>NC_044978.1:103470987-103803617 GCF_008728515.1 Papio anubis
CTGTCAACATTAGACAGATCAATGAGACAGAAAATTAACAAGGATATCCAGGAATTGAACTCAACTCTGCACCAAGCTGACCTAATAGACATCTACAGAACTCTCCACCCCAAATCAACAGAATATACATTCTTCTCAGCACTACACCACACTTATTCCAAAATTGACCACACACTTGGAAGTAAAGCACTCTTCAGCAAATGTACAAGAACAGAAATTATAACAAACTGTCTCTCAGACCGCAGTGCAATCAAACTAGAACTCAGGACTAAGAAACTCAATCAAAACTGCTCAACTACATGGAAATTGAACAACCTGCTCCTGAATGACTACTGGGTCCATAACAAAATGAAGGCAGAAATAAAGATGTTTTTTGAAATCAATGAGAACAAAGATACAACATACCAGAATCTCTGGGACACATTTAAAGCAGTGTGTAGAGGGAAATTTATAGCATTAAATGCCCACAAGAGAAAGCAGGAAATATCTACAATTGACACCCTAACATCACAATTAAAAGAACTAGAGAAGCAAGAGCAAACACATTCAAAAACTAGCAGAAGGCAAGAAATAACTAAGATCAGAGCAGAACTGAAGAAGATAGACACACAAAAAAACCCTCCAAAAAATCAACGAATCCAGGAGCTGGTTTTCTGAAAAGATCAACAAAACTGATAGACCACTAGCAAGATTAACACAGAACCCAGAAGAAAAAAGAGAAGAATCAAATAGCTGCAATAGAAAATGATAAACGGGATATCACCACTGACCCCACAGAAATACAAACCACCATCAGAGAATACTATAAACAACTCTACACAAATAAACTAGAAAACCTAGGAGAAATGGATAATTTCCTGGACACTTACACTCTCTGAAGACTAAACCAGAAAGAATTTGAATCCCTGAATAGACCAATAGCAGGCTCTGAAATGGAGGCAATAATTAATAGCCTACTAACCAAAAAAAGTCCAGGACCAGACAGATTCACAGCTGAATTCTACCAGAAGTACAAGGAGAAGTTGGTATCATTTTTTCTGACACTATTCCAATTAATAGAAAAAGAAGAAATCCTCCCTAACACATTTTATGAGGCCAACATCATCCTGATACCAAAGCCTGCCTGACAGAGATACAACAAAAACAGAGAATTTTAGACCAATATCCTTGATGAACATCAATGCAAAAATCCTCAATAAAATACTGGCAAACCGGATTCAGAAGCACATCAAAAAGCTTATCCACCATGATCAAGTGGGCTTCGTACCTGGGATGCAAGACTGGTTCAACATACACAAATCAATAAACTTAATCCAGCATATAAACAGAACCAAAGACATAATTATCTCAATAGATGCAGAAAAGGCCTTGACAAAATTCAAAAGTCCTTCATGCTAAAAACTCTCAATAAATTCTGTATTGATAGAACATATCTCAAAATAATAAGAGCTATTTATGACAAACCCACAGCCAATATCATACTGAATGGGCAAAAACTGGAAGCAATCCCTTTGAAAACTGGCACAAGACAGGGATGCCCTCTCTCACCACTCCTATTCAACATAGGGTTGGAAGATCTGGGTAGAGCAATCAAGCAAGACAAAGAAATAAAGGGTAGTCAATTAGGAAAAGAAGAAGTCAAATTGTCCCTGTTTGCAGATGATATGATTGTATATTTAGAAAACCCCATTGTCTCAACCCAAAATCTCCTTAAGCTGATAAGCAACTTCAGCAAAGTCTCAGGATACAAAATCAGTGTGAAAAATCACAAGCATTCTTATATACCAGTAAAAGACAAACAGAGAGCCAAATCGTGAATGAACTCCCATTCACTGCCAACTGAGAATAAAATACCACAGGAATCCAACATACAAGGGACAAGGACCTCTTCAAGAGGAGAACTACAAACCACTGCTCAGTGAAATAAAAGAAGGACACAAACAAGGGAAGGCATACACAGCTCATGGATAGGAAAGAATCAATGTGTGAAAATGGCCATACTGCCCAAGGTAATTTATAGATTCAATGCCATCCCATTAAGCTACCAATGACTTTCTTCACAAAATTGGAAAAAAAAAAAAACTGCTTTAAAGTTCATATGGAATCAAGAAAGACCCTGTGTTGCCAAGACAGTCCCTACCGTCAGAAGCAGAAGCTGGAGGTATCAGCTACCTGACTTCAAACTATACACTGGGACGCTACAATTACTAAAGGAGCATGGTACTGGTATCAAAATAGAAATATGAATAATGGAACAGAACAAACCCTCAAAAATAATACCACACATCTACAGCCATCAGTCTTTACGACAAACCTGAAAGGCAAAAACGAGAAATAGGAAAGGATTCCCTATTTAATAAATGGATGCTGGGAGAATTGGCTAGCCATAAGTAGAAAGCTGAAACTGGATCCTTTCCTTACTCCTTATATGAAAATTAATTCAAGAGATGATTTAGAGACTTAAATGTAAGACCTAAAACCATAAAACCCTCAGAAAGAAAACCTGGGTAGCACCATTCAGGACATAGGCATTGGCAAGGACTTCATGTCTAAAACACCAAAAAGTGGCAACTAAAGCCAAAAACTGACAAATGGGATCCTAATTAAACTAAAGAGCTTCTGCAAAGCAAAAGAAACACACCATCAGGAGGTGAACAGGCAACCACAAAATGGTAGAAACGTTTTTTGAAATCTACTCATCTGACAAAGGGCTAATATCAGGAACTTCTAAAATAACTCAATCAAAATTTACAAAGAAAAAAACACACGCCCCATCAAAAGTAGGTAAAGGACAGGCAGACACTTCTGTAAAGGAAGACATTCATACAGCCAACAGACACAAGAAAAATGCTCATCATCACCTGCCATCCAGAGAAGTACAAATCAAAACCACAATGATACCATCACACCAATTAGAATGGCAATCATTAAAGTCAAGAAACAACTTAGGTGCTGGAGGATGTGGAGAAATAGGAACACTTTCACACTGTTGGTGGACTGTAAACTAGTTCAATATTTGTGGAAAACAGTGTGGCAATTCCTCAAGGATCTAGAACTAGAAATACCATTTGACTCAGCCATCCCATTACTGGGTATATACCCAAAGGATTATAAATCATGCTGCTATAAAGTCACATGCACACATATGTTCATTGTGGCACTATTCACAATAGCAAAGACTTGGAATCAACCCAAATGTCCATCATTGACAGACTGGTTTAAGAAAATGTGGCACATATACACCATGGAATACTATGCAGCCATAAGAAAGGATGAGTTTGTGTCCTTTGTAGGGACATGGATGCAGCTGGAAACCATCATTCTCAGCAAACTTTCACAAGAACAGAAAACCAAACACTGCATGTTCTCACTCATAGGTGGGAACTGAACAATGAGATCACTTGCACACAGGAGGGGAAGCATCACACACCGGGTCCTATTGTGGGGAGGGGGTAGAGTGGAGGGATACCATTAGTAGATATACCTAATGTAAATGATAAATTAATGGGTGCAGCGCACCAACATGGCACATGTATACATATGTAACAAACTTGCACGTTGTGCACATGAACCCTAGAAATTAAAGTATAATAGAAAAAGTTGTCTTCATTATTTTTGAATAATTAGCAAATAAAATATATCAAAATTTGCTACATAATTTAGATAAAAATTGCAAAATGGTAAAAGTCATCAAGAAAAAGCAAAACAAGGACACTTTGTACTTGCGGTTAGGGAAGTTCTCTCTGAAAAAGAAACGCCTTCACTGTGTACTTAATGACGTTCAAAAAAATAACATACCAGGTAGAAGAAATAAAATGTGCATAGTGTTTTCGAGGATGTGGAAAAAGGTCATTGTAGTTTAAACTGAGAGAGTAACAAGGGTAGTGTCAGAATTTGAGGCTGCAGGGATGGGCAGGTAGGACATATCCTTGAGATTCTGAAGGCTATGGTGAAAAAATGCAGGTTTTTATCCACATACAATGTGAAGCTGTCTTCCCAATTCAGTAAATAGTAATTCTATTCTTTTCAGTTGCAAAGATTTTTGTGTTTTATTCACTTGTATATTCCCAGTGACAACAGGAATATACATGATATCCAATAAATGTCTGTAGCTTAAATACATGCATTTAACTTTTGTATATCAAATTGTATTCAGATCTATTCATGTATGTATTCTTTGAATTGGCATTATGTTTCTTCTCTTTATTCAAATAATTTTGACAACTATCCAGTTGCTACTATTTGTTTTAACTAGCCTATTCTTTTGGAGGTGGAGGTGGGTACTGAATATAGCACTTTGGTTAAAATAGTTAAATTCACAGGCTGCTACATACAGATTTGAATTTGAAATGTATCATGTAACTTTGGACAATTTGCTTAACATTTCTGGCCTTGATTTCTTTTACCATAAAATAGAAAATTACCTTTATCATATAGTTTTAGTAATAAATTCATAAAAAGTGAAAGTTATTAACACCAAGAAAATATTCAGTAAATGGTATTTAATTTTTGCTTTTTAATTTTTATTGACAGTAGCATTATCATTATTTTTGTAATATCATTTCCTTATGATGATCAACATTAAGTTAAAACGATATTTTTCCCAAATAATTTTCTAAATGTTAGCCATACAATTCATTTCTCTTATTTAAAAATATTTTAGAATTCTCAATAATATCTTAAATCAAATTTCCATGGAGGTTATTGCAAAAATTATAAAGAATGCACCTAGAAGCATTTAGGAATGCTCTTAAAAACCAGAGGTTATGACTGAAAAAACAAACAAAAACCTAATGTAAGACTTAAAACTATTTTCATATTTGTATTTGTTTGGATAAATAATTACAAGTAAACAATATAAATAAACATTTTTTTGTGGATATTTTCTTTTTCTTTTTGCTCTGCGGGAATATTTTCTCAAAATAAGTTGATCTAAATTAATGAGGAAATTACATCGTAGCTCATCTATATCTGTTTGCCAAATTCATCCCCTTCCCTTAGTTGTCTTTTACTTTACATTACTATCAAACTTTTGTCTAAGTACAATTCAAATTGAGAAATTTAAACATTTGTTGTGTTTGATTTCAGTCTTAACTAGCAATTGTGAATTTCATTGACACAGGCATTTTATTTGACTATAAGCTGATTGAGTTTACTTGATTATTTATAAAACCTCAAGAACCTCTCCAATCTAAACACTTATTTCATTGATAAACAGTTTTCAGAGTCCGGTTTGATTAAATATAACCTGTTTGCAGGGAATAATTTATTCACTATTTCTTACACTGGCAGAAGAGTCTTGCTAGGAGTTAAAGATACCTGTGTTGTCAACATGCTCAAAAAAATCAGATTGCACAAATGTGAATGAGAAGATTTAAAAACTTTCAAAAGAGATAGGTCTGAGTTAAAAAATTGGGGCAATTACATTTCAAAGAAACACATAGATCAAGTGTTAAAATTGCAAACTCTATTTGATAGATGTGGACTATCAATTTTTTCCTGACCTTCGATTAAGACTGAAAAGTTTATAAATGTAAGCATTTTTTGACCTAGCTGAAGGAAGTTAAGTTACCCTTGCTCCATTTCAGTTTTATTATTTATATTATGCTTTTTCCACCCACAGAGCTAATTGTGGGTTGTGATTTTTGGGTGTAGCTGCTTTCTATTATATTGTACTCTTTGAAAGGATTGCAATATCAGTATTTGTAATAGCATTACTTCAGAAACTACTGAGAGTCCTTTAATCTCTTTTGTTTTTTTGCCAATTCTTACCCCTCACTTCTCCTCTTCCCCTTCTCATGCAGTCTCATCTCAGACTTCTTATGAGCACATCACCACTAATCCTTGGCAATTTTTCTTATCCTTTTACCCCCTTCCTCCATGGAAGAGTAGAATTTTTAATTTGTATTTTTTGTTACTTTGGAAAGCAAATATTTTATCAAGATCTATTGGTCAGAGGGCAGAAAGACTTACAAAGACTATCCTAAAACCTCTTCACAGAAGAGATAAATTTAGCAAATCAACACATTAGCCAAATGGGTTGAATTGCTCTAAAGACCACAGGGCAAAGCGGCTCGAAACCAAGAAAAACAGTAAAGACATTAATGGCAAGTAATACTTATATCAGAATTTTAAGATATATTAAATGTGTATCTTAAATTTTATTTCAAATAATATATTGAACATTAATGTCATTATTTTTGCTATTAAATTTGAGCTTTTAAAATAAAATATTGACATTTATAGCAAGTTTTCTTTTGAGACAAGCTCTCACTTTGTCACCCAGGCTGGAGTACAGTGGTGCTATCTCGGCTCACTGCAGCCTTGACCTCCTGGATTCAAGCAATCCTTCGGCCTCAGCCTCAAAAGTAACTGGGACTACAGGTGCACCCACTATGCTCGGCTAATTTTTATATTTTTATGAGAGATGGCATTTTGCCATGTTGCCCAGACTAGTCTTGAATTCTTGAGCTGAAACAATCTGCCTGGTTTGGTTTCCCAAAGTGCACCGTGCCTGGCCCTATAACAACTTCTAAAATCTTACATATAATATATATCAATACATCAGAATTGTCATTTGCTTACACAAATACAGCCTTATGGTTAGACTTAAGTATTTGTCTTACTGGTTAACAAATTATGAAGTCCTGAATAGATTTGATATTTACTTTCTGGTCAGTAACCTCACTTCAGGTGTCTCCCATGAATGCAAATGTATAGATTAATTCAGGCTAAAGTGTTAAAAAATGTTTCTTGTAGAAATACTTGAATTTTTTTTTTTTTTTTTTTTTTGAGATGAAGTCTCGCTCTTGTCCCCCAGGCTGGAGAGCAATGTTGCGATCTCGGCTCACTGCAACCGCTGCCTCCCAGGTTCAAGCAATTCTCTTGCCTCAGCCTCCCGAGTAGCTGCCCCCCATGTCCGGCTAATTTTTGTAATTATAGTAGAGATAGGGTTTCACCATGTTGGCCAGGCTGGTCTCGAACTTCTGACCTCAGGTGATTCATCCGCCTTGGCCTCTCAAAGTGCTGGGATTACAGGTGTAAGCCATCATGCCAGGCCAATATTTGAACTTTAATTAAGGTTATTTCTAAAGATCAAGGAGAATTGTCTGTACTAGTGTGACATTTATAAATTATATTATGTATGAATGGTCAAGAATTTTTAATAAATGAATACAACCCATTTAAAGTTGTTTCTATTAAGTTTTATTTTACAGAGATAGATGCTATTGTGCTTATACTTAAAGTTTATCTTCTGTCTTATTTACTAAGATAGATGACATTTCATCAAACGTTATTATTGCTGCTACACAAAATTATTATAATTAACGTAATTTTATTAAACAGATCTTTATTCTTTTTGTAGTGACTCTCTCATAACATACCCGTAAAGTAAGAAAGCACAAGATCTTGTGATTCACTGAGTGCTAGTCAAACCAAAGATCCTCATCCTAAAAGGATAGCTTCCAAATTTGGAGCATGTATTCTTGTTATAGTTTGCAAGTAGCTAAAATACTGCCTCTCCCACTCCTTCCAATCCATCATCCTATCAGATGATATTCCTAAATTTAAGTAAAGCTACTTCCCATTAAAGAGGTCAATGGTCTTGAACTCTTAACTTTAAGCAATCCTCCAGCTTAGGTCCTCCAAAGCACTGGGATTACAGGCATGAGCCACCACACCTACTAGCTAGACTAAGCAAGAAAAGGAGAGGGAAGATCCAAATAAACACAATCAGAAATGAAAAAGAATACATTACAATTTATTCCACAGAAATACAAAAGATCTTCAGAGACTATTATGAACAATACATGCTCACAAACTAGAAAACCTAGAGGAAATAAATAAAATCTTAGAAACACAACTTCATCAGAATTAACCAGGAAGAAATAGAACTCATGAACAGATCAATAATGAGTAGTGAGACTGAATCGGCAATTTAAAAATCTTCCAAAGAATTAAACTCAGGACCAGATGAATTCACAGTCAAGTTCTATCAAACATAGAAAGAATAACTAATACCATTCTCCCTTAAACTTTTCCTAAAAACTAAGGAGGAGGGAATTCTTCCTAATTCATTCTATGACACTAAAAGCTGACAAGGAGACAACAGAAAAAGAAAACTACAGACCAATATCCCTGATGAACATAGGTGTAAGAATCTTCAACAAAATACTAGCAAATTGAATCCAACAACACGTCAAGAAGATAATATATTATGATCAGGTGGGATTTATCTCAGAGATGCAATGATGGTTCAATATACAGAAATCAATAAATATGATATATCACATGAAGATAATTAAAAACAAAATGTATGTGATTATCTTGTTAGATACAGAATAAGCATTCAACAAAATTTACCATCCCTCAGATTGAAAATCCTCAAAAATACAGGCATAGAGTCTTTAGTTCTGTTTATGTGATGAATCACATTTATTGATTAGCTTATATTGAATGAAACTTTTATTCCAAACAACCTTGGTGATGAAGGATTAGCTTTTTTTTTTTTTTTTTTTTTTTTACTTATAGACATTATGTTTTATCAAACAAAAGACTTACATAAGAAGATCACATCTGAATTGAGACACATTATTATTTACATTCATAATGGAAATAGCAAAATTAATCATATTAGGTCTTATGAAAAATTATTACTTTGACCACTAATCTTGCACATGCATAAAACTCTACTGATCAAGGAAAATACTGAAACATTTGAAGATAATATCAAGTGGCACTATCATTGAACTGAGGTGGGCAAATCTGAAAGCATGCAGGCATGAAGGCACCCACATCCACACAGCAAATAATTAGGCAGTCCCATGATGCTGAGATTTGGGGTACACTTGATCCCATCACCCAGGCACTGAGCATAGTACCCAATAGTTAGTCTTTCAATCCTCGCCTCGCTTCCCTTCCTCTCTGCTCTAGTAGTCCCCAGTGTTTATTGTTGCCATATTCACATCCATGTAGACTCAATGTTTATAACTTATAAGTGAGAACATGCGGTATTTGATTTGCTGTGTTCCTGTGTGAATTCACTTTGTTTCTAATATTTCAATCACATATTTTGTTGGCTATTCATTTCCCTTCCTTTGAGTTACTTCTGTTTGCCCTGATTTAATTCTCTTTTAATCATAATGAATAATTTCTCTCATTTCCTTTAGGAGTTATTTGTTTTCTCCATTTCTCAGGATTAGCTTTTTGATGTACTGCTGGATTCAATTTGCTAGTATTTTGATGAGGATTTTCATATAGATGTTCATCAAGTACGTTAGTCTTAAGTTTTCCTTTTTTGTTGTGTCTCTGCCAGATTTTGCTATCAGAATAATACTGGCCTTGTAGAATAAGTTACATAGGGGTCCCTCCTCCTGAATTCCATGGAATAGTTCAGTAGAAATTGTACTAACTCTTCTTTGTACATCTGATATAATTCAGCTCTGAATCTGTTCCCAGGTGTTGTTTTTGTTTTTTGTTTTTTTGTTTTTTTGTTTTTTTTTTTTCATTAGTAGGACATTTTTTACTGATTAAATTGCAGAGTTCATTACTATTCTACTCAGAGATTCAATTTCTTCCTTCCTCAGTCCTGGGAAGGTGTATATGTTCAGGAATTTATCAACTTCTAGATTTCCTACTTCATGTGCATAGAGGTGTTCATAGTTTTTTTTTTTTTTTAATGATTATTTGCATTTCTGTAAGGTCAGTGGTAATAGCCTCTTGTTTCTAATCAAGTTTATTTAAATCTTTGAATCTTTTATAATAGTCTAGCTACTGGTTTATTTTATTTTAACAAAGCTCCTTAATTCATTGATCTTTTGAATTTTTTGTGTGTGTCTCAATCTCCTTCAGTTTAGCTCTAATTTTGGTTATTTTTTTTATTTTTTATTTTTTGCTAGCTTTGGGTTTGTTTGCTCTTGGTTCTCTAGTTCTTTTAGTTGTTAAATTAAGATCTTTCTAACTTTTTGAGATGGTCATTTAGTGCTATAAATTTCGCTTTCAACATTGTCTTAGCTGTGTCCCACAGATTCTGGTATGTTTGTTCTCATTAGTTTCAAAGAACTTCTTGATTTCTTCCCTTAATTTCATTATTGACCCAAAATTCATCCAAGATCAGCTTATTTAATTTCCATGTAATTGTATGGTTTTGAGTGATTTTCTTAGTCTTCATTTCAAATTGGATTGTGCTGTGATCTAAGAAACTGTTATAATTTTAGTTACTTTGCATTTGCTGAAGAGTGTTTTGTATCCAATATGTGGTTGATTTTGGAATATGTTTCATGTGTGATGAGAAGAATTTCTATTCTGTTGCATTTATGTAGAGAGTTCTGCAGATTTTTATCAGGTCCATTTAATCTAGTGCTGAGTTCAGGTCACAAATAATTTTGTCAATTTTCTGTCTTGATGATCTGTCTGATACTGTGAGTGGGGTGTTGAAGTCACCCACTATTATTTTGTGGGAGTCAAAGTATCTGTAAACATCTCCACGAACTTGCTTTATGAATCTGGGTACTCCTTTGTTGAGTGCATATATTTAGGATAGTTAGGTCTTCTTGTTGAATTGAACCCTTTGCCATTATATAAAGCCCTTCCTTGTCTTTTTAAAAAATCTTTGTGAGTTTAAAGTCTATTTTTTTCTGAAATTAGGATTATAACCCCTGCTTCTTTCAGTTTTCCTTTTGCTTGGTAGATTTTTCTTCATCTCTTTATTTTAAGCCTATTGGTGTCACTGAATGTAAGATGGGTCTCTTGAAGACAGCATACCAATGGATCTTGTTCTTTATCCAGCTTTCTGCTGTGTGCCTTTTAATTGGGACATTCAGACCATTTATATTTAAGGTTCGTATTGATATGTGTGGATTTGATCCTGCCGTCATAATGTGAGCTGGTTATTCTTCAGTTATGGTTGTTTTATAGTGTCACTGGTCTGTTTTTGTAGTGGCTGGTAACAATCTTTTCTATTCATATTTATAGCATCCTCAGAAGCTCTTGCAAGGCATGTCTGGTGGCAATCAATTTCCTCAGCATTTGGTTCCCTGGAAAGAATCTTATCTCTCCTTTGCTTGGTTTGACCTGATATTAAATTCTTGGTTGGAATTTATCTTCTTTAAGAATGTTGAATGTTGGCCCCCAATCTCTTCTAGCTTATAGGGTTTCTGCTGAGAGGTCTACTGTTAGTCTGATGGGCTTCCCTTTAGTCTGATGGGCTTCCCTTTGTAGGTGACCTGACCTTTCTCTTGAGCTGCCTTTAGCATTTTTTCTTTCATTTGGCCTTTGAGAATCTGATGATTCTATGTCTCGGGGATGACCTTCTTGTGAAGTATTTTACTGGAGTTCTCTGCATTCCCTGATTTTTAATGTTGCTCTTTCTAGCTAGATTGGGGAATTTCTCATGGATGATATCCTAAAATATGTTTTCTACATTGCTTACACTTTCCCCATCTCTTACAGGGACAGGAATTGATAACAGATTTTGCTTCTTTACATAATCCTATATTTCTCAAATGTTTTGTTCATTTATTTTTATTCTTTGTCTTAATTCTTCTATGACTGTCTTATTTCATAAAGTCAGTCTTCAAACTCTGAGATTCTTCCCTCAGCCTGGTCTACTCTGCTCTTAATAGTTGTGATTACATTATAAAATTCTTGTAATGCTTTTTCAAGTCTATCAGGTTGGCTATGTACTTTTTATACTGGCTACTTTGTCTGTCAGCTCCTGTACCATTGTATTGTGATTCTTAGCTTCCTCAGATTGGGTTGCAGCATTCTCCTGAAGCTTGATGATTGTCATTCCTGTCCCTATTGTGAATTCTATTTCTGTCATTTCAGGTGTCTCAGCCCAGTTCAGAACCCTTGTTGGAGAGGGAGTGTGGTTGTTTGGAGGAAAGAAAGCACTCTGGCTTTTTACATTGTTAAATTCCTTGCATTGTTTTTTTTTCTCATCTTTGTAGGCTAATGTTTCTTCAATCCAAAGTTGCTTATCTTTTTTTTTTGTTTTATCCTACTTGAAAACCTTGAGGAATTGATTGTTGTATAAGATGGATTCAGCCAACTAGCTTTGTTTTTGTAAGTTGTTGGGAAGGCAATATTCAGCTCTTAACTCCTGGACTATGTGCTCTGATGCCAAGGGACTTGTATCAGGCCCCAACTTTGTTTTCTAGCTCCTTGTGGTGAGGAGTCCACTGCTCTGTAGGGAGGTCAAGGTGATCCTGAAGCATCATTGTTTACATATGCCAGCAGCAGTGGCAGTGTGGTAGGGTACACACTCATCAACTGGAGCAGGGTGCTAGTAGGTGCTGGGGCTCCTGCCTTTGTGTAGGCATTCACAGTAGTGGCAGAGGCAGCATGGCCTGGGGGAATGGGGGACCCCTCCTGGAAACTAGGCATGCAGTTGTACTAGCGGTGGTGTTAGCACAAGGGCAGGGCACTCGTGAATACTGTTCTGCATGCATTCTCTGTGTACTTCAGGCAGGGGTGGTCACTCAGGGCAAAAGAGGATCTGCTGTTCATGGCAGTGCTGGCAGAAGGGCAGGGTGTTGGTGGGGATGGGCCTGATAACTCTGTGCCTGCCAAGGCTCCAACTGCAATGGCAGTCTGGTGTGGGTAAGTGGGAATGGACTACATTCCCACCACAGGAGTGGCAGGACAGGGTGAAAACAAGCAGCTGTACTGCTGGGACAGGCAAGGCAAAGTCACCCATACACATGTTCATAAAGGCAGATATGGCCAGGCTGGGACCCTGGAAGTGACCAGCAGACCAAGGGGTGTTCAGGTTGGAAAAGTTCCATCTGATGGGTAAAGCTGTCTTGCAGAGTTCAGGTCCAACAATTTCCCTGTAACTAAAGATTCCTATGGGAGAAAGTCAAGTCTAAAATGGACTTCCCTTGCTATGCTCCACTGCAGACACTGCCATACCAAACCCTGTAGACTCTGCTTCCATTGGTGTTCTGCACCTACCACTTCTCTAAGCAACTCTTTCCACCAACTCAAGTGTCCATGGTGGTTGAGGGGTCTCATCCTTCTGGGATTCCAAAGACCCATGGCGAGAGTGGGTTGCTCCTTGTGTATTCAACCCACCCATTCCTCTGGAGTCACTGGGGGCCAGGAATGAGTCCTGGTATATGATAATGCCCTGCAGGGTTACCAGCTTCATCTTCTTTCAGTCCAGCTTCTGTGTCTTCCCTCTGTCCTATCTCTGTGCCTACCCTCTGAGATCTGTTTAACAGTGTGCCAGTCATCTTGATCCCTCAGTGGGAGCTGTTTCACCTACCTGTGTCTAGTCCACCATCTTGTTCTCTCAGACATTTTTCAAAAAAAGACATAAAAGCAGCCAAGAAACATGTGAAAAAAATGTTCAACATCACTGGTCATCAGAGAAATGCAAATTAAAACCACAATGTGATATCATCTTACACCAGTGAGAATAACTAGCCTAAAAACAGATGTTCGAAAGGATATGGAGAGAAGGGAATGCTATACACTGTAGGAATGTGAATCAGTACAGTCTTTATGGAAAACAGTATGAAGATTTTGCAAAGAACTAGAAATGGAACTGCCATTCAATCCAGAAATATCACTACTGGGTATGTAACTGAAGGGAATTAAGTTCATTTTATAAAAAAAGGACTTGTACTCATATGTTTATAACAGCACTATTCAAAATAGCAAAGATTTGGAATCAACCAAGGTGTCCATCAATGGAGGATTAGATAAAGAAAATGTGGTGTATTTTCTTTATATTGAATACACACACACACACACACACACACATACACACACCATGGAATGTTACTCAGCTGTGAAAAGAGAATGAAATTATGTCTTTTGCAGCAACATAGATGGAACTAAATGCCATTATCCTAAATGAAGTAATTAAGAACTAGAAAGTCAAATACCACATCTTCCCACTTACAAGCAAGACCTAAACAATGGGTATACATTGACATACAGAGTGGAATAACAGACACTGAAGACTACAAATATGAAGGGGTGGGAGGGGGTAAAGGTTAAATATTACCTATTAGATATAGTGTTCACTATTTGGGTGATTATTACACCAAAAGCCTAGATTTCACCACTGCACAATACAAGCATGTAAGAAGCCTGAACTTGTACTCCCTAAATATATAGAAATAGATTACAAAATAAAATTACAAACAAAATAAAATCAAAGGAGGCTAATGGAAAGATCCACATTGACTTTACAACTTGTGTTTATCAATGCTGTGGAATGAAAGAATGCAACTGCTTTTTGAAAATGAACTTAAAACCTGCAGAGTTTTAGAAACAGATAGTTGTCAAATAGGCATCAGGAAAAAGGACTCTGAAAATGTTTTTAGGAACTTTTTTTCCAGAATAGTTACTTAGATGTTTACTTTGACCAGAGGTGCAGCTGGTCATAACAAAGGCAATTGCAGCCAAGCCTCCCAGGTTTCCTTCCTCTGTCGTCACAATTTGCACCCTGTGGAATGAAATGTCAACCCACTGAACCATGTCAGGGCAATGAGCATAATGATAGGAACTCAATGGTATAAATGAGGTTAATAACTGGTGAGAAAACAGAGATTTGTTCCTAGATCCTCTGCATTTTCTTCTCTGCGCAGTGTAGCTCTTTAGAAATATTGCCTGTCCGTGGAGAGCTAATGGCTCTCGTCATAAAGCTAATACACTGTGCTTCAGTAGCCTTAGAACTCATTTCTGAAGTCACACTAATCTGCCTTTCCTCTGCTATGTTTTGTTTTTACTCCTGAAAGGTTTTCTTATTTCCCAAGACTTCAAGCTGAGTGTAAAGCTTTTCTCCTGCTTCTTATGCCATTTCTAATCAGGGGTGACACTGGTTTTCAGGGACATTTTTCTAATTTCAATTTTTAATACATAGAAAAGCATCTTGTGAAAGAAATAAAGAATATATTGAAATGTCTCAGACTAGCTTTAATACTGCTGCTTTGTGAGCCACGTTCACCCTTCCTTTTCTTTTTTCACCATTCCCTAACTCTCAGCATTGTAGGAGGAATTTTGCTGTCTGCTGCTGGTACTCCTTGCATTCTGTCTCTCTTACATGCTGTTTTGAGGATATGGAGTCTCATAATAGACTAAGAGAACCATATGTATTTTTTGAGTTGCCAGGGATTACCTAAAGGCAACTGGATCCATTTGATCGCACACTGCATTAATGTATCCTTTGCAATCTGTTTATGTGATTTCTTTTGTTCATATGCCCATTCTTTGAACTTTTTACTCCTGCTCCTACATCCTGAAGGTCTGCAAGCTTTTAAGGAATGAACCTAAATAAGCAATCTTGAATGGATATCAAATCACAAAGGAAAAACGTGTTAGAAAAAAAAGACACCTTCATTTCTCACATTTATCCCCTTGCCTGAAACAGTATCCTCCACGAACAGAATCCTTTGAGTTCATCTTTGATCACCCTTCCCTTTTCATGTATCTTTTCCTTTTGTGTTTTAGCTTCTTAAAATACTTGTAGTAATATTTCTTTGGTAGTTAAAGGTTATCTAGTCCAGGCACTGCTTTTACATAAAATAACTCGCGTGAGGTATGTAGTATCATTAGCTTTCTTTTACAAAGGAAATTGTCAAGTAATCTGCTTTAACAATTTGCACAGAGAAGTAAGGTGATTTGCTCAAAGTTGCACAGCCAATAAGTGGCAGACCTACAATGTGAATCAAGAGAATTTAGTTCTAGAAATAATATATCCCACAACAACAGCATACAGTGTGCAACAGGCTCACGTATAGCTTAAGAGAATCAGTGTATAGTCTGCTAGGTATGCTTTGAAGCATAATTCTCCCTCTTTTAATAAGATTTATGATAGTGGACATATTACTTTGCTTCTTGAGCTTCAGCATTGTTGTTGGTGAAACAAACTAATAACCTTGTTCTAATTGTGATTTTTTATGGATTAAATATTTTTAAAAATGTATAAATACTACCTGTATAATACTAACTTTTGGATGAGAAAAACAAGCCATGAAGAGATTAAAAGACAGGTATGGCCATTTATTTAAATTTATGTAAATATACATATTCATAACTATCTATATATAATATTTTACAACATATTATTGAATAATATTTTTTCTTATGGCTATAACTTCCATGACCTGGACATATGAAATTATCTTCTCCAGCTAACCCCATTTCCTACTCCTCCAACAAGATCAGCCCTTCTCCATTGATTTGAGTATCCTATCAATGGATAGGATCCATTGATTTGAGTATCCTATCACTCACAGTGTTATTTAAATTTTTTGATGTATTTCATTTTATATTCCACCAACAGTGTAGGAAATTTATAAATTCTTCACATTCATATAAACATTTGTCATGTTCTGCGTTTTGTTACTAGCCAGCCTAGCAATGACAATGAGGTTTTATCTCATTGTTGTCTTTATTTGCATTCTTCCAATGATCAGTGATTTTGAGTACCTTTTCATATACTTATTAGTCATTTTTATGTCTTCTTTGGATAAGTATTTATTTCAGTCCTTTTCCCATTTTAAAATCATGTTATTTTTGTTTTTAAACTGTAGGAGTCACATATATTTTGAATATTAATCCCTTATCAGATATGTAGTTTGTGAATATTTTCTGCCATTGTGTAGTTTGCCTTTTCATTCTTATTTCATTTGAAAAACAGAGGATTTTTAGTTTCATGTAGTCTCATTTGTCTAATTGTTGCTTTTTTGCTCATACCTTTGGTGTCATAGCTAAGAAATTATTGCTGAAACCAATCTTATAGAACTTTTCCTCTGTTTTCTTCTAGGAGTTTTACTATTTTAGGTTTTGTTTAAGTTTTTAATCCAACTTGAATTGATTTTTGTGTATGGTGCAATATAAGGGTCCAATTTCACCCTTTTACATGTACATATCAAGTTTTCCCAACTTGATTTTTTGAAGGGATGATCGATCTACCATTTTGTATTATTTGCCCTCTTTTCAAAATCAATTGTCTATATATGCAAAGGTTTATCTCTGGGCAGGCACCCTATGCTGTTCCATTGATCTGTACATCTGTTTTTCATGCCAGCACCATATTGTTTTAATTTCTGTAGCTTTGTAATATATTCTGAAATCCTAAAGTGTGATGCCTCTAGCTTGGTTTTTTCCTGTCAGGTTTGCTTTGCGTATTCAGAGTCTTTGGTGGATCCATATGAATTTTAACATTTTTTTCTATTTCTGTAAAAATGCCATTGGGATTTTGATAGAGATCACATTATATCTGTAGATCACTTTGTGTAGCATGAATATTTTAACAAACTAAGTCTTCCAATCCATGAACATAGAATATTTTTCGATTTATTTTCATTTTCTTTAATTTCTTCCATCAATGTTTTATAGATTTCAGTGTACATGTTTTTCACCTCCTTAATTCAGTTGAATCCTAAGCATTTTATTCTTTTTGATGCTATTGTAAATGAGATTGTTTTCTTAATTTTTTCATGGGTGGGGATGTTTTGTTGTTAATATGTAGAAATATAGAATCCTGGTAAGTAAGCAAGAACAAGGAAGTGGCCTCAGATGCAGTAGAGTAATTATTCTGAGAAATGTCTCACTACAAACGACTCATGGCACAATATCCTGTTCCCAAATACTTCAATTTGCTCATAGCCCCAGCAGCATGACCTTATCTGCGCATAGTCCCTCCAGCACCACCCTTTAAATTTTCACTCCAGTCCTTCCCTCTTGGCAAAGAGCACCTTCTCTGCTGTGCTGCCCATTGCTTCCTTGTAACGTACTGTCTCTCTAATAAACTTTCTTTCTTTAACTCTTTGCTGTTTTGGTCAATTATTTTACCACTCACAACATTAGTGACAATCTGTTGCAACAAGTGACAGGAAAAATAGTTGATTTTTGTTATGTTGATTTGTATCCTTCAGCTTTACTCATTGTATTTATTAGCTCTGACAGGGTTTTATTTGCTTTTCTTTTTGTAGTTGTAGTCTATAGGGCTTTCTACATGTAAGAACATTTCATTTGGGAATAGCGTTGATTTTACCTCTTTCTTTCTGAGTTGGATGTTACTTACTTATTTATAGTCTAATTGCTCTGCCTAGGCCTTATAGTACTATGCTGAATAGAAATAGAAAGAGTGGACAGCCTCGCTTTTTTCTTCATTTTAGAGCAAAAGTATCCAGTCTTTCACCACTGAGTATGATGTTAGCTGTGAGCTTGTCATATGTGGCCTGCAAAGCATAAAAGAGGTAGATACCTTCTATGCCTCATTTATTTTGTAGAGAATTTTTATCATAAAAGAGCATTTAATTATGTTTGATGCTTTTTGTCCCTCAAAAAACAAAACAAACAAAATACAAACAATAAAAGAAAAAAAAGAGAATTATTAAATGATCCAACAACCCCACTGTGGACATATATCCAGAAGAACTGAAATCTGGATCTCAAAGAATTATCTGACTCCCACGTTCATTATTACAAACTGTATTTACAATAACCAAACTGTGAAAACAACTTACGTTTCCATTGACAGATGAATGGAAAAGAAAATTTAGCATATGCAAAGAATGGAGTATTACTCAGCCTTAGAAAGAGAGAAATACTGCCATAGTTGACAACATAGATGAACCTGGGGATATTATGCTAAGTGAATTAAGCCAGTCACAGAATGAAAAATATCACATGATTCCACTTATATGAGGTATCAAAAATAGTCTAATAGAAACACAGAGTATAATGGTGGTTACCTGGTGCTGCGAGAGGGAGGGTGAAATGGTAAGTTGCTGTTCAAGGGGTATAAAGTTTGAGTTATTCAAGATGAGTTAGTTCTAGAGATCTGCTGTAGAGCATTATGCCTACAGTCAACAATACTGTATTTTGTAATTAAAACCTTAACAAGGGGGCCAGGAACGGTGGCTCAGGCCTATAATCCCAGCACTTTGGGAGGCCGAGGTGGGCGGATCACGAGGTCTGGAGATCAAGATCATACTGGCTTACAGGGTGAAACCCCATCTTTACTACAAAATACAAAAAAAATTAGCTGGGTGTGATGATGAGCACCTGTTGTCCCAGCTACTCGGGAGGCTGAGGCAGGAGAATGGTATGAACCTGGGAGGTAGAGCTTGCCGTGAGCCGAGATCGTGCCACTGCACTCCAGCCTGGGTGACAGAGCGAGACTCCTTCTCAAAACAAACAATCAAACAAAACTTTAACATGGATATCTCATGCTAAGTGTACTTACCACAATGAAAAAATAATAATAATAATAAATAAACTAATAAAGAATCTTGCTACTGTATGTGTCTATTCCCCTAAGGATGAGCTTCCTTTCTTTCAAGCGCAAATTTCTCAAGTTAATCTAAGCATTCAAGATTTGCTAAATATGAGAACTGTAAAGAGGTGAAGGATTTCCTAGATGATTATAAAATTTGAATAGCATTTAATGACAATGCCATTGATATCTGGTCCTGTAATGTATCATTAAAACTTCTGTCCTGGAGATGAAGACACATAGGAACCCAAAGAGAACATGGAGAAAATATCTCACTGCACTTTTCACTGTATACTGTATTGTTTCTTCCCAAGCAAAGTGTCCAGAACTGATTTCCAAGAATGCTTTGATAACAAGTTCTACGGAAATAGATTGTTTAATATGTGGTGCACTTTTCTCAAATAACTTTGAGAGATTTGCTAGATATATAAACCCACTGACCAAGTTTTGAGGAAGTAACTAGTATTTTATGTTCTCCTGATTGAAGAGTCACTTTATTGTTCTTTTTAAGTTTTATAATTCAACATCATCAATGTGTTTCACATTGCTCTCTACTGTGCCCCATGCACATTACATATAGAAATTAAAAAATAAAAATGTCTGTGTTCTGAACCTACTTGCTAGTTATCAGACCAATTACATATGTTCTTGCTTCTTGCTATTCTAAAGAGAATCCTTGTGTAAATACAGTCTATTTCTATTACACTTTGTGATTTACTTTCAGGGAAAATGTTTCCCTACACATAGACTTATTTTATCATTTTCTGTGTTCCACTTGCATTTTAATCCCTAAATTACATAGTATTTGTTATATCACAATGTTACCTTGTTTTCTAGTAATCTAATTTTTAGTAACCCAGTTGATAGTATATGACAAAAGAATGGTTAGTAAGAACTCACTTGGCACTCAGCACATTATTCAGTTTGGTGGGCAATATACAGTCTGAAATAGCCCAAATGCCAACAAGGCTTACAGCCTAGCTGGGAGAGGGGCACGATGAAAATATATAAGAACATGCTAAATGTATGTTTGTATATCGAGTCAATAATTTCTATGGGAACTTCTCCATCATTGCAGATATTATGAAGAGCAATACAATGTTGTACGGGTGTGAAAACGTTGGGATATTTAAAAGCTTTTTCTTCATAAGGTGTCCATACAGTAATGGATCACCTGGAAAGAAATAAGTCAAGATCCATCATTTGATGACATTCATTATCAAACAAGAATGACAGACTGACAAACAGAAAACACTTTCTCCTGGTAAGTGAATGATAAATACAAACACAGTGCACTCTGAGAACAGAGAGGATGGGAATTCAAATTCAGCCTTCCCTGCATTAGTTGGTCAGAAAGAATATCCCTGTGAAGATAATTGCAACCCAAATGCAGAGAGGAGCTTGAGCAAAGACATGAAGTTTCAGCTGCAAGAAAATTCCCATCACTGGAGTATAAAAATCAAGACTAGGCTCATAGGACATAGGCTGTGTATGTAGAATGGAACAAGCTCTGTAATTTGGCGAATAAATGTGACATTACTCACACAGTCTATCAGCCAGACCTTGCCCATAAGAGCAGGTCAATACGGAGACTCTTTAAATCACTGACACTCATAGACGTGAATATTCCAGGTAATTTGTTTTGTGATCACTCTTACAGTCTATAGAAATAACCCATATTTATGCAACATGATATATCAGAAAATGATGTGTCTTTGCCTCCCAAGTGTATTAAAATGTGCACCTTCCTACTTATTGCCCCTGTTGAGTGTGGGAAGAATGAAAGCATATGAAGGGAATGGACGCATGCAAGTATCTGGACCTTTTCCCTTGTGCTTTCAACAACCTAATGTATTTTCTTTTAGTGTCGAGACTGACTTTGGTGAATAAAAGAGTCTTAGAAGGAATCTCTTACATCAGAACTATAAATTAGAATAATGCTGCGGCTTCAGTCAAAGTTTAAACATTTGTTTATTGTAACAGAATTTTGAATAGACTATCTGAAACATCTTTTTTTATATTCTGTGTTAATAATTACTAATTTGGGTAATTGCAATTTTGGAAAAGCAAAATTGCAATTTTGTGTTCAAAGTATTTTCATTTGTACTTTTCATATTTCAAATTTCTATGATTCAGTTGTATTTGTAAATTATTGTCTTAATATTGGTTGTTAAATACATATTGTTTCTCATACAAGTTTCATAATATGCATTACAATGTTATTATTACAATGTTTTTGGTGATACACATAAACAATCGTAAAATATATCAATTTTATATGGTCAGCAGATGGCAGTGTTTCTGAGCTGGTGAGTACAGCTTCCTGTTAACCTATCAAATTTGATGTTTTGGGATTGAAATATAGCTTTTTTTTTATTTTTAGAATTCTAATACTACACCTTTCTATCGGAAAATATATTAATGTTTTTGGAAAGTTTAAGCACAATAAATATGGGAAGTACTTTTCTCATGATTTAATGAAACTTTGTTTCTTTCAATCTTCTTTCTTTTTCCCCCGTCTTGCAAACTTCCTTTCTTCCTTTTCCCTACTTTCCTTTATTCTTTCTCCATGTTTTCATTTCTTGACTCTTCTTATATTTTTTATGCCATTCTTTTTTATTGCTATTTAAAACTATTCTAAAAAAAAAAAAAAAAAAAACTTCATTTGGAAAGTTAAAATTTAATATAAAATTCAAAGTGTTTAATGTAAAGATTAGTCTTGCAAAAGAAAGGAGTTTTGTAGAAGCCGTCAGTGAGTCTATGTATGAAAAACACTTTTACGCAGAATAATGCTTTTAACGTTAGAATAATTGACAGATTATTGTTTGCTGATCAATTTAAATAACCCAAATTGTCTAATTTTTACTGTGTAAAAAATTGTTTTAGGCCAGATGTGGTGGCTCACGCCTGTAATCGCAGCACTTTGGGAGACTGAGGTGGGTGGATCACCTGAGGTCAGGAGTTCAAGACCAGACTGGCCAACCTGTTGACACTCCGTCTGTACTAAAAAAAAAATAATAATAAAAAAATAAAAAATAGTCAGATGTGGTAGCAGGCGCCTGTAATCCCAGCTACTTGGGAGGCTAAGGCAGGAGAATTGCTTGAACCTGGGAGGCGGAGGTTGCAGTGAACAGAGATCATGCCATTACACTCCAATCTGGGTGAGAGAGTGAGATCCTGTCACACACACATAAAAAGTGTGTGTGTGTGTGTGTGTGTGTATCATATAAAAGTATATATATGTAGATACTTTATATATAGTACAAATGTGTATATATATATATAACTATATATATTATATACAGTTTTATTTTGAAATTCACATGGCAATTTTCACTGTTTCAAAATAGAAAATGCCATCCTAATGCTTTCAAGGTGCTTAGACTTCCCCGTATTTTCACAAGCCGTGAAGTGTATTTACAGAGTTAGTTTTGAGCTGTTTGGGAGGTATTCCTTTCTCTTGGTGTCAAATTATTTTGTTTGTATTTTTTTGTTTTACTTAAGATCCTTCAGGACTTGCTTTAAAGTAAAAACTTACTGTCCTATTGGACAATTGAGTTTTGTCATGGATATTTCATAGCTGATGACAGTATATTGGATATTGTTTGAAACAAGAAAAATGAAGAACTATTTAACGAATAAAGGCTCTATTTGTTTTTATTCTAAAAGCTTACTGTTCTGTGTAGGGAAAGGGTCATATTTTAATTAAGGTAATTAGTAGCTATTGATTAACTTTCATTGGGATTTTGAGAGTATGTTTAACTTCTTGTATTTGTGTGCTTCTTATTAAGAAGCTAAACTCAATGAACATGTTTTTATTTAGAATATAGCAAGTTATAAACCCTCCATCTGCTATTCATACAAACACTGTGGTCAAAAGTTTGAATCTTCCATCACTTTCAATTAAGGCATTAGTTACTGTTTGATGGAAAGAAGCAACTTGACCAATCCAAATCTTTTCTTATTGTATATTTAACATTCCTATGTGTATACCTTCTCTGAAGTGCCAAAGAGGACCCTGAGAAACATCCCTGGATATAGTTCAGGGTTGTAGGGAATCTTGTTTCTAGCATTTACAGCAATATTGAGCAAATTGCCAATACTTGGGCAGAAGAACATAGAGAAGTCCTATACAATTTAAAATATAAACTTTAAGTCAAAGCTTATTATTGTTTTTACTCACATTATAAAATACAACACTTTTCTATTTTAAATGTATATAATAAAGATACCTAACACTTTTTGAACAACTGTATCAAGAATTCTAAGTATGTCTGTATTCTCATTGTCGTCATCCTATAGCTGATCAAATTGAGGCTTAGGAAGATAAGACAGCTGGATATTGATTTACTCTTTAGGGAATGAGGACACATAGAAAGTCTTAAAAAAACAACTAACCAACCAACCAACCAACCAACCAACCAACCAGTAAACAAATACATCAGAGGATAGCATGATTAGAGCTAATATAGAGAGATGCCTCTGAGGGCATTGTGTAAGAATCTTGTTTGAAAGAAAGCACAGAGACTCTTGGGCACCCCAAACTGTAGGAGATAATTCAGATCTGTCTAGTGGCAATAGTACAGAAAACTGAGAAGAAAGTGTAGATACAAAGGACATCAAAGTTGAGCTTGACATAATTGATTTCCTTTGTGTTGAGAGCAAAAGAGGATGGAATCTACTTAACTTTAGAGTAAACTCATTGAAGTTTTTTCCTGTTTACTCTGACGTCTACTCAGAGGGTCAGGGAACTCAATAAATATAAATATATTGAAGTGCAGCTGCTTTTAACACCTTGAAAATGTAATGTGACTTTTCCCCTTAGACAGATCTATAATTAACAAATGTGAGTTGATTAAATATGAAATGGATAACATTATTTGTTTTCTTTGTACCTCCTGAGAGGCACAAAATCAAAATTCATGAAGGCAGGCATTAGAGAATTAAGGCACACACCTTTTTTTTTTTTCTTTCTGGCTTTGAAAAATATTAGCATTTGGGATAAACAGGTAATTCATACTGGAGTACTCAAAAATTAAAATGGTTTTTAAAAATAATAATACCATGAATAAAACAGAGAAAAAAAAGAGAGAAAGCATAACATAGACGCAAACTATACTTTAGTCCTAAAAATAAACCCCCCAAAATTGCATGTTATTCTCATTAACAGTGTAAACAGAGTATTGAATTGAAAATATCTTTACTATGGTCTATTACTGGTGCAAGCTCATCATTCCTTTCAGCTAGTTAGATGCTTTTGAATAATCTTCATCAGATATATCAAAAAGTTCATTCAACTGGGAAATTACAGACAAGGGATTTGGGGAGAGAAAAATATTTCTCCATTGTAAGAAGTCACTTGTTAAAAAATAGATTTTTATTAGAAGATAGAATATTATTCTTACTGAAACATGTATTTTCCATAACTCCCTATAATTCTGCATGTGTAAAAAGAGAAGTTGTATGCAGGCTAGACAAAAGATCATATGTTGAATTCTCACTAGGTACAAAATACTTTACATTTTCTCTTCTCGGTGCCCTTATTATTATCCTCATTTTACAGATGAGAAAATTGAGGCAGAAAGAAATTAAATAACATGCATGAGACTTCAAATAATCTGCCTTTAGATAACTTATAATTACTTAACTGCAATTTGGATATTTCACTTGTAGTAAATACTAAATTAAAATATTAATATTTAATGTTTAATGTTTGGAATATGTTTTCCGAGGAAATTATTTTTCTTATTTAAAAATTTATAATGTTATGAAAAAATCCATATATGTTTGTACATGTCAGAGGGATTACGGAAGAAAAAAATTGCATTATAGAAGACAATGTATTCTCTACATACATCTGTTTTCTTGTGCATAATTTTGTTTTTTAATGATGTTGCCTGTCTATGAAAACTTAAAGTGCCAATAAATTCCCAGATGTTCACTGATATTTATAAGTCTCTAGATATTCATTATGCTTTAAATGGTGGTAAGATAATTAGTTTTGAAAATATGAATGGCAAGTTGAAATTATATTACTATATATATTATAGATCAAGTGAGAATAACTGTCCACTGCTTTATGACTCATCTAGCTCTACTTTGGTGGATATATAAGGCTTCCATATATGCAGAGTAAATGATAATTCAAGATTTAAATTAATTTTCAAGGACTTTTCTATAGTTGAAATATAAGAGTTTTATTTTCTTACTTTTAAGTCAATGGAAGTGAATTCTTGTACAATTATATTTTGGGATGATTGCAAATTGACACAGAGATAGCAGAAATGTTATACTTACAGAAATGCTGTATTGAAACTTTCATACAACCTTTACTCAGATTCCCACTGATGATATTTTACCACATTTGCTGAATCACCTCTTTCTGGCTTATTGCACATAAATGTCAAGAACTGTGAATGGTCTGATATTTTATCCTGCTTACAAGCTAGCACGTTAGCTTGTCATAGTTGCATAGGTGCTGGCAGAACTCAAGAGACTTCAGGGTCAGAGACAAATACTTTATTACTCATGACATAGCAGGCAGCATTATGTTAATGCTCCCATTGGTTTCTCTTGGTCCCAGTGATGGGGATGTTGAAAAGGCAGGTCCAGGTAGACAATTTACATCAAATGGGTCTTTATCATGACTAAATAATCACACATTTAGAAAAGCATCTAACTTATACAGATATTGCAACCAAACCCATCCAACATTTATCCAAGAGGAGAAATTAAGTTTCTTATCTTAGTCATAAAACAAATCTCCTTTCTGCTGACTAAACGTTAATACTATCTCTGTATTCCAAGGCTATTTGCTATACAAAAATCCCTGCAAGAGAGTATAAGATAATGCATTTTTCAAGACACGCAGAAATGTAAAGATTCATGGAGAATTGTCTCCTAACAATAAATATAAATTATCATTCTTTCCTTTTTCTAATCACTGAAAATGGCTCCAGACATCAAGTTCAATTAGTCCTTAATTAATACAACAATGCATATTTTACAAAAACAAAAACATTCTACATTACCATAGCACAACCATGAAAATCTGGAAATCAATATTAATACAGTATTCCTATGCAATGCACAAATTTCATTTACAATTCACTAACATCCAACAGTATCTCTTTCTTTCTTGTTCAAGATCAAATCCAGAAACATTCATGTATGATCATATCTCTTTATTATTCTTCGATCTAGAACATTTCTCCAGCCTTACATCGTCTGTCATGACTCTGACTCTTTGAAAGAATGTAGAACTTTCCACCTGAAGATTTTTTCTCAATCCTGTTCTGTTGAATAATTTCCTCATGTGGAAAGTCAGCTCATTCCTTTGGGGAAGAATGTTATCCAGTGATATTGAGACTTTCAGCGTGTCACATAATGGGAACAGGACATTTTCCCCTTCTCCCACTGGGTCTGTAACTCTAGTACCCTAGTTAAGTTGCAAAATTGTCTGCAAATTTTCTTTACTGAAAATGCGTAGTTTTTATTTGTGTAATTTTTAAATACCTAAAGAACAATTACTGTGAACAGGCCTCAGTACTCTTTTATCACCGCGTTTTTGGCCACCAGTTTTAATAACCTTGATGCCCCCTGCTGAGTTGAAGCCCACTATAATGGTCCGTTTTCTATGTCTCTTATTCTTCCTATGTATACTGATATTCTAACATGAAGATGATATTTTCCTTTATCCTCATACATTTATTAACCTGTTAATTTATTTATACCTGTATGGAATTGTGGATAACTATTTTATTCAATATTACATAAGCCATTACTACTGATATATTTCTTGATGTTCAAATTCCTCTAGATTTAGCAAATAGGAGCCCCTTCAAGCTGACGTCTGTCTCTTCTTGACTTGTCTTGTTACTTCTTTGAGAACTTTTAAAATTTTTGTAACAAAAATGTGTCGCAGACTCATCTTCTATTTTTTCTGATCCAGTCTTGAAGCTAGTCATTCACTGATTTCCTGAAGGACTCTCATTTCCTTTTAATGGGTGATGGGTTTTGAGATCAAAATCTATATGCTTGGCATCCTTATTGATACAGAGGTATCATAGAATCTGGGTCCTCTAGATAACAGAGCTAAGAAATATCTATATCTCTCTTGAATATTACTTAAATATACATGCATACCTATATTTATTTGTATGTATAAATATGTAGAGGTCTATTCAGAATATCACCATGTCCAATATAATACCATCTCTCTATATATATTTGTAAATTATTTCTCTAATAGTGAGAGTCCTGACTCCTATAATATAAATGTATTTATTTAGTTGCCCAATCACCCTAGGTGAACTCAATCTCCTGGTGATGCCAGCCGTTTCTCTGACTGCTGGTAACACTGCCATCTCCTTGGTTCCACTCCTCCTCAGCCTCCCATCCTATCATCTATTCCTGGGCACTCACCATCTACTTGGCGTTATTGACACCTCCTCATCTATACTGCCTATTTGGTCCCTTTAAGGGAAGATAAATAGAAGAAAAAGCTGAAACTTTTTATTGTTCTTTTAAAGTAAGCATTATTTGTTTAATATTTGACCAGATAAAGTTCTGCAGCTGGACAAATGACATTTACAGGATAGCCCAGAATCAATAACATTTTGTGGAGAAGTTATTCTGCTCTACATTGCCTAGAACTGTCTTAATATGATTATATATAGATTTCAGTATTAAAGCATCAGTTTTTGAACTGTTACTGATACCCAACTCTTTTTCCCTCCCAGTTTTGTTACATTAGAGATGACATTCCAGTAAATCAATGAAATTCTGTTCAGTATTGTTTCAGTGATATGGAGTTTCTGAGAAAAAGGAGAAACCAGTTAATTATGAGAAATAGTATCTTTGAACCATGACAGGCCGTGATATACCTTCAGCAGAACTGGGACAGGAGGGTCCCAAGAGTTGCAGATAGAACTTTGAGTAATTTAGATATTTTATACACACACATAAACACACACAAACACACATACACACACACACACACACACGTTGGAAGTATCTTAATATCTCTTCAGGAAACAAATAAGACTTTCTTTTTTTTTTTTTTTTTTTTGAGACGGAGTCTCGCTCTGTCGCCCAGGCTGGAGTGCAGTGGCCGGATCTCAGCTCACTGCAAGCTCCGCCTCCTGGGTTCACGCCATTCTCCTGCCTCAGCCTCCCGAGTAGCTGGGACTACAGGCGCCGCCACCTCGCCTGGCTAGTTTTTTTTGTATTTTTAGCAGAGACCCGGTTTCACCGTGTTCGCCAGGATGGTCTCGATCTCCTGACCTCGTGATCCGCCCGTCTCGGCCTCCCAAAGTGCTGGGATTACAGGCTTGAGCCACCGCGCCCGGCCCACAAATATGACTTTCTAAATGTATGTATGCTAAAAAGAAAGATTGCATCACTTCTGAAATAAGTGTGAATCTTTTATCAAATCCAATTCAACATGAATTGAAGCTTCAAAAAGCAGGTAAGTATAGATACTATTTTTTAAAAGTGTTAATAGAGCACTAGTGTAATACTTTGTGTTTTGAATAATCATTCAATGAATCTAGGAATGCTCATGTAATATTTTGAGTAAAAATATGTCAAAGTAAAATTTAAAGGCAAAAATGAAATCAAGGGAAATCGTGTTATTGGAATTGTTGCCCTCAGAAAAGCTTTTGAAATAATTGTAATAAGTGAATGCAGCTGGAATGAAGTTCTGAATGTGTGTGTACAGAATATTTCTAAACCAATAAATGCTGAAGAGCATATATTGATCTTAGAGTAAGATGGCATTGACAAATATTAAGTCCTCAAAAATGTTAGCTATTACTATTTCTTGATGTGGAAATTTGGAATGTAATTTTGAGAGAAAAGGGGTTCATTTTATCTATTACTTACTAGATCTGGGCTATGCACAAATCTGACCAAGTGAATAAGAATAATCAGTCAAAACTATATTGGAAACCAAGACCCTGGCATATACATCAAACAAAATTTTATGTGAAAAATATTTAGCAATCTATTACTTTAAAAAGTGAATTGGCATGCTTCTTTGAGTCTTTATTATTTTTAATCCAAGAATGAATAGTGGTGAGGAATGATTGATAGGGGTTGAAATCTGTTATAACCAACATGTCACAGGTAGGCAGGGCCAATGCCCATGTAATGTGGCTTTCTCCACTTGCAGAAAATAAGGCTGAGACATCCTTTGGCAGGAGTTAGAAGCATGACATACAGTGGTAGCTTCTCCATCAGAAACATATAGTTCTTTACTGTGTGCTTAGTCATTCAGGGTGGATATATTTTAATGTGAGAAATGATTTAGGTGACAATTTTATCAGCACCTTAAATCTCATCAGGCCATTACCGCGGGCATTTACATGAGTGATGCAAATGATCTGACTTTGTGTTGTATCCCTAAAGAGGAGTTATCTTTAATCTGCTAGTCTCTAGTCTTCTAAGTAGCAGACAAGGTGGTGTGGACATTGTCAACAGCTCAATTGTCAACTAAGCGGAGCAACCATGTATGCTTTTGGTTTTGCACAGCTGGGTGGATATCACTGGGTTTTGGCTTGGCAGAAGCATCAGTGACCCAGGCCAATGCAATTAGGGGAATCTCTGTCAATCAAGGGATCCATTCAGCCAGCAGGTTCATTTTACATAGTAGAGTAGGGTTGGTTGTTACTTTTAAAATCATTGTGTAGATATCTTATTTTTTCTAGTATTTAAGTGAACTGCCATTTAACCGAAATAAAAATTATAAATTAGATTATATAATCATCTTAGATATTAACCCTGGAAAGCACTCAAAAATAGCATAATTTATCTTACAGATCACATAATTATATGCATTTACCCTGTTTCCTAGATAAGAGGGGCATCAACATGTGAATCTGGGACTTCTCATAACTCTTTCATAAAAAATGATAATGATCTTGAAGTTTGTTATTTTCTCTTATCTTTTCTTCACTGAATGTTTTTGTCATGTGGCTCATTCCCACCCCCATACACTTTTTTTTTTCAGCTTTATCTGCTTTAACATTGTCATTTTTAAAATTTATCTCATGTATACCCAAAGAAGTTGTTTTCTGTCAAGTGATTTACTTGAGAAAACGTTCCATTACCCTTACACACATGACTTAGTCCTTCTCTTATTCATGTGTGTTTTGTTTTGTTTGTGTTTCTGTTTCTTTATTTCTGGTATATGTTGCTTTTTATCAAACAGCAGGACTCAGTCTTGACAAGTAACAACCCTTCATTGATTTATTGGAATAAAGTAGAACCAAAAATTATATCAGCATCTATAGTTGATATATTTTTATTACATAAAAAAGCAAGGGTTGATAAACAAAAAAGTCTTTTGATAAAATACTGAAGAAGATTAATGCATAATAACAATTAGCTTGTCTTCCTGTATCTTTCGGTTGTGGATTAATTCCTGTGTAGACAAGTACTCCAGAACATAAGAGTAAAATATGTGAGAATGTCAGTAAATATAGGTAATGTTCCCAGATAAAATATAGAATTATATTCTGAATTTTTAAATCACAAGACCAACATTCTGCTGAATAGAAACTCGAGAATCATTGAGGCAAAGCAAGAACTAAGTACTATCTCTAGATTCAGCAGTAATATAAAAATTCATCTGGCAGAACTGGGCTAGAATGCCAAAAAGTTCCTTCAGTCATACAGCCACCAGTGGTATGGAATCTAGTGGAGTTACTGGAGTCCAATTGACTTTGTGACAATATGTACTGGGCAGAAACAAACTGTACTAAACTTGACTTTTTGGCCATACACTGGAATAATTTTTTTCATCAGTATCACTGTAACTTTTTATTGCTTTCCTGACAAAAACAGAGTTTCTACTTTTGTGTTCTTTGGAAAACTTGGTCTCCTAACAATACAGAATGTGGGATAAAGCAACCTAATAGTAGTTAATAAATAATAAAAAAGACTCTCATTTCACATTAATTAATTCTGTTATTTTTTTATAACTCAGACTTAAGTGATAGGTTAAAATGGAGTTGAGAAATTGCTATTTGCTTATGAAGAAAATTAGTGGTCATATAAATATTAAAAAATAAGCTTTCTGATATGAACATATGCCTCCATCATAAAGCTTCTCCATTCTTTGCCTGAATATACTTGTACAAGGATTTCTATAAAATTTTCCAAGTTAAGAAAATATTTCAAATATTTCACTGGATTTTTAAATTCCAATAAATTAATGTATTTCTCAAGTGTAATTAAGCTTAGTTGTATGGTTATAATTATTCTCGTGATAGATTAGTATTTCTGTACACACATTTGTTCCCAAGTCCCGAAAGACAATAAATTGGTTTGGTTTGGAGCACTGGAAAGATTTAAAATAACATCTTTGTAATCATATAGGTTGGGTTTGTACCTTCCCTCTCTTGCTTGATAGACATCAAAAGGCTAATTATTTAACCTAATTGTCCAAATACTTTAGCATGTTTTTTATTTTATTTTTTAGACGGAGTCTCGCTCTGTCACCCAGGCTTGAGTACAGTGGCGCGATCTCGGCTCCCTGCAAGCTCCGCCTCCCGGGTTCACACCATTCTGCCTCAGTCTCCTGAGTAGTTGGGACTACAGGCACCCGCCACCATGCCCGGCTAAGTTTTGGTGTTTTTAGTAGAGATGGGGTTTCACTGTGTTAGTCAGGATGATCTCGATCTCTTGACCTCGTGATCCGCCCACCTGGGCTTCCCAAAGTGCTGGGATTACAGGCGTGAGCCTCTGGGCCCGGCTACTTTAGCGTTTTGAATCCCAGTTTTGCTCTTTGTTAAATTTTACAAGATTAAATGACTTAAAGTCTGTTGTATATTATGCACATCTAACATGATCAATAACTGGGAATTCTTGTAAATGTCACCACCATCGCCAGTGCTATTATAATCATCGTATATAAATATCCTTCCTAAACATTTCCTGAGAGGTTTGTGATATCTCAGTTTTAAAAAATGGTTTACAAACCTATTTCTACTGGAATAAGTTAAATTCTGATGTTAGCACATTGTATGAATCTAAATCCATTTTGCATTGTCAAATATGTATGCAGTTGATCTTCATTTCCTGACCTAAGACGCTCTGGAGTAACCACATTCATCAATAAAAAGCTTTTATGCAAGACACGAATGGTGGGTGGAAAGTCTCAAAATAGTTTGTATATTATGTTTGCATCCATCAAGATAAAAGCAGAAAACTGCAAAACACATTTTATTACCTGACAAGCACCATGAAATGTCTACCACTCCTGTATATAAAAATCATATTTTATTAACATAGGTTAACAGAAGGGAGCAAAATTTGTGGTGTAGCATGAATTTGTAAAGCATGTGGTCCCTCTTTGTGCATATGCCCATAAACTCAATTTAGGACTCACAGAGATTATGAAAAATCTATTGTATTGGCTTGTAAATGGTTTAAAGGCATTCATTAGTGCAGCAAACACTTTTGAGAATCAACTATGTATCAAGCAAATAATTAGATCACGGGTATCCGTAAGAAATTATACATGTTCCAAAAAAAAAAAAAAAAGAAAGAAATTATACATGTTCCATGATTTCAAAAAGTTCACAAGCTAAGAAGAAAGATGAAAATCAAAATAACTACCTTGGCAGAAAACTAGATCACATCCATTCCTATTTATTGCAATTTTACTCATGGGCCGAAAAAAGTGTTACATCTGTTTATGTGTCTAAATGTTTCTGTTGCAGGGTTGGTGGTAGAGATTAGGAGGAAGAAAAAAGAAAAACTACACAAAATAGGGGTCACTGTAAACAATATATTCATAAATATGTATGAATAGGTGTATTTTAGAAAGAGCATTTATTTTTATATAATTCTGTAGAGGTTGAACATAGAAAATATATTAATGAATTAAAGTAAAAAAATATTCAATGCTAGCCCCAGTAAACAAACAGAGATTTATCTTTTAGTTGTGTAAAGTGATACAAGTATTTCAGAAAATTCATTCATTCAGTAATAGTTATTATGTCAAAACCATTTACTCGATACTTAATATAGTCCAGCATTGTCTAAATGTTGGAAATACAATGCTAAGCGAATATTCACACATTTGTTGATCTTGCACAGTTTACAGTCCAATGGAGGAGTCAGCTATGAATAAAATAATCTCATAAAAGCATACATATTGCATACATATTGATGTATAATTTGAAGAGAAGTACTTTGAAAGAAAGGAAGAAAGTGATATGATAGCATGTATCAGAGGAAATAAGCGGTGGGAGAAGTCAGGGAAGGTTTTTTTTTTTTTTTTTTTTTTTTTTTTTTTTTTAAGAAGTGAGCATTAAATTTAGATTTTGAAAAACTATAAGATTTCCCCCACAAAAAAATAATAAAGGTGGGATGAAAACATTATGTTATGGAAAATGATGTGTTTTCAAAGTTAGGTGGAACATAATAGGATAATAGGTTTGAGAACTTGTACAAAGTCCAGTGTGGCTAGAGCACAGGCCATGAAAAAAGATACAGTTTGGCACACAAATATTAAGGTCTCATATAATACATATAATGCCAAGTGTATGTTTTTGTTTTTGTTTTTGTTTTGAGATAGAGTCTCGCTATGTCGCCCAGGCTGGAGTGCAATGGCGCCATCTGGGCTCACTGCAAGCTCCGCCTCCTGGGTTCACACCATTCTCCTGCCTCAGCCTCCAGAGTAGCTGGGCCTGCAGGCGAGCGCCACCACGCCTGGCTAATTTTTTTTGTATTTTTAGTACAGACGGGGTTTCACCGTGTTAGCCAGGATGATCTGTATCTACTGACCTCGTGATCCGCCTGCCTTGGCCTCTCCCAAAGTGCTGGGATTATAGGCATGAGTCACCGCGCCCGGCCCAAATATATGTATTTTTAAGAGCTGTTAATAGCAAAGAACTGAATAAAGCAAATGACTTAATAAAGAAGTATATGTGCAATAAAGGAGAGAACTGTGACCCAGGTTATCCTGTAGTTCCTGGGGTAAATATTTCATAGTGCCATAATTCACCGAGAAATGGAATACTAACAACCAGATTTGGAAGGAAAAGGAGTGGTATTTTAGAATGATACTTCTGATAATAATGTAGACTGGACATGCGGAACTAGATGGGTGTGAAGGAAGGATGATACTCCCAATGATGAGACTCTGTTAGTTTTCTTTTATGTATAACAAATCATTCCCAAATTCATTTATATTTTTCATAATTATATGTTTTAGGAATTTGGACACAGCAAAGGTAGCTCAGATCTGTTTAACAGTCTGGAACCTCAGATGAAATAACCTAATCTCTCTCTTTCTCACTCTCTCTCTTTCTCTACCAACCCTCCCGCCTTCCCTCTCTGTTTTGTTCTTTCTTTTCCCCTCTCTCTCTATCCTCATAACCCTTCCTCATGTCTATGTTGGTGATCTTCTCGATAACCTCAGCTACTGGTATTTCTTACATGAATACTCAGTGCTCCAAGAGGAAGGAAGAAGAAACTGCTGGTCTTCTGAAAGACTCGAGCATATTACACTTACTCTTTTGGTCAAAGCAGTGACAGACCCACCAGAATTCAAGAATATTTGAAGTCTAGGTTGTGCCTCTGGTTTCTCACCAATCACTGAATTCTGGGATGATGAATTTGGAAAAATAAGTTGGTTATAATTGTTAAATTGTAAAGTCAGTGAAGTCAGTAATCTGCAATCACCTTCAGCACAAACACAAAATAGCTAAACTTAGTTTTATTGCATCCTGTCATTTACCCTTTGATGACTGTTCATTTGTATTTTAAGAATCCCATAAGTGAGGTAGCATCAACCAATGTCCAAGTCATTCTTTACATCTCGTTGCATAATTCACTCTCTATTGAAGCAGATTAACCTCAGCATGTAAAAAATCCCAACATCTTTTTGACACTTCAACATTTTACAAAGTGTTAGTAAGCAATTTTTTAAAAATCGTATATGATATCCGAATTGTACTTGTTAAATGGCATTCTTTTCAGGAGGATCCAGGAGAAATACATAATTCCGGGTTTTGCACATTAATAAATAGATCAGTCACGAATATCTTCCTTTGCCAATACAAATAATTGTTCCCCCCAAAATAATGGAAATATACTAGACAAAACTTCCTTGATGGATTTCTCTCTATCAACATTTGGGATAATTTTAAAATTAAAAAGAGTAATGATAGTACTGGGTTGTAACACGTTGAATTGAAAACTACATTATAAGTCTAAGAGCTATAAGAATGAGGGAGGGTGGAGAGAAAACTCTTCTCAGCCTGTAAATGAAGATTATAAAAGTAAAGAGAATAATAAATTTTTTTAAATCATCCTTTTGCATTCACTAGCCTAAAAATTGATTCAGACAAAAGCCCTCAGTGGATTAGAAAACCATCAATTAAATGTGTGTGGTACAGAATATTAATATGTTCTATAATATCATCTCATAGATCCCCTACTAGTTTCAAAAGGTAAAGAGTATTTTCACAATGAAGAAACCTAGTGCATCTCACTTTAATCAAGTGTTCAAATAGCATCACATGCTTTCAGTTTCAGCTCAAAGAGGTAAAGACCTAGAGAAAATGGTGCTTCTACCAGTAATACAATATGAAAAATAACTTGGCAAATAGCACATTCATGACTTCTTCTGCTCTCCTCAGAGAATTGAATCCACAGGGCAAACAGCTAATCTGAATCTTAAGAGAAACAGTCACCCACAGGGAGAGACAGGACCCAGGCATTGGTCTGAAATAGAAGAACACAGTGCCTTATGAATTTGAATGAATTCTTTGAGGCCAAGTGTGGGCAAGGAAGCATGAAACCGATTATCAGTTAAATTATGTCTACTCAACATTTACATGTTGAAGTTTCAACCCCCAGTACCTCAGAATGTGACCTTATTTGGAGATAGAATCTTTAAATAAGTAATCAAGCTATAATGAGGCCATTAGTGTGCCCTCATCCAATAACACTGGTGTCCTTACAAAAAGTAAAAATGTCGACACAGAGACACTGAAGAAGGGAAGATGAAATGAAGAAACAAAGGGAGAAGGTGGCCATCCACATGCCGAGAGTAGAGAACTGGAACAGGTCTTTCCCCTCACAGTCCTCAGAAGGAACCATCCCTTTATGCACCTTGCTTTTTGACCTCTAGCCTCCAGGATGTGAGATAATACATTTCTGTTGTTTGAGCCACTCTGTCTGTGTTACTTTTTAGAGTGTCCCCATATAAAGCCACTGAGGGATTAGTCATAGTGGGGTTTTCACCATCGCACAGACTTTTCCTCAAGGAACTCCACCAGATACCCACAGGGAAAGTCAGAGAGCATCCTGAGAAAGCCCAGTGGTGGAGGTGGCTTAAGGAAGGAAATGGCAGTCACTGCCAGAATCTATCTACACCCTTCTCCCCTGTGTCCCTTTTGAAACAAAAGACTTAATTTTTATGAACAAGAACATCCAAATATGCAGCATCAGAGTTCTATGAGAAGTCTATTGAGACTGGGGAAATGAATCAAAGCTCAACACCCAAACTTCTCACACACGCGTCTTGCTTATCATTCCTGAGTAACAAAAACATTGATTTGTGGCTTGGAGGGAACTCACCCTCCCACGTCGCTCCAGTGAGCAAAACTCAAATAAAAATAACAGTAACATAGAGTTGAATGAATTATAAGAGCCAGGATCCCTCTGGGAGCAACACAAAAGCATGATCCAGAACCAATCAGAGAAACAAAAATCAGGCATGACTAAGTATCACTAGGGGAATTGGAGTCTCCAGTGCACCAGCCATACCATGGTAACAACAAACTTCAAACCTAACCAGCTGCTGACTAGATTAACCCAAACACCCACATTAACGTCCTAGCATAAAAAACAAAAAGCCATGTTCAACAGCAAACATAAAAATACATTGACATCAGTATCTATTATCTTATCCAGCATATTTTGCTTTCAACAAAAAAAAAGTCAAGGCATACAAAAAAGCAAGATAAACACATCAGAAGATAAAATAATCATAAAAGACAGATTTAGAAATATACGGTTGTTAGAAATATCAGTCAGGTAATTTAAAACAACTAAAATTAATGCTAAAACTTTTAATAAATCAGGTAGATAACGTGCAAAATCAGATAAAAATGCCATCAGAGATGCAAATAAGAAAAAATAAGTGAAAATTCTATAAATTAAAAATATAGTCACAGAAGTAAAGAATATTTTTAAAAGGCATATCTCTGTACTTTATAGTAGAAAAAAATGAATTTGACTTTACATCAATAGAAATTTTCCAACCTAACATTTAAACACTGAATAAGCAAAAAGAAGAACAGATCATTCAGAAACAGTGAGTCAATATCAAACATCCTGAAACATATGTAATTTTGAATCCCAAAAGGAGAAGATACAATGGGGAAAAAAAAATACTTGAAAAAAATGAATGAGAATTTGTCAAAATGATTGGGACACCACTAAACCACTGACTCAGAACTCTCAGAGAACATGAAGTAGGATAAGGATCAAATAGCCCACAGCAAGGCATATAATACTCAAACTATTGAAGCTAAAGAGAAAAAAGAATTGAAGCCAGCAGAGGGGATGATATTACCTACATCTGTTGTTAGAAACCTGAAAGCAAGAAAAAGCTACTAACATATTTAAAGTAGGAACAACAACAACAAAAAACCTGTAAACTCAGAATTCTATAGTGTACATAGCAAAATATCCTTCAAAATTGAAGGACAAATGAAAACTTTTTTCAGGCAAATAAAGACTTTTTAAGACAATTAAAACAAGGAATTTATTGTTAGCAGACATAAGAAATGTTAAAGAAATTCTTCAAGGAGAAGTAATATGCTGTCGATCACGGTTTATATACACAAAAGAACGTACAGTGTTGAAAATTGACTAAATGGAGTTAAAATATAATTAGTTATTATGTTTAATTGCTCTGAAAAGAACTGATGGCTTAGAGTAATAAAAGTAAAACTGTATTGTGCATTCACAGCATATGTCAAAGTGAAGTATTTGACAATTATGGCACAAGAGATGAAGGGAGAAATTGGATAGATACTGTTCTAAAGTTCTTAGACCATTTTAGAAACAGTACAATATTTAAAGATGGATTCAGGCTATTTGAACTATATATCGAAAATCTATGAAAAACATTTAGAAAGCTAATAAAATAAAGACACTGTTACAAGTCAAAAGAAAACATGAAATGAAATCATAAAAAATGTTAACCCAAATAAGGCAAAAAAAAAGTTTAAAAAGAAACAAAGAATGAATGATTGACATAGGTTGAATTGTATTATCAATACTTTAATAGTAAAGGAGCCACTACAGAAAAAATTTGACAGTTCCTCAAATAATTATCATACGATGCCCAATTTTACTCCCAGGTATATACACCAGCATTTCCCAGGAAATAATTTTAGACTGAAACAAATGTGCCTGACTGTACTACAAATGTTTGATACAACCTCAATATGGGGCACAGAGGGAAAGGAACTGAGTGTAATAAAATCTGAATCCATTGTTGATGTTTGACTGTTGGCAGTTTTCAAGTCTCATCATTCTGTGTTCTTCTCTTGTCCTATCTCTCGGCTACCTGATAAGAAAAGCCACACTATTCTGTCCTTGATGCCAAAGGGGAGTTAAAATCATGCAAGATCCAAACTGCAAGAATACAGAATATTCATTTTAGCCTGACCCCTCAACCACACACACACACACACACGACACACACACACGCACAGGCACAATTAGTTGCTACTCCTCAATTAGCTGCTGCTCCCTTCTTTCTCAGGCAATTTTTGAACCTGTTTAAATGTCTTCTCTGCACTCTGCCGAAAGCCTCACTATGTGAATAGTAAATATCTTCAGATCCGTTTGGTGCCTGTATGGTGTCATCAGTGTCCACGTCTTGGGATGAAAAAGAGTGTGCATGCACCTTCAAAGTGTGACTATAGTACCACCGATATATGTAGGTTTGAAAATGGTATTTTCACTGGGTTCTATAAGGATACAGACACAATAAAATGTACATAAACACTGTATTGTGAAGCATAAGCTCCCCTATTCACCACAGAGTTAGTGACTCTGAAACTAAATGTGTGGCAGGTTCAAACTAACTATACTTTAAGCAAGTTTCTCAATCTCAGAGTAACAATTTACTAACAAGACTAACAAGCAGGTAAAATTTTACAAATAAACAAGTGAGCAAGTTAGAAGAAACTCTTTGGTGTAATTAGAATTGCAAATATTGGTATGTAGTTATTTCAATGTGTATGTGTATTTTTTAACAGATAGATGGTGAACTACATATAGATACATGTATAGAGTGCATTCAATGTCTACATACTGGTTTCCTCACACTATATTTCTTAATAATAAAACAGCATTTCTTAGAGATGTAGCTGATCCTAGAACTTCAGCAAAGAAAATACAAGATTAGCCTGGAGTACCTTACAGTGCCAGAAACTAAAGAGGTGTTCAAAAACAAAAGAAGAGGGCAATGGCAAAGAGACACAGGAAGCAACCTGAAGGAGCTCATAATAATCAAAGCTGGAATAATCTGAGTAACAAAATCATAACAACAAAAATAATAATAGTAATAATTATAACCCAAGTATTAAAATTAATAAGTATCCACACATCCATACTGACACAAATAAATGACTGGAAAAAATAGTCAAAAGTGAGGGAAAAAGAATAATTCATTTTTACAAGACTTTTACATTATTTTGTGTGTGTGTGTGTGTGTGTGTGTGTGTGTGTGCAGAGAGATAGAGAAAGACAGGACTCCTTTTTTAGGAGGTGGAACTTAACCCTCCCCTTAAGAATGGATTGGACTTAGTGACTCACTCAAATAATAGAACACGGAGTGAGAAAAATGGTAACTTTAAAGTGGAGACAACTGGCAGGCACCACCTTAACCAAACAATGAGGATTCATATCACCAGTAATAAGCCATGATGATATCTATCATATATCCTTCACATTTACGATATTATTTCCAAAAATCAATAAACCCAGTGTGATAATGAGACAATATCAGACAAACACCAGTTGAATGGCTTTCTAGAAGAATGTTTGATCATATTCCTTCAGAAGTGTCAAGGTCATGAAAAATAAGAAAAAGGTATAAAACTGTCATAGACAGACAGACTAAGGAGACATAATGGCTAAATGCAACATTGTATCCTGGATTGGATCTTTGAATAGAGGAAAAGGTCCTTAATGAGAAAACTGGCAAAATCAGAATAAATCAGTAATTTACTTAATAGCATTGTACTAATACTAATATATACTTTTGGCAAATATTCTATAAGTATGTAAGATGTTAACAGTACAATCAAGTTGTAACTTTTGTAATAGCTCTCTGTATTCTTTTCAACTTTCTATAAATCCAAATTGTTAATGCTTCAGGGCTTACCACGAAAGTTACTTCCAGAAAAACTCGTTATCAAGTTGAAAAATCGTAAGTCAAATCATTAGTTGGGTACTGTCTGTTTTCCTAAATAAAAGTGTGTTTTAAAAAGCACAAAAATAGTATAATAAGATTATATTACATTCCTGTGATTATGATGTAATAACACATAGCACAACCTATACTATATTGTTGCCAAAAAAGTCTCATCTCAAATATGAGATAATAACAATAATTATCTCTAGTTATGGGGGAATAACAAAATGAATATAGATGAGATATTCCGTTAAACAACTGGTGTGGGTTTAAGGGAAAAAAAGGCAATACTTTGAAATACTGAAAAATAGAGAAGGTTGGAGTGTGCATTAGTTCCCTAGTACTGTCCTATAAAATCACACATTTAGTGGCTTAAAACAAAATAATTTCTCATTTCCTAGCTCTGGAGAGAGGAAGTCCAAAATCAAGATGTCATCAGATCAGTGCTCCCTTTGTACACTCCAGAGGGAAGTTCTTCCTTGCCTCCTCCATGTTCTGTTGGCACTTGGTGTTCCTTTGCTTGTGGCTGCACCCCCCTCTTTGCCTCTGTCTTCACATGGGCTTTCACTCTGTATGTTATCTCTTCTGTCTCTCATAAGGACATTTGTCATTAGATTTAAGACCCAGCCAGATAATTCAGGATGATTTTATCTCAAATCCTTAACGTAATTACATCTGAAAAGACACATTTTTTTTCCTTTTTTTTTTTTTTGTTGTTGTTTGTTTGTTTGTTTGTTTTTAAAGTAGGGTTACATTCACGTGTTCTGGGGCATGAATATGTCTTTTCTGGGCCACTGTGTAAGCCACCATAGGAGAAAACAAAGGTTACTAGATGGTAAGGAGACATGAAAGTTACATGCAGTGAGCTATGCTTGGCTGGATATGGATGGGAGAATGCTTAGGGAAATGTTAATGAAGCAGTTGTGACATCATAAAATAAAATATATTTATTATGTATTATTTATTATATCAATATTATGTTTCTTAAATATAATAATGATATTTTTATTATACGGAGAAGAGAACACTGGTTCTTAGGGGTGAAATGTAGATATAATTGAATTTGAAATAATGCCTAGAGCTTATTCTCAAACAGTAAAAATGTATTATGTGTGTATAGGTGCACAAGCATGCATGTACAAAATAGAGGGATATGTAATGAGACAGAGAAAGAGAAATGAAAGAATGTGGCAAAATATTAACAATCTAGCACGTCTAATTTTAGACAAGTTTTTACTGCATTCTTTATATTTGATATTGGTTAATCTTTCCTTAACATTATTTAGGAAAACAAAATAATGCATTATTAATTTTCTATCTGTTTTTATATTAAAGAGCTGTGACTCAAGATTTAGAGATAAAATATAGTTGACTTTTAACCAATGCAGTGATTAGAGGCACTGACTGCCTGCCCAGTCAAAAATCCTCATGTAACATTTTACTCCCCCTAAACTTAACTACTAATAGCTGACTGTTAACTGGAAGCACATTAATTATATATACTGTTGATTAACACATTTTTAATGTTATATGTATTATATGCTGTGTTCTTACAATCAAGTAAGCTAGAGCACTGAAATGTTATTAGGAAAATCACGAGGAAGAAAATGTGTTTATTGTTCATTAAGCGGAAATGGACCATCATAAGGATACTCATCTGCCTGGTCTTCACATTGAATGGGCTGAGGAGGAGGAGGAAGAGAAAATATTGTTCTTGCTGTCTCAGAGGTGGCAGATATGGAAGAGGTGGAAGAAGTGTAAAGGGAGTCATGAGAGGCAGGCACACTCGGTGTAACTTTGTGTAAATACTTCAGAATTTCTGTTTGACATTTTTGCTTTTTCATTTCTCTAAAAATCTTTCTATATGGTACAAATCCTCCTTTCATTGTTTGCTTTAGTTTGGGTGCCCATATCATAGAAAGGTCCATTCACTAAAGAAGCTGAAAGTGGTCTTGAATAATTGAAGTCCTTCTGCCTGATTATCTCATGTTAACTTGTTTTTCACACTACTTCTTTTGAGTCTTCTTCCTCATCGTCTATCACTTAGTGGAATTCACAGCCATTAAGTCATCTGTTAATTCCTCTGATGTGATATTTATACAGTCTTGAATTTCCTCATTATCCATACCTAAGACCCTTCATTTCTCACCCTCTATTTTTACCATATCCACAATATCTTTTATGATTGCCTTCATTGGCTCTGTCATAAATACTGTGAATAGTGCTCAACATCTGAATACAGTTTTCTCCAGTAGAAATATATTGTTTCAGACATAATGGCTTTCTCTATAAGAATAGTGATATTTTGAATGATGTAATCTGCTAGACTTTGATGATCTCTCCAGCAGGTTCTCTTCCATGGAGGTGACAATCTTTTCCATAGAGTACCATGTATAATAAATCTTAAAGTTCTTTATAACCCTCCAATCTAGAGGCTGAATTAGAGGTTGTGTTTGGAGGAAGGTAGACCACTTCAATGCATTCAATGTTGAACTCATGGGGCTCTGGGTGTCTAGAGGCATTGTCCAATATCGAAAGAACATTAAAAGACACTTCCTCTGAGTTCCTGATGAGGTACTTCCTGACCTCAAGGACAAAGCATCTTTGGAATCAATCCAGAAAAATGATTTTGACTGTCCAGGCAGCTGGGGTGTATCTTTCCCTTCAGGGTTTGGCACTTAGTAGCTTTATAAATCAGGACAATCCTAGTTATAAACCTAAGTGAATTGGCACAAAACAATACAGTTGACTCTTGAACAATATGAATATGAGGTGAGCTACATAGGTCCACCTATTCATGGATTTATTTTTCAACTAAAATATTGAAGTTATAGTATTTGTGAGATGCAAAATCTGCATGTATAGAGGACTGACTTTTCCTATACACAAGTTTTACAGGGCCGACTGTGAAACTTGAGTATGCATGAAATTTGGTATATGCCGAGGGTTCTGGTTCCAATCCCCCACATTTCCTGAAGCACAACTGTAGAGCTAGCTATCCAGTCCTGCCTTAGATCCTGGTGCTCATTTTTCATTCTTACTAATAAATTTCCATTATTACATTTTTTCTTCTAAAACAGGGTACTTTTGTCTTCAATAAAAACCTGTTCAGGCAGATATCCTTTCTCCTCAATGATTTTCATAATGATATCTGGGAACTTGTCCGCTGCCTCTTCATCAGAAGAAGCTGGTTCTCCTAATATTGTGAAATTTTCTTAAACCAAATCTCTTTCTAAAATTATTAAACTATCCTTTGCTGGCATTAAACTCAAAAGCCTTAGATCCTTCACCTTCCTTTTGCTTTAAATTGTCATGTAACTGTTTCATGTCTTCTCAAATCATTTTAAATTTCATAGGTATGTATTTCTTGTAGAACTCCTTCACTCACATAAAAGCTATATTTTCAATAGGATATTAAAAGCTATTTCACAACAAGTGGAAGGTTGTTGAATCTGCTGGTATAGCTGCAGCACGGGCTTCATAAATTGTTTTTATTTATTTACAATGGCCCTTATGCTAAATTTCTTTATCTTGAAATGATAAGTAACAACAACTGCAGAGCTCAACCTATGGTATATATCCAGCAATTCAGCTTACTCTTAATGTAATGACTTTTCTCTGCTTCTTGGGAACACTTCCAGCATCACTAGTGTCACTTCATATAGATGCCATGGTGTTATTCAAGGTTTGTAATATTGCTCTAAACACAATTAATGATACATAAAAATCAAGAGAAATCACTTTGTACTGCAATATGTAATTGTCTTGACAGATGAACTGCTTACGAGAAGATGATTAGTGCCACACAGTGTTTTAAGTGGATACTCAAACCACTTGAGCTCAACACAATAGGAACAGGAGGTGGCTACAAAATTATTATAGCGATACAGTATGCACTACAGTTAATTTTATGCAGCTATAATTTAATACTACATTTTTGTGCTTGTTTACATTTGTCTGTACTGTAGATGGCATCATGTGAGTTCTGACAATATTTGAGTGCATAAGTTTTGATACATTTAAACTTTTTATAACAGGTTCATATTTATAGTTTATTATATAAATGATAGAATAGAACATTATCTACGTATATTTTATGCATTCAAGACATATCTAAACTTTTTTTGATATTTCTAAGCTATATGGTTCATCTATGAGTTTTTTCAAGTTGTTGCACATCTCCAAAAATTTTTCAATAAGAAAAAAATCTGCAAATAAGTGGACCTGCATAGTTCAATTCTGAGTTGCTCAAGGGTCAACTATACATTTCCCCCCACCACTAAAATTTATGTAGTTAACAATCTTAGGAATTAGTCAAGCTGTAAAGGCTGAAACTTTTATCCACAGAAATTAATAGTTCTTAAAATTTAATGCAAAAGATAGCATATTCACTTATTAACCAAATAATATTTGGATAATACCTATATAATTATATGAGAAGATTGACATATCTAACAAACAACAGGATTTTAAAAGCAAAATGTTAAGTTTTAGGGAAAACACACAATGTTGAATATGTCAATAAGTGCTTATATCATTTACTTGTGAAAATATATCAAACATTCATATATAATAATATTTTAGGATCCAACTAATTAAAAAATATTTCATTTCCTAGAACAGAAAAAAATAGCTGCAGAAAACCCTGTATAGATAGTTCAATTTCGTCCATTCTCTGGCACTTACAGCTGTTATCTGCTCCGTTGAACACGAACCTACGTACATAGTGAACAGTGAGAGCGTTGTCATTTATATTACTTAATTGTGTCAATTTTTCACATTCCAGGCATTTGCTGAATATTACTTCAATTAATGACTGCAGATACCCTTACATGGAAATATAAGGCAGTTATCGCCAAATAAAGTGCTGTATTGTGTGTGTGTTAAAGAATGGGTATGCTTTAGAATTTCTGAACAGCTCATTTTTTATTTATGAAGGTCACCAGTGAATATAATCGATCAAAATGTGACTTGTTTTCAATAAGGGTCTTGATTGAGCAGTCAATAGCCAAGTGCATTTCAGACTGCAATTCCAAAGGTCCTTGGAAGCACTCTGTTTGGTGGTTTGAGTCAGAAGAATACAACCCTAACCACATACATTTTTTTTAAAAGTATGCCAAGGCCTACTTTCCAAAAGGGTATATAAAATTATGAGTTTTTTTTCTTTTATTTCAAAAAGCCACTGACTATAAATAATGCCATTTTTTTTCTATTAAAAAGTTTATGGTTATCCTCTTTGGTTTTCTGTAGCTTTCCATTTAGTTAAATAAAAATAAATTAATTGGAAATATTTGAGTTTATCTTACTTAACAAACATAAGTTTATCTTACTTTGGAATATGTACCAAAATTATTGTTATATATGACTCTATGGGATCTATGTATGCATTTCAGTCATTTATGTATTCCTCTTTTGTTTATATCATTTTAATGAAACAGAGATGCACAACTAGATCCGCATTAGGGAAAGATTTTGTGCCAGCGTTGCTGGGCGCACCATCTGCTGACTTTTTGTTTGAATCTACCATCTTTTTGCGAATGGCCACAGCTGCTGTTCCACCATTTCAGTCTAAAGCAGGACAACTATGACAGATTACTTTAGTCTCAAGCCCTCAGAAGTGTTGGCTAAGAATGCAATGAGGCTTCCTTTGCAGCATACCGTTTACCTTTGCCCAGTCTAGCCCTGCCAAGCCCTCTAACTCTAAACCACATACATGTGGTGATTCCAAGAGCACTCTCAATAATTATCTTACACACTACCCTGTGCTCCAGACTCTGCTTGTTAAAGAAATCAATATGCAACAAAAAGGTTAAAAAGAAAAAAAGAAAAAAAAAAAAAAAAACTAAAGTGACTGAGTCTTCATACTTACAAATCCAATTCCTACATTATATGTTTGTTTTTTAAAAAAATTAATTTGAAAATTGCCTTAACCCTTAAGTTATATTGTTTTAAACTACTTCTTCGGTGGAGACATTTTATCCTCTCTGAATATTAAGTTCAGTGCTGCCAGATTCAGTGTAACCTTATAGTATTGTCTCAACATATCTGCGAACTAAGGACTGCTGCACAAAACCAAGGTGGAGTAATATGATCTGTACGTACCCTCCCAGCTAAAAGAACCACAAAACAAAACAAGTAAAATTGGAATCAATGGTTCTCATTCACTAGACATCAAGCAAAAGCACAGTGACTTTTGAGAGATGAAAAGCAACAGAGGTTAGCCTTACCATTGCTCAAATTTACTGCTTGAGAGAGTTTTCAGGCTTTTGTGCAGGGAGAAAGAACCCATGTGGAACTAAACAGAAATGGAAAAAAAAAAAAAAAAAAAAAAAAGAAAGAAAGAAAAGAAAACCCCAAATCCATATGAACATCTCAGTAGATGCAGAAGCATCATTTCACAAAACCCAATGTAATTTTTTTAAAAAGTTTGCAGCTAATTAGGAATACAAGATAATTTTTTTCAACCTGGTAAGATGTACCTGTTAAATATCCATAGGTAGTACTTAATGGTGAAATTCATCATACTTAAATAAATCACACTTAATGGTGAAATTCTGAATTCCTACACCAAAACTCCCTCACAAAATCAGGAAAAATACAAAGATGTCAGCTCTGGTCACTTCTATTCAACATTATTTTGAAGGTTCTATTCAATAAAATAAAAAGAAAAAAGAATAAAACACACATAGACTGGAAAGAGGAAGTAAAACTATTATTGTTTACAAGATCACATGGGCAATTATATAGCAAGTCCACTAAGATCTATAAAAAGTTATACAAAATCATAAGTAAATTTGGCAAAGTTGGTAGAAAGTTACATCACTGTTTTGAAAATTGTGCTTCTATGTACTATCAATGAAAAAATCAGAAACTAAAACTTTAAAAATACTATTTTTAATATTATCAAGAAATATAAAGGCTGTAGGGAAAAATTTGACAAAATATGTCAGAGACCTTTATATTGAAAACTCTAAAACACTGTTAAGAGAATTTAAAGGAGACCTAAAAACATGAAAAATATAATGTGCCCCAGTGTCAGAACACTCAATAATATTAAGATTTAAATTATCTCTAATTTTTTTCTTCTGTGGAATCAACACAATTCCAATAAAAACTCCATTATCATTTGTACAAAGTGGCAAACTAATTCACAAGTTCATAGGACCTTTCAAAGAAACTAGAATACCCAAAACACGTGTGAAAAAGGAAAAATAACTTTATTTATAGTCTCTGACTTTAAGACTTATTATAAACCTACTCTATTTAAGACAACATAGTATGGTGTAAAAATAAGCAAATATGTAAATGGGACTGAATATCAAGCCAAAATACATGCACACTGATATGAATAACAATTTTAACACAGGTTTCTGAAATAACTGGATATACATATGCAAAAAAACCATAATTTTTTTTAAATAAAGTAATTCTAGACCATATCTCACACTATATATAAAAGCTTTACAATTTCTAGAAAGAAAGCAACCTTTTTCATCTTGGAGTAATCAAATATTTCTTAGATACAACACTGGAAGTACAATTTATTTTTTTTTTTTTTTATTTATTTTATTTTTATTTTTATTTTTATTTTTTTAAATTTATTTATTATTATTATACTGTAAGTTGTAGGGTACATGTGCATAACGTGCAGGTTTTTTACATATGTATACTTGTGCCTTGTTGGTGTGCTGCACCCATCAACTCGTCATTTACATCAGGTATAACTCCCAATGCAATCCCTCCCCCCTCCCCCCTCCCCATGATAGGCCCCGGTGTGTGATGTTCCCCTTCCCGAGTCCAAGTGATCTCATTGTTCAGTTCCCACCTATGAGTGAGAACATGTGGTGTTTGGTTTTCTGTTCTTGTGATAGTTTGCTAAGAATGATGGATTCCAGCTGTATCCATGTCCCTACAAAGGACACAAACTCATCCTTTTTGATGGCTGCATAGTATTCCATGGTGTATATGTGCCACATTTTCTTAATCCAATCTGTCACTGATGGACATTTGGGTTGATTCCAAGTCTTTGCTATTGTGAATAGTGCTGCAATAAACATACGTGTGCATGTGTCTTTATAGCAGCATAATTTATAATCCTTTGGGTATATCCCCAGTAATGGGATGGCTGGGTCATATGGTACATCTAGTTCTAGATCCTTGAGGAATCGCCATACTGTTTTCCATAGTGGTTGAACTAGTTTACAATCCCACCAACAGTGTAAAAGTGTTCCTATTTCTCCACATCCTCTCCAGCACCTGTTGTTTCCTGACTTTTTAATGATCGCCATTCTAACTGGTGTGAGATGGTATCTCATTGTGGTTTTGATTTGCATTTCTCTGATGGCCAGTGATGATGAGCATTTTTTCATGTGGAAGTACAATTTATAAAAGAACATATTGATATACTGAACCTCATTAAAATTAAGAATTGCTCTTCCAATGTTTCTGATAAAAGAATGAAAACACAAACTAGATAGTGGATTACAAAATTGCAAACTATACATTTGATAAAGATTTTTTATCTAGAATATATAAAGAACTACCAAAACCCAATAATAAGAAAATGAAAAACACACAGTAAGAAATGGGCAGAATATTTGAACGAACACTCTAAATAGATCACCTAAGACAGAAATCTATATTCAATAAAAAAGTGACAGGAAACACTTCAGGCAAGGAAGGACAGGGAAGCAAGGACATCTGCTTGGCCAAGATCATCTGGGAGCCTGGAGAAGTTTCACAATGTGGGGAATGTGTAAGTGAGTGATCCCAAGAAGTCCACATTTCGACCATGGACTTACGCAATCCTAGCCATGGAAGAGGCCTTTGATATACATGGGCTCTGAGACTAACATAAGGAGCTCCCTGGATATTGCACAACTGCATTCCTCCAGAGAGGGACCTCACACTGGGTCTCACACATCCCCCAGCATCAAGAAGCTGTAGAAAGGTGCCATTATGAGGCCGTAGACCCCATCAGACTGCATCCTGCCGTTGGGCTCAACAGCCTGGATCTCTACATCATTGGACCCCCATTGACATTCCTTACCCACAACTGGGTGCTACTGCTAGCTGCTACTGCCAGGGCCAAGGTACAAGCCACTGGCAATGATCTTGCCACCGCCAGTAGGGCCACTGTGCATTTAAAAGTGCCATGAAGAAAGGGTACCTTCTTATAGGCACCAACTGGAAGCTCCTGTTTACTGCTGCTGCCACTTACAGCTACTCCACCTTCCCCAGCATCAGGAACACAGTGTAGACACTGCCGCCCTCAATCAAACATTCTGCTGGAGCCTGCAAATTACCCTGTTCTTGCATACAACAGCTAGAACTGAGTGGCATGCAACATGAGGGTGCCTGGGCAAAGTTCTCCCTGGCTTGACTCTACCTTCCCTGCACCTGAGTTAACTGTCCAGCGGACCAGAGACCAGCCTCACCCATTCAATTGACACATAAGCACTTCTCCTCCACCAAACTGCTGCTACTACCATACCACAGCAGGCACCACACATCCATGCATGCCACCTCTGAGTTTGGGGACTGGCCCACCCAGTTCATCACAGTCCCTGCTAGTACCAGAATGTAATGCCTAGGAGCCAGATGACTGTCCCACCACAGCTACTGCCATTGCCAACATCATGCCAGCTTCCCAGTATCCTGAGGAACTGCCTACCAACTTAGCACACTGCTGCCACTGGTAGCACCCGAACAAGGTGCCTGGGGGCCCACAATCTTATCTACCTAGACCAGCTACCATTGAAGCCAGCATATTCCATCCTGGTGCCTAAGGATGGGCATGATTGACCTACTGCTGTCCCCACTGAAGCCTCAGGACTGGTTCACCTGATGTGCCCATCCCTAGCAAAACTGTACCACAGCTTACACTAACGACCACACCTGAGCCCTGTGAAGAAATAACAAACATTACTGACACGTTTTACAGATGAATAAATCATACAGAGTCTACACTACTGCACAAACACAGAATCAAAATGCCCTACCCAACCAATGGCATAGATACATATTTAGGAAAAATCCTTCTCCTGTGAAAACAAGTTAAAAAAAAATTGGAAGGAGTGGCCCTTATGTCAGATGCACAGATAAAAACATAAGGACACAATATACATGATAGAGCAAGGCAATAGAACAGCTCTAATGGAACACAATAATTCTTAAGTAACAGATTTGAATAAACAAAATTTATATGCATTCCAGCCTGGGTGACAGTGCAAGATTCTGTGTCAAAACAAAACAAAACAAAGCAAAAAAACAGAAAATTTCTAAAATCCTGGAAAAAATAATTCAAAATAATGGTATTAAAGAAATTGTGTGATACACAGGAGAACTTGGAAAAAAAGCAATAGAAAGAATTTTTTAAAATCAGTGTATGAATGAGCAGTTTATCAAAAAGATTGATATCATTAAAGAACAAAATAGAGATTATAGAATTAAAATATTCATTGAATGAAAGCTTCAAATATCGACTATATCAAGCAGAATAGAAAAATGTAGAAATTAAAGACAGGTCTTTTAAAATAACTTGATTAGACAAAAATAATTTAAAAGAATAAACAAAGCCTATGTGACACATATAACACCATAATGTGACCAAATATTATAATTGTTAGTGTGTAAGAAGGCAAAGAAAAAGTGAAAAGGAAAAAATATTTAACAAAATAACAGCTGAAAACTTCCCAAGCCTTACAAGAGATTAAGACACCCAGATACAGAAAACTCATCGATCCCCAAACAGATATAGTTTCAAAATGTGTTCTCCATGGCATATTGTCAAAAGTCAAATTGTCAAAAGTCAAATTGTCAAAAGTCAAATTGTCAATTTTCAAAAGTCAAAAGTCAAATTTTGACAATCAAATTGTCAAAAGTCAAAGACAAAGAGGTAGTTCTAAAAATAGCAAGAGAAAAGCATCCAGTCACTTATAAGAGAAACCCCATCAGACTAATAGCAGATTGTCAGCAGAAACCATACAGATAGGGAATGGAATGGTATATGCGAAGATCTGAGAGATAAAAAAAATCACCACCAAAGATACTAGACTCAGTGAAGTTTTTCTTCATAAATGAAGAAGAAATAAAGTCTTTCCCACACAAAAAAGAAGCTGAGGAAATTCATCACCACTAGATGAGACATGTAAGAAACTGTTAAATCCTATAACTGTAAGTAAAAAGACAATATTTATCATCATTAAATTACATGAAGGTATAGAGTCCACCTGTAGAGCAAATACCTAAATGAAGAAAAGAAAAGATAAAATGTTACCACTACAGACAACCATGAAACCCAATGATAAAGAATATGAGAGAAAGGAAGGAAATTACATAAAACAATTAGAAATCAATTTGTAAAATTACCGGAATAAGTTATCATATATTAATAATAATGTTGACTCTTAATGTATTAAACTTTTCACTTACAAGATATACACTGGATATATGGATAAAAAATATGACCCATGAATATGCTATCTATAAGAAACTGAGGTCATCTGTAAATGTATATATAGACAAAAATTAAAAAATTGGAAAAATATATTCTATACAAATAGAAACCAGTAATGGTCAGGAGTAGCTATACTAATGTTAGATAAAAGAAACTTTAAGGTAAAAACAGTTTAAGTAAGACAAACGAGGTGATTATATAATAATGAAGTAAGTAAATAAATTTCAGAAAAAACAGAAAGAGGATTTAACAAGTCTAAACATATGCACCCAAAACCAGAGCACCCAGATACATAAAGAAAATATTATTAGATCTAAAGAGATAGCGAGAAAAACTTCAATAGTTGGAGAGTTCAGCCTCCTTCTTCTGCATTAGAAAGTTTATTTACACAGGAAACAAAGAAATATTAGAATTTAGCTGCACACTAGACTTCTACAGAAAATTTTATTCAGCAGCTAGAAAACATATCCTCCTCATCACTATATGGAACATTTTTTATGATAGACCATATGCTAGGACAAAAAAGAAAACTTAACGATGTTTAGAAAATGAAAATCACATCTAATTTATTCTCAGATATAATAGCATTAATATTCAATGACAAGAGGAACTTCAGAAACTGCATGAATACATAGAAATTATACAATATGCTTCTGAATGACCACGGAGTCAGGGAAGAAATTAAGGGAAAAAAAATTTTAAGCTGAAACAAATGAAAATCAAAACACAACTTACCAAAATCTATAGGATACTGCAAAAGTGTGATAAAAAGGAAGTTTATAGCAATATACACATATTGAATAATAGAAGATTCTAAATAAACTATCTAAAATGTATCTCAAGGAACTAGAAATAAAATAAAAGAAACAATAAAGAACAGAGCAGAACTAAATAAAATTGAGACCAAAAATACAGAAGAGCAAAAAAATAGAAACTTGGTTTTATGAAAAGATACACAAAATTGGAAAATTTTTAGCTAGACTAAAAGTAAAAGAGAGAAGACCCAAATAAATATAATTAGAATTAAAAGGAAACAGTACAACTGATACCCCCAGAAATACAAAATATCATCAGAGATTAATATAAACAACAACGTACTAACTAGTTAAAAAACATATAGGAAATTGATAAATTCCCTGACACATACAATCTACCAAGGTTGAATCAAGAAGAAATAGAAAACTGTAACTAAAGAATGATTACTAATGCAACTAAATTAGTAATAAAAGTCTTAGAAGTCCAGGACAGAATGGCTTCACTACAAAGTTCTTCCAAACTTACATAGAAGAACTAAAACCAATTATCCCCAAAGTATTCCAAAAAAATGAAAAGGAAAGAATTTTCCCTAATTCATTCTATGAGACCAGCACTACTCTTATACCAAAACCAGGCAAGAATGCAACTAAGATACAAAACTACAGGTCAATGTTCCTCATGAACATAAGACACAAAAGTTCTCAGCAAAACACTGGCAAGCTGAGTTCAGTAGTACATCAAAAAAATAATACACCAAGATTAAGTGTAATTTATCCCAGAGATATAAGAATTGTCCAATATACACAAATGTGACATATCACATCTTCAGAATGAAGAACAAAAACTATCTAATCACCTCAGTAGATGGAGAAAGAAAACATTTGATAAAATTCAACACACCTTCATGATAAAAACTCTCAACAAAGAGGCATGAAGAGAATATACCTCAACTTAACAAGGCCCATATATGATAAATGTGCAGCTAACATTATATTGAAAGGCAGAAAGCTTAATTTTTTTTTTTTAAGAATGGAAACAAAATAAGGGTGTCCATATTTACCATCTCTTATTCAGCATAGTATTGGAAGTCTAAGCCAGAGCAATTAGGCAAGAGAAAGAAATAAATGTCATGTAAAATATAAAAGAGAAAGTCAAGTTGTTCCCCGTTGTAGAACATATAACTTTATGTCCACAAAAAACTAGACTCCACCAAAATCTCAGATCTGATTAAAAAAAGTAAAATTGCAGGATACAAAATCAGCATACAAGAATCACTAGTGTTTCTGTACACCAATAATTGCTACATGAAAAAGAATTTAAGAATCCAAACCCAGTTATAGCAGCTACAAAAGAAGAAAATACCTAGAAATAAATTTAACCAAGAAGATGAAAGGCCTCTACAAGGAAAACCACAAAATTCTGATAAAAACAAATTAGAGAACACAAGCAAGGAGAAAAACATTCCATACTCATGGATTGAAAAAAATTCACATCATCAAAGTGACCCTACTACCCAAAGCAATCTATGGAGTCAGTGTAATCCCTATCAAAATAATAATGGCAAGTGTTACAGAAACGGAAAAAAAATCTTAAAATTCATATGAAACAGAAACAGAGCCCAAATAGCCAAAGCAATTCTGAGTTAAAAGAAGATAGGTGGAGGCATTGTACTACCTGACTTCAAAATACCTTCCAAGGCTATAATAATCAAAACACCATGACGTTGAAATAAAACAGACACACAGACGAATAGAACAGAATATGGAATTAAGAAATAAATCCACATATTTATAGCCTATTTAGTTTCAACAGTGGTGTCAAGAACATGCATTGTGAATAGAATTCCTTCTTTAATAAATGGTGTTGTGAAAATTGGATATTCACATGCAGAAAATGAAACTAGATCCCTGACTCTTGTACAAAAATTAACTCAAGATGTATTAAAGACTTAACTCCTGGAACTATAAAGCTTCTAGAAGAAAACATAGAGGAAACACCTCTGAATATTGATAGAAGTGAGGATTTTATGGCTAAGACCTCAACATCACAGGCAACGAAAGCAACAATAGACAAATAGGACTATGTTAAATTAAAAAGTTCCTTCACAGCAAAGGAAATAGTCAATAAAGTGAAACAATAACCTGTTCAATGGGAGAAAATAGTTGCCAACTATTCATCTGACAAGCAACTAATATTCAAAATATACTAGGAACTCAGATGGCTCAAGAGAAAAAAGAAAAAAGAAAAAGATCCCATTAAAAAACTGGGCAAAAGACATGAACAGACACTTTTTAAAAGAAGACATACAAATGGCCAACAGCTATATGAAAATATTATCACCATCATTAATCATTAGGACAATGCATATCAAAACCACAATGAAATATTATTTTATTCCACTTATGATGACTATGATTAAAAAGACTATAATATTAAATGCTAGCAGGGATGAAGACAAAACGGAACTCTTACATACTGTTTATGGTTATGTTAATTAGCACAGCTACTATGGAAAACAGTATGGAGATTTATCAAAAAAAAATTGGTAAAGAAATACTTCAGGGGTTTAACTGGATCACAGTTCTGCAGGCTGTAGAGGAATTACTGAAGCATCTGATTCTGGGGAGGCCTCAGGAAGCTTCCAATCATGGAAGATGGCAAAGGGGGAGCTATCACATCATGTGGTAAAAACGGGAGAACGCTAAAGAGAAAGTGGAGGGGGAGGTTCCACACACTTTTGAATGACCAGATGTCATGAGAACTCACTGTTACAAAGACACACCAAGTCGTGAGGGATCCACCCCCATGATCTAAACACCTCCAACCAGGCCCTAACTCCAGCATTGGGGATTACAATTCAACATGAGATTTGGGCAGGGACAAATAGCCAAACTATATTACTATGTTAGTTAAAATAACTCAGGCACAGAAAGACAAATAGTGTATGCTCTCACTCACACATAAAAGGTATAAACATTAATCTCACGAAGGTAGGGAGTAGAATGATAGATACCCTAGATGGGAAGGGCATGTATTGGGGTGTGGGGGGAAGTAAAGAGAGATTGGTTAATGGATACAGACATTCAGTTAGAATAATTAATTTCTGATGTTGATAGCAGAGTAGGGTGTCTATAGTTAACAACAACTTATTGCATACTGTAAAATAGCTTGAAGAAAGAACTTGAAATGTTCCCAACATAGAGAAATGGTAAATACTTGAAGTGATGGATATCCTAAATGCCCTGACTTGATGATTACACTTTCTATCATGTAACAAAATATTGCATACACTTCATAAATAAGTACAAATATTGTGCATTATCAATACAACAATTTTAAAAAGATTTGAAACACACTTCACCAAAGAAGACATATTTATGACACATAAGCACATAAAAATACATTTAATATTATTTATTAGGGAATTGTAAGATAAAAATCACAATCAGGGCCGGGCGCGGTGGCTCGAGCCTGTAATCCCAGCACTTTGGGAGGCCGAGACGGGCGGATCACAAGGTCAGGAGATTGAGACCATCCTGGCTAACATGGTGAAACCCCGTCTCTACTAAAAATACAAAAAACTAGCCGGGCGAGGTGGCGGGCGCCTGTAGTCCCAGCTACTCGGGAGGCTGAGGCAGGAGAATGGTGTGAACCCGGGAGGCGGAGCTTGCAGTGAGCTGAGATCCGGCCACTGCACTCCAGCCTGGGCGGCAGAGTGAGACTCCGTCTCAAAAAAAAGAAAAAAGAAAAAAAAGAAAAATCACAATCAGATACCACCACACACCTATGAGAATGGCTAAAACCTAAAAATCTGATCATATCAGGTGGCGATGGGGATGTGGAAGAATAAGCACTCTCGTACGTAGCTAGTAGAAATATTAGAAATATAAAACATACCACCACGTTAGAAAATAATTTATCAGTTTCTTAAAACATTTAAGTATATCTGTACTATACGATCCAGCCATTCCATTTTAAGCCCTTACCCAAGAAAAATAAAAGAATATTTTCATACAAAGATTTTACATAAACTTACATATAAAGTGTATTTATCATAAGCAAAATCTGAAACATATTTCATTGTCTATCAAAAGGTAGATGAATATAATGTGGTGCATTCATACAGTTGGTAAAGAAAGGAGCACAAGTGATTTGGGATAAGTGATGGTTTCTTAAGAACTATTAGAAAATGGAAACTCAAGTAGATCAGGAAGATAGTTAAAAATAATTGAACAATACAGAAGAGACATCAGCTCACAAATTTCAACTCTACATTTCTGAGGTCTGATGTTACAATGTGTAAGATGGTTCAATTAATCAATATTATTTGTTTTTCTGTTTATTCATTCATTCATCCTTCTTTCACCCAACCATTCACTCAGTTCATTTTTTAAATAGTTTATGCTTGTATTAGTCAGAGATCTCCAGAGAACAGAAGAAACAGGATATATTATATGCTATTACATGTATTACTTCATATATTATATGTACATTATATATGCATATATATTTATATAATATTATATATAAAGATATTTATTATAAGAAATTAACTCACACGATTATGGAAGTTGAAAAGTTGCAAGATTTGCAGGGTGACCTGGCAAGCTGCAGATCCAGGCAGGAAATTATTTAGTTCCAGTCCAAGTCTGAGTGCATGAAAACCAGAAAAGCCAATTGTAGTTGATGATGTATTTCGAGTTCAAAGGTTTGCAGGCTTCAGACCCAGGAAAAGCTGATATTTCAGGTAGTCTGAAGGAAGGAAAAAAAAAAAATGATGTCTCAGTTCAAAGGATGTCAAGGAGGAAGAATTCTCTCTTACTCAGGGCAGCGTTAGCCTTTTTGTTTTATTCTGTCCTTTACCTAGTTGAAATAAGCCTACCTACCTCCATTAGGAAGAACAAATTGTTTTACTCAGTTTATTGATTTAAATGTTAACCTCACCCAAAACCACACTCACAGACACAACCAGAATAATATTTGCCCAAATATCTAGGCACTCTGTGATCCAGTTAACTTGACAAAAGTAACAATCACAAATTCAACCCTTGTCAACTGTATGTCAGCTGCGTATGATACTCATACACATGTCTTTAAGCCATGCTTAATCTCCAGGCGATGACAATAACAAGGTCTTAATTCTGATTAGCATGTACAACTAGCCTGTGCACAACTGAAAATGCAAATTCTTTCAAGAAGAAGAGATGCTGTCCTTGAATGATGTTTTCTTTTCTTCTTGATATATTGTAACTTAAACACTGTAATATAAAAATTAACAATACTTAAACACTAATGATACATAGTTAATACATCTTGCTGTACATGATAAAGTAATGAGAGGTAATCTTATACACATACACATACATATACACATATATGTAATATATGTTTACATCTCTGTGTGTGTGTATATATATACACACATATGTGTAACTATATTCATAACAAAATTAGGAGAAAACACTCATGACAATTACTGGCTTCATTTCTGAAACTGGTGATGTGTTTGTAACTGGTATTTACCACTACTTTCCTTCACTGTACATTTTGTGTTCCCTTTCCTTTCAGCAAACACTTTATCTGGTTGCAGTCTCAAACTTGATGAGGTGACCGAAACCTTCACTCTTGAAGAATCTGAGACATTAATAATCCTGCTTGAATTTGGTTATAATTTCATTGACCTTAATCATAGGTCATAGAGGCATGAGGAGTCCCAAATGACTGGGCAGCAGTCATGACTTCCAACTTAATGGAATCATTGTTGTAACTTCCAATGGAAGCATTTATCTCTTTGGAACTAAGACCTCTAGGACGGCAAGGCATAAGGTCTTCAAACAGAAAGCTCAAATTTTGCTATTGAGTGATTAGAAGTAACCATAAATGGTGTCACTCCCATTTCCACCACTTGATTTCCTGGACCTGTGAATCCTAGCACCATATATTAGATGTTGATTTAGAGCATATGCAGCATTCTGGAGAATTTTGCCTTAGCCTATCAGGCATTGCCACCTAGCTGGTGCTGTAATTGAGTCTTCAAAGGCTATTCCACCATTCTATCAAGGAAGCTGCTTTAGAATGGTGGAAAACATAGTAAGAACAGTGAATGTCATGAGCATGGGACCATTGTCATACTTCTTTTGCTGTAAAGTGAGTTCATTAATGAGAAGGGATGCTATATGGAATAACATAATGATAAATAAGGCATTCTATTAGTCCAGAGATGGTAGTTCTGATGAAAGCATTGTGTACCGGAAAGGCACATACATATTCAGAGTAAGTATCTATTCCAGTAAAGACAAAACTTTGTCCTTTCCATAATAGAAGTGGTCCAATTTCATCAACCTGCCACCAGGTAGCTGATTGATCACCCAGGGGAAAGGTGCCATGTTGTGGGCTCAGTTTTGGGCTTTGCTACTGACAGATTGGTCACTTAGCAGTGGCTGTAGCCATGTTGACCTTGGTGAGTGGAAGTCAATGTTCCTGAGACCATGTATAACCTACAACTCTGCCACTTTCCCTGTTTTTATATGAGCCCATTGGGCAATGGCAGGGGTAGCTGCAGGAGCAGGCTGACTAGTATTCACAAAGTAGGTCACCCTATATACTGGATTATTAAAATCCTCTTCTGCTGAGGTCACCGCTGTAAGCTTTAACATAAAATATACACATTTTCATGACTTTTGCCCACTCAGGAATATCTATTCATATAGGTCTTCCCCAAATTTCCTTGTGGCCAATTTTCCAATAACATACCTTGCAAGTCCCTGACTGTCCTGCAAAATCATTGGCTAGAGCCCATTAATTGGTATATAATTGCATGTCTGACTATTTCTGCACTGAAGCAAGGTGCACTCAGGTGCACTGCCTGAAGTTCTGTCTACAAGGAAGCATTTCTTTTCATTAATGTCCTTCAGGGATGCTCCAGAAAGGGGCTGTAGTGTTGCAGCTATCCCCTTTTTAATGATGCCTGTATATCATTGCAGAGTCATCTGTAAACCAAGTCTCAGTCTTATTTTTCTCAGTGAACTGATCAAGGGACTTCCCATGTAACTGTAGGTATAGCCTGAGAGAGAGAAGGCAGTGAAGCAGAAGTGGGGACCATGGACATTTGGGTCATTTCTTTATATGTTTTACTTGTGTTCTTCAGGGTTTGCTCTAGCCTGATTATATACATACCTCTTCCATTTGATGATGGAATATTGTTATGCATAGCCAGCTTTATGGCTTGGAGAGTCAGATAGTAACTATGAGGTTGGTTTTGGCCAAAACCACAATTCCTTTTGTACTAATCTAATAGTGAATGGCAGCTCAGGTCTCATGGTAGCCTAGTGGCCCATACTTAAGGATTCAATCTCTGCTAATGCCTGGTAGCAGGCAAAGAGGTTTTTCTCAAAAAGAGAATATTCGCAGAGATGGCAGGGTTTTGCTCCAAAATCCTAAGGGCTTATACTACAATTCACTTATAGGAGATTCCCAGAGGTTCTTTGAATTCTTCTAACATTTGAGAATTAATACAATAATATAAAATATAGAAAGAAGAAAGCAAACAATAACCCAAACACTAGTCAATGTTTCTGTATCTCTTCCAGCATTTAATCATGCATATTTTGAATTCATTACATTGCTAAATCATAATAACAATGAATTAATGTATATTCCTTTTCATTTTGTTTTAAATTATTAATGTTTAAAGTTTTAAGTTTTTTTTTTTTTTTTTTTTTTTTGAGACAGGGTCTTGTTCTATCGCCCAGGCTGGAGTTTAGTGGCATGGTCATGGGTCACTGAAGCCTTGACATTCGGGGCTGAATCTCTTCTCCCACCTCAATCTCCTCAGTAGCTGGAAATACAGGTGCACATCACCATGCCCAGATGATTTTTGTATTTCTTATAGAATCAGGGTTCACCATGCTGCCCAGGCTGGTCTTGATTTCCTTGGCCTCTGAAAGTACTGGGATCTACCCACCTTGGCCTCCAAAAGTACTGGTATTATAGGCATAAGCCACCATGCCCAGCCAAGTTTTAATAAATATTTTAATTGTAGCATAGTTTTGCTTTTATAAATCAATTTAATATACTTATATTCATTTTTACAATCTGTGTGTTGTTGCTTTTTATTTTTTAATTGCATCACTATTAAAAAATTCAAAAATGATGATGTCACAATATCAGCAACATTTTACCTAAAAATTAATATTACCTTGTCTTATGAGTTATGTAAAAATAAAAAGCAAAGAAAGCAAACTAAAAGTCCTGAATTTCAATGATTTGGGTAAATCATGACCTCTCCAGAATTTCGTAGACCTAACAGTTCCTTATTGAGTTATACTTACTTATAAGTTTTGACTTTATTATGACATGCTCCCAGTTCCTGACCTGACTTCTTTGGCTTTTGAGATGCTTGAAAGACAAGTGAAAGAATAAATAAATAAATAAATAAATAAATAAATAAATAAAGCTCAGCAAAAAACATCTAAAATCACCCCTAATGAGGAAAGTACCTGAAAGATATGAGAGTGATTCATTGGTGAAAATAAAGTTGAATTGTGCATTAGATGCTTATTTTAATTGCAAGAAGTTATTCAAGGGAGGCTTTTGCTGCAGATTGATTTCCATGTACCCCAAGAACAGAAGAAACATTGGTTAAGCTTAAAAATAAAATAGAGTTAGGTTAGAAGCAAAAATGTGTGATGTGACAATACCAAAACCTGTTACTGAGAATCTCCTTAGGATCAAGAATGGAAATTCTTAAGTAAGGCAGTTTAGAATTTTCTTTTGAAAAGAAATAATTAAATGTTTTATAAATAAAGATCATGGTTGTAAACCTCTTAATACTGAGAATATTAAAAGGCAAATTGGGACATTTGTTAAAAGAGTACACGCTTTCAAAATATTTCTCCAATACTCGAATAGAGTTGTACGTATCCTTATAACATGTAATCCGCTGTGCAGCAAGTAAGCTTCAGACTATAAAGTATTAGTTTAATGTGATAAACATCTGTTTTTAAAATTTAAGTAGCCAAGGGAATATAATTCTGTGATTAATTGAAAAAAATAATTTAAAAAATGAAATCTAACTTACGGAACTTCAAAAGATCCTTTCAAATTCCCATTTCCTATTTGACTCCTGCAAATTATTTCCATATAGAACTCCCACTGACTGGAACAGGAATCCTTAGTCAAAAGAGAAATATTAGTGATAAACAGACACTAGGCCCATTTATGTACCTTGAAGGAAAGTATGGTCACTTAACTTACATATATGTATAAATATTTATTCATATCTAACTCAATACACACCAAATCTTAGATATGGGTTTTTGTATATGTTTCCCCATTGCTACACCATTCGTTTGAGAAGGAAAATCACAATTAAACCAATGTGATCACATAAAGCAGTCAAAGTACAAGAAATAATATATAGGTCAAACACTAAGATTTCAAAAAGGTTTTACACTTAATTTATCAATCACAGCTTCTCAGAGGCATAGAAGCCATCAGTCTAATGGAATGCAATACACTTTCCCCCCTTAGTTTATTATACAGCAATTTAGGGGCCAATTACATTGTTGAGTGTTTCATTCCTCTGCATCATCACAAGACCCTCCCTGGGTCAAGAATATACTTTTTAAACTAATTATCCTCTTTAATTCCTAACTGACGTATTCTAAATATTGTATTTCACTTTCCCATGAAGAAGTAACTGGTGATTACGTTGAAACACGTTCTGCTGTTGATTTTTCTGGGGCTATTAGCTGTTTGGAAGCTTTCTCCGAATCATCACAATAAAAGTCATCTTTCATCTCATCTAGGGTGATGCTATGTTAATCAATGTGTCTTCCACTTCCATATGTATTCATTTCAAGAATTTTTGAAGGTTTAGTCTAACATCTCTTTTTAACTTCACTTAGACATTATGCTAGAGACCATAGGTAACATGCATAGTGATATGTTAATTATTTGTTGTCAAAATTACATCGGCATAAAAATATTAGCTGAGTAAAAAGTCTTATAATTTTGGCATGCAGCACCATACAAACATATATTCTATGCTCATAATCCTTTAAATCAAAAATTTATTTTTGAATTTTTAATAAAGCTAAAATAAATTGATATATTATTTGATGTGATGTTATTTAGCTTTCTTTCTTTTTTTAAAACTTGCATTTCAATCAGTTGCTTAAAAGGTCATGTTTAATGTCACATTAGCACTTTTGCAGAAAGATTTATTTTTGTTTAGGCTTAGTATAAAAGGATAAAAGCTTTCTGGGTGTTCATTCCAAACAGTACTTTCCAGAAGTTCCAGCCACAGTTTCAGCATGGCTCCCTTAAGGTGCCCATCTTCAGCCAAGGACACCTAACCACTATAAAACTGTATAACAAAAAGTGCAAAGTAGTATTTCTTCATTGTGCCTTTCTATTTTGCCTCTTTAAAACTTCTTACACAAGTAGGTAAAAATTAGATATCAATGTAGATATAGGTGTCATATTTACATAGTAATTCTAAGCACAAAATGTTATTCAGATAATGTTCTCTTAAACTACATTTGTGTTAGAAAATTATATGAATCAATGTGTCTTTCATTTTTTTGAACATCAAAGTAACTCTAATTCCTTGCCTCATTTTTTTTCTCCCACTGGTGAACAGCTTCTCCAACGATAATTTAAAAAAGAAAAACAAAAAAACATAATTTTCTAATGTTTTCTGATGGCTTTACTGAACTTCACTGAAACTGACTATATTGTTGGTGCAAAAGTAATTAACGTTTTTGCCATTACTGATTATATTAGGTTGGTGCAAAAGTGATTGCAGTTTTGCCATTACTTTCATATCTTTTCTGTGTTGTGCAACTGAAATCATCCACGACTTCAGTGAATCAGGCAAGCAAATGGCATGGCAAAAAATGCTATTTTTGACATCCTGGCATCACTTCTTTATCACTTATAGTACTCTAGTTTAGTGCTGATGTGCTGCTTAACACACACTAAGAAATCTATGTAATTGTAACCCTGAAAAATAACAAACTGGCGTTAGAGAATCTGTACTTCTCATTTCCTAGGCCATTGTAGTTAAGGATATATGAGGCCTAAGGAGCATTTGATACTGGTTTCAGAGAGAAAAAAGTTTCCTGTTCATTTGTAAGAATTATCAGGATAAATAATCTCGCTTCCTGATTCACATTAAACCTGGAAACACATAGATCCCAAAGACACTGGTATACCTGTTGATTCCTCAAGAAGTCTTAGCTTTATGTTTAAATAAATACAATGGGAGACATAGAGTTGAGAAAAAGTTTCATTCTTCATTCAGTGATGAGGTTCTGGATACTCCTAGATGAATAATAAGAGCCAAAAATATCCCTTTATTTCTTAGGCCAAAAACTCTTTACCTTTATCCCAACAATGCATGAATGAAAAACTTCCATTTCTCACAATTAAAGTATAATTCAAACATTTTATGTTTTTTTCTTGTATTTTTTACTAGTTTTTCAAGTTCAACATCTGCTATGTCTAGTTTGGTCTTATAGAGTATGTTCATCTATACTTATTTTATGAACTGATCATATACTGTTTACAAATTATTTGACACCAAATAACAAACCACATGATGTTCACATTTAATATTTCACATAAATATATTAAATATAAGGAACAGGTTTTACTTATCTTTTATATCCTCTATAATACATAGAAGAGTGCTATATGTCTTGACAGGAAAAGAAAAATTGCTGAATGTCTAAGTTGATGACTGTCACTACATTTTTCATATATTAAGAGCATATTAATGAGGGATAATACATGCTGCTTTATAGTAAAAATGATGGAACCGTTAAACTAAATTGTACTTTATCATTTAATATAGGCAGAGAAAACTGTGGTGAGACAGAAGGAATTGCTGAACCTCATATACATCCTTCATCATTCAAAATATATTAATTCCTGTCATTTTAAAGGTAAAAAAATCAATTTTAAAAACAATGAGAATTTAGAGACATAAAGGTATATTTTCTAAGTATTTTAGGTGGGTACAATTGATTCTACATTGTGAAATACAGGTTAATAGCATTTACAGATCATGTACTGCCATCCATCTCTTTCATCGTGATATTGGGCAAAATATTATTGTTACTTAGTATTCTTTTCTTGAACCAAAGTTTCATCCCAGTCCTTTCACAGCTTCTACTCCCACATTTTTATTTTGATCCATATATTCCACCTCACTGCTTTTGCCTTTGTTTTCCTAAGGAAAGCTCACATTAGAAATTATGGTTTGTCTTTTCACTTAAATGATATCATAGATGGATATAATAATCATGAACCATGCTTAATTTTTCTTATGTTTGAATTTTGCCTTGATAAACTCTGAGGCTTATTTTGTCAATTATAATTGTAATTTTATTTTCTACTTATATCCCTAAAAATCTTGTAGTAATATTTGAAATTTATTTTCCAAGCGGGGTGTGTCTGTGTCTCTACCATCACATTGCAGAATTTCTTATCATGATGTGTTCATTAAATTTGAGGACCTTCCTCATTCATGTTCATCTGAAGCACTATCCTCAAACTTCTTTCTTCCTATGTATTTCTCTCTATATACTTATCTATCTCAGTTTTCTAGCTTTCATCGCATCATTTTATTTTGGTCTCTGAAAATCTATCATCTACTTTCTTCAGAAGTGATTTGCAAGTTACTTCTAAAACTTTCCTTGTTTATTTGTTGTGGTAGTGTTTCTTTTTTGTTGTTGTTTGTTTGTTTGTTTGTTTTAAACTCAATCCTGTCTGTTTACTTAGGATAGTATGTCTTGGAGCTCTCTTAAGTGATACAATTTTTCTAACATTCTGGACTTTTCGTGGCTTGGAAGAGAGCTAGGTGTCCTGTTTGTTCCTCATTGTCATTTCCAATTTTTCTCTCCTCCTTCCTTCGACATCCCCACATCCTTGAAGTTTGTGTCATCAGGCTTACACCACTGACTTTACCACTTTATTACTACCTGGTATAACATTCCAGATTATCTCTCTTTTTTATTTTTTGAACACTTCAGCTTCACCGTGTCACTCTGTATTAGTCCATTTTCACAGTGCTGTAAACAAATACCTAAGACTGGGTAATTTATAAAGAAAGGAGGTTTAATTGACTCATAGTTCTGCATGTCTGGGGAGGCCTCAGAAAACTTACAATCATGGTGGGTAGCAAAGGAGAAGCAAGCTTGGACCTTCTCACATAGTGGCAGGAGAGTATGTGCAAGAATGAGGGAGTGCCACACTTTAAAACCATCAGCTCTCTTGAGAACTCACTATCACAAGAACAGTATGGGGGAAACCACCCCCATGATACAATCACCTCTCACTTGGTTTTTCCCCATCAACACGTGGGGATTACGATTCAAGATGAGATTTGGGTGAGGACACAAAGCCTAACCATATCACACTCTATCCGTCTGCTCTTTTATTCCTTTCACTCTTCTTGCTGACATTTGAAATCAAATGAGAACCCTTTGTCTCCTAATTTCTTGCCCTCCTAAAGTTCTAGCATCTTTTTAGCAACAAATTTCAGCCACTTACTTTCTAGCAGGACTTTTTATCCCAAGTCCAAAATCCTCAGTTCAGTCATTTGATCCTATTAGGAGCTTATATTCGCTACTCTTATCAGTTTTAACCCATTCATCACTTCATCCATGTCCTATTTTCTTCCTCCATTTTCTTTAGATTCCTTGTCTTATAAATTTATTCAACCCTTGCTCAGACCCTTAATTTTATTATCTTTCTCTCTATCAGCAAAAACCTCAAACCTGGTTAATCTTCAACCTAAGGACACTTTATAGAGCCTGCACATGTTCAAATGTAAGTCACAGGAGAAAAATCACACAACTTTGTTGTCATGATTTATTGAAATCTTTTTTTTTTTTTCCACTAGACTGCAAATGGATTTACTTTATACCTGTTGGCTATATTATTGTGTTCCCAGACAAATATGCTTTCTCACTCTCCAAGGCAAGCGCTACACAGTCCTTCTGTCCACAAACTCCTATATCCCCTTGCTTACAAATTATGTCTTTGGGTCATACTTGGGAAAATGAAAGGAATAAGTTGGGGAAAACCTGGTTATTCTACCACAAAACCCGCCCACCAACCTGTTTTTCTACTTACATGCTATTCTCTCTTCTGGTGGAAAAATACTCTGGTGTCTCGCTCGTATCAAGTTCTTGATGCTATCCTGGCATCTGACATTTGTTGCCTTCTAGAGGTGCTGCGCCAACATTTCATCCTGCTCCTGCCTCCCGAATGTACCCCTTTTATTACTATTACTTATACTTACATTTAGACATGTCTAAATATTTTCTTATTAAAATCAGTGGTCTGTTCCTGTGTCCGTTTCCTGATAGTACTCCACTTCTCACTAAGAGCAAGACCAGGCCAGGCGTGGTGGCTCACGTCTGTAATCCCAGTACTTGGGGAGGCCGAGACGGCAGATCATGAGGTCAGCAGATCGAGACCATCCTGGCTAACATGGTGAAACCCTGTCTCTACTAAAAATACAAAAAAAAAAAAAAATTAGCCAGGCGTGGTGGTGGTCCCCTGTGGTCCCAGCTACTCAGGAGGCTGAGGCAGGAGAATGGTGTGAACCCCTGAGGTAGAGGTTGCAGTGAGCTGAGATTGTGACACTGCACTCCAGCCTGGGCGACAGAGTAAGACTCCATCTCAAAAAAAAAAAGAGCAAGACCTAGTCTGAGTTGGCTGTTGCTGAATACCCTGGACCTGAAATGCCTGCAAGAGAATCATACTCCATTTATGTCTTTGAAAGAATAATTGCATGAGTAAATGAATTGATGAATTTATGTGTAGTACCTCATATAAATACACATACAGTATTCCCATAGAATCCCTTCAGAAAAGTTCACAAATGTCAAAAAATTATTAAATTTTATCCAAAAAAAATGTATAGACAGTACAAACATATTAATTGTAATATTTCCTGTAAGACAACAGCAAGGAGAGAAAGAGAAAGAAATTAAAGTGTATTTATTTAGCGCCATGAACTAAGTTCGCTCATCAATTAACAACTAGTGAAATGATTGATACTGTTTACATACCTCTGATGAGATGGGCTCAGGTAGGTTAAGTCACTTGCCTAAAAATTTCTGAGCTTATTAATTTCTGAACTTGCTTGCAAACCCAAGTCTGGGTCATTCCGTTTGCACCACCACGTGGAAATGTATATCTGAAACAGAGTGGTTTCTTGATGGTTGTAAGAGAAGGAGAGAAAGGAAAATTTGTTCTTCTTCCTCACCTATTTCTTGTATTTTCTGATCTATTTTTGTTATTTCTTAGGCTTAACTTCCCAATCGTTCTTTATTTACTTTATACTTGTGAAGATGAATACATTGTTACATCTCATTGTAATCTCCCCTAACATCTGTATTTCCTTTATAACTTAATTAGCCTGTTTCTTTTCTCTGCTTTAGATTATAGCCACCTCCATTGCCTGAACCCTTAAAATGCAAATTACAGCTTACTACGTATATTTCTTTTCTCTTTTAATATTCCTGTTTAAAATAGACACATTTCAGTTTACTTGTATTCTTGGAGTGCCTATTTTTAAATTAAGGGGCCATCTTTTTGAAGATGAGATGCTAACTGTTCAAATAATTCATAGGAGAATGATCATTTAATATTGAGCTAATTATTAACATAACTTCACTTTAATATTCAAAATACAATTATCTTTAATGTCATTGACTATGTCAACCTCTGGAAAAATATTAAATTACCAGGAGAAAATAGAGCATGTCACAGAAAATATATGATGATTAGAGTCCACCTCAAAAGGATGTTACATTTCTGTAACATTCCTGAGGTTCTCAAACACTAAGGAAATTTTAAAAAATTAAATCAATCACCATTTACTAAAGAATAACCCAGAGAAATGTAGGGGTGTGTTAGAAACAATAGCATGCAGAAAGTGTTAGTTTTTGAGATATATTTTTCAGTAGATTATTGAATATCTTTTTCAATATCTTTTTATACACATCTCAGCTAAAAAGGGAAGTATGACTTTCTTATGTTTTCAGATATATTTAGTACTTAAATGAAATTCCCAAGTAATTGGCTAATTTTTTGATTTTTCCACCAGATGGTTTCTGTCATGTAGATGCAAACATAAAGATTAAATATCCTATAAAACCCATCACATTCATTTAAAGTATTAAATAGTGTTTACTAGATTTTGGCAACATTTTCCTGGCTACATATTTTGTAGCTGACAATTGTAAAACAAGGCAGGTATCCTGTCTTATGTTTAAACCAGGCAACCAAATAAGTGAATTTTCATCCTAAGCTACAACCTTTGTATAAATGTATAAAACCATTGTTAGAACATGAGTTCAGTGATGCATCAAGACATATAAATGGTCGTGTGTGTTGGCCCATGCCTATAATCCCAGAATTTTGGGAGGCCAAGGTGGGCAGATCACCTGAGGTCAGGTGTTTGAGACCAGCCTAGCCAAAATGGTGAAACCCCGTCTCTAGTAAAAATAAAAAATTTAACCGGCTGTTGTGCCACTACTTGGGAGACTGAGGCAGGAGAATCACATGAACTCAGAAGGCAGAGTTTGCAGTGACCTGAGATTGTGACACTGCACTCCAGCCTGGGTGACACAGTGAGATTAAAAAAAAAAAAAAAAAAAAAAAAAAAGCCATAGTTATATTTCAATATAGACAATTAAAGTAAATAAAAACTAAAATATTTCTGAAGACAGAGTTCACTTTCTAGCATATATATGGCATGCATATTATATTTCTAAATCTTTTCATTTTAAATTGGACATAAATTTCCTTGAGAGAAAGAATGTGGCAGACTAGTAAGTAGTATAATTTTGATGACTACTTAAGATTATGGCCAAGTCTTGGGACACACTAAATTCACAATTTTACCTTGGGTGTAAAAGGTCATTATTTAATTTAGTATCTGGGGATGAAATTAACCAATATATTTTAATGATGATATCATTTTGTTTTGGAAATCCTAACAGCATAATATATTAATGTTTTATTGGTTTAAATTATTCCTTGCCTTTAAAATAATGATAAGTGTCATTAAATGCATAATGTATATATAATGCAGACTTAGAATTATGTAACTTAATTTTGGAGTTAAAGAGGGAACTAGAACATAATGTAGGGATATTTCACAAGATGCTCTTATTTATTATTATTATTTGCTGAAAATTAGAAGCAAAAATTTTCCCTAATATTCACAAATAATTAGGGTTTAGCAACTTACATTTTTTGATGAAAAAGATCATATTAAAAATAAATGATAACTATGTCAAAATTTCTCCGGTTTAGAAATATTTTAGTTTGAAGTACATATCTCAGTGAAAAATCAACTAATTGAGCTAATTGTAGTCAGACAACTCCTTCTTCTCCCCTGCTTCATCTCATACTCCTAGAATGAATTGGAATAATGAGAAATAAGATGGAACTGGGAAGGTGTGAGTGCACAAAATGTTAGTGTTTCTGTTATAGGATTTTCTTACTATGACTGCCCTATAGCCATTCTATTTAGTAAGACCCTGATACTCTAAACTTTTCAGTTCCTTTTTGAGCAACAACTTTTAGAGATGATTTTCCCTAAAGTAAAAGTAATCAACATGGTATCCTACCAAAAGCCATAAACACCCAAAGAGAGAATGTGACCAAGCCCATAGTAGTCTTCTGTCCTGGGGCAAGAGATACAAAGTCAGGAAGAGGTGATGTGGAGGAATTTATGCCATTGCCATCTTCTTTTTGTTCATGCGCTTATAACATAAAGTTTTATTTTTATGTTATTTAATTTATTGGTGATGTAGTGCTTAATTCAGTTAATTCAGTTAGTACTTAAATGAAATTCACAAGTAATTGGCTGATTTTTTGTTTTGTCAACCAGATGGTTTGTGTCATGTAGAAGCAAACGTAAAGATTAAATATCCTATGAAACCCATCAAATTCATTTAAGTATTAAATAGTGTTTACTAGATTTTGGCAACATTTTCCTGGCTACATATTTTGTGTATGTAGCTGAGTGGTGACATTGGCAAAAGGCAGATAATCACTCATTCTCCCATTAATACACTGTAAAAACAACCAGAAGCTGTCTGAACGAATACTGTAGAAACTCTAGACAACAATCAAAAGTTTGTAGTGAATAAAAAAGTAATCAATAAAAAATGACCTTCAAAACAGTTGGAAAGTTTTCTGGAGTTTTTACTCACTTTTATTCTCCTCTCCTACCCTTGGGGAGCAATATTCTTGGTCTTAAAGGGTAGCAATCACTTCTGAATTTCCCTCTCTAAACCAGAAAGAGTAGAGCAGAAGTGATTTACAAATTATTATGTATGTCTCCTCTAACCTGCCTGGAGGACTTATTCATCTCTACCTTGCATAAGTAGGGATACAAATGTAAAAAGAGGCAAGCACTATTGGAGACCATTCACATGTCATTAACAGATGAATGAATAAAACAAGTGTGGTATATACATACTATGGACTGTTACTCAGCCTTAGAAAAGAAGGAAATTCTGATACTCGCTACAATGAATGAATCTTGAAAACTCTACGCTAAGTGAAATAAGCCAGACAAGAACAGACAAAGTATTGTGTGATTCCACTTATATGAAGCACCTAGAGTGGGTAAATTCATAGAGACAGAAAGCGGGACGAAATGTCTGGAGTTGGGGGAATGGAAAATAGAAAGTTATTCTTGAATAGGCATAGAACTTTTCTTGGAATGATAAAAAGGCTTTTGAAACGGCTATCAATGATGGTTGCACAACATTACAAATACACATAATGACACTGAATTGCAAACTTAAAAATGATTAAAATTATAAATTCTGTGGTATGAATATTTTACACAATAAAGAGTAAATGAAAGAAAAATATGAGTGTGCTAGTGAAAAATAATAGTCTATCAGAAAATTGCAAAAGTTAGCTAAGAAATCACATTTCAATGATAAAGTTCCATGCTGGTCTAGAGCAAAATATTTAGTAATAACTTATTTCTTCTTAAACTTTTATAAAAGTATACTTTAAGTTCTAGGGTACATGTGCACAATGTACAGGTTTGCTACATAGGTATACATGTCCCATGTTGGTTTGCTGCACCCATCAACTCATTTACATTACGTATTTCTCCCAATGCTATACTTCCCCCAGGCCCCCACCCCCTGAAAGACCCTGGTGTGTGATGTTCCCCACCCTATGCCCAAATGTTCTCATTGTTCAATTCCCACCTATGAGTGAAAATGTGCAGTGTTTGGTTTTCTGCCCTTGAGATAGTTTGCTGAGAATGATGGTTTCCAGCTTCATCCATATCCCTGCAAAGGACATAAACTCATCCTATTTTATGGCTGCATAGTATTCCATGGTGTGTATGTGCCACATTTTCTTAACAAGTCTATCACTGATGGACATGTGAGTTGGTTCCAAGTCTTTGCTATTGTGAATACTGCCGCAATAAACATATGCGTGCATGTGTCTTCATAGCAGCATGATATATAATCCTTTGGGCATACAACCTGTAATGGAATTACTGGGTCAAGGTATTTCTAGTTCTAGATCCTTGAACAATTGCCACATTGTCTTCCACAATGGTGGAACTAATTTACACTCCCACCAACAGTGTAAAAGTGTTCCTATTTCTCTACATCCTCTTCAGCATCTGTTGTTTCCTGACTTTTTAATGATCGCCATTCTAACTGGTGTGAAATGGTATCCCATTGTGGTTTTGATTTGAATTTCTCTGATGACCATTGATGATGAGCATTTTTTCATGTGTCCGTTGGCTGCATAAATGTCTTCTTTTTGAGAAGTGTCTGTTCATGTCCTTTTCCCACTTTTTGATGGGGTTGTTTTTTCTTGTAAATTTGTTTAAGTTCTTTGTAGATTCTGGATATTAGCCCTTTGTCAGATGGGTATATTGCAAAAATTTTCTTCCATTCTGTAGGTTGCCTGTTCACTCTGATGGTAGTTTTTTGTTTTGTTTTGTTTTGTTTTTGCCATGCAGAAGCTCTTTAGTTTAATTAGATCCCATTTTTCTATGTTGGCTTTTGTTGCCTTTGCTTTTGCTGTTCTAGACATGAAGTCCTTGCCCATGCTTATGTCCTGAATGGCATTGCCTAGGTTTTCTTCTAGAGTTTTTATAGTTTTAGTTCTAACATTTAAGTCTTTAATCCATTTTGAATTAATTTTTGTATAAGGTGTAAGGAAGGGATCCCGTTTCAGCTTTCTACATATGGCTAGCCAGTTTTTCCAGCACCATTTATTAAATAGGGAATCCTTTCCCCATTTTTTTTTTTTTTTGGTCAGGTTTGTCAAAGATCAGATGGCCAGAGAGGTGTTCCCCTTAGACGTTTTAAACAAATTTCCCATATATTATATAAATGAATTTTGAAAGAAAACTCAGTGACACTTCTTGCATAAATGACATGTTCACTATTTCCCACTAAACTCTGAGACTGGGGGTTGTACAGCATTCAATAATAATACTAAGACAAACGCTCATTAAGAATATGTGCTTCAAATTATATCACACATTCCACATACATACAAATGAACACATATTGACAATACTTATAAAGGAATGGTTAGTCTTATTTCAAATTTAAAGATGAGTCGCTAGGTCTAAAAGTTTTAAGTAGAATTTCCACATGTATTTCAACTTTATAAAATGTGCTAGGGTGTTAGCTTTGACACTAATGTGGAGATACTTAAATGTCTTCTGCGTTTATATAAACAATGTAATAGCTACAGATATCTCTTGTTGGTTACCACATAATCAAAGGTATTTTGTTATTATATATTTGACATTGTTTCGTTTTTCTACAAAATGTCCCTAAACCTAAATTGATATGTTCAATACAGGAAGACAGATATATTAACATGCTTGCTGTTAAAGTCCTTGTGATTGATGACTATTTTATTCAAAGTAAAGTTCAGTCTCTATTTTAAGCATGTTTTTCTTTGCTATTGCCAACATGGTCTATTCTTCCAAAGCATATGATCTTAATGTCTTATTTTTTTTTCACATAGATCACAAGTAATTTATAATGTATACATAATATATTTATACTACATAAACATATATGTTATATAATATGCATTTATGTAACACATTATATGTATATAATCAGTATGGTGCTATTCTAATCATAGCAATAAAATACTACTTAGGCATAAGAGAGAAAATTTATGGAGTACTTGAAAGAGAAGTCATAAAAATTCATACAGGAAAAGAGATATGTATGTACATAAATGAGAAAAGACCATGGAAAATAAAGTTTAAAATCCAAAGACTGCAAAATCATTGGCATACAAAGAAACAAGTGTAAATAAATCTATTGAAAAGCATCTTAAACTTAGTAAGTTTACAATAAATTATTCAGGGTCATAGTATAGCAATCTTTGTGTATGTGTGTATATATAATACACATATTAACAATTTTAAATATATCTACATATATAACTATGACAGATATATCTGAATGCATGTGTGCCTTATTTCAAAGTTATTACCATCTAGTTTGCGAGGCAGAAAGACAAATATATTTGTAGATAATTATAATAATTATAGTATCCTCTCAATAAATATATGCTCAGAATTTATGCACAAACAAAAAAAAAACACCCAACTTCCATCAGAAAGTGTTAAAGAAAATTTCAAGGAAGGGTTAATGTTTAGGCTAAGAGTAAAGGGATGATTTTGCGATATTCAGGAAATTTAAGTAAATTATAAATGAGAGAAAGGCAAGTTAAACATTTTTAACAATGTCATGAATTAGAAAAACTACATGGCATATTCACGAAACTAATGATAAACTCATATTACCACAGCATCAGATGCCAGGAAGTCAATATACAATTTTACTGAGGATCAAGGATGTCCTGATCTGTCATATTAAAGAAGTAAGACTTAAAATTATGGGAGCTACTGAGGGATTTAAAGAAGGTCACATTTTGGTTGTAAAGAAATAATTCTCAATTGAATAACTTCACTGTTAGCATGGCAGCATGAACAGCTTCACAGATTTGTTCCCTAGCTAAAAAGTAAAAATTACTGAAAAAAAAATTCTAACATTCACCAAAATGTTACTAAGTGCATACAGTAGATGAAGAAACATTTATTCAACAGATCTGCTAAAAGCTTTATTAGAAAAATGAGTGTGAGGCCACTCTCAATTTCTCCCCATGCTACCTTCACCCTCCACCCTAGCTCAGAATTATGAAAATGCCACTCTAAATGAGAGCAGCCACTTCTTCCCCCAGCTCCCAATTGGTGTGTTATACTATCTTTCCAGGAGGGGAAAACACATAAACAAATACAACAAAACAAACAAAGCAAATAGCATATTTCATCCTGCCTTGGCTACCTGTAGCAGAGGCTAGGTTTCAGGGTGGGTGCAGCTTAGAGGTGAGTAAAAATGCTGAAAGCCGGAGACAGGGAGAAATTTTGAAGGCAGCAAGAGAAAAATGATTTTCTACTTACAAGCAAACCTAATAAGATTAACACCTGACTTCTCATCCATAATAATTGAGTTCACAAGGTAGTGGAATACAAAATTCAAAGTGCTGAAAGAAAAAAACATATATAATTATACAGGAATTCTATATTCAATAAAGTCGTCTGTCAAAAATGAAGGTAAAATAAAGATATTTCCTGATAAATAATAACTGAAACAATTTGTTGCCATCAGACCCAAGTTATAGAAAACATTAAAGAAATTTCTTCAGAGTAAAAGCAAGTGAAAGCAGACAGTAATTTTAATACACTGAAAAAAGCAAGTAGCACTGCTTAAGGTAATTATCCAATTATAAAATATAGTATAATTCATTCTTTCATTTTAAATTATCTTAAAATCCATTCTACAATTACATAGATTGTTATAAGTACAATTACATGCATTGTTCAGCCTATGACTTATTGAATAAAATGTACTTGCCAGTAACAGGAAAGGAGATGGGTGAAAGGCTGTTCTGGGGATCAGAAATTTATATAATATGATAACTTAAATGACAGAGACAAAAAATAGAAACAATTCATTAAAAAGTAAGTTAATATGATAAGAGGGAGTAAAAAATATAATAAGAGCTAGAGAGACACACTTGCTTTTATTTTTCCCCAAGCTTCATTAAAAGCATAAAATTTTATAAAGTAATAATTATAGCAATATATTATTGGGTTTGTAACATATAGGGACATAATATATATAACAATATTACCACACAAAGAGGGGAAAGAGAATAGAGTTATATAGGATTAACATTTATATATCTCACTGAAAATAGTATAAACATGAAGCAGCTTCTGAAAGGTTAAAGTGACCACTAAGAAAATAACTGAAAATACATATCATGAAAAGTCATTAAAGTTATATTTTTTAATATATAAAAAGGGGCTGGGTGTGGTGGCTCACACCAGTAATCCCAGCACTTTTGGAGGCCGAGGTGAGTGAGTCACTTGAGGTCAGGAGTTTGAGGCCAGCCTGGCCAACATGGTGAAACCCCTCTCTACTAAAAATACAAAAATTGGCTGGGCATAGTGGTGGAAGCCTGTAATCCCAGCTACTCCAGAGGCTGAGCAGGAGGGTAGCTTGAATCAGGGAGGCGGAGGTTGCAGTGAGTGGAGATTGTGCCACTGCACTCCAGCCTGGGCAACAATGTATATATAGAATGAAATTCTGTCATTTGCAGCAACAGCAACATGAATGGAATTTGATGTAATGATGTTAAGTGAGAAAGGTCAGGCACAGAAAAAGAAACACCACATGTTCTCACTCATAATTGGAAGACAACAAAATGAATTTCATAGAGGTAGAGAGTAGAATGGTGGTTACCAGAGGCTAAAAACGAAAGGGAAGCGGAAGAAGAGAAGTTGGCTAGTGGGTACAAAACTGCCGTTAGATAGAGAAAATATGTTCCATTACTTGATGGTACAGTAAGGGAATTATAGTTGATAATTTATTGTATATTTCAAAATAGCTGGAGAAGAAGAAATATAATGTTTCCAACACAAAGAAAAGTGTTCGAAATGATGGATATCTAAATGAGTCTAATTTGATAATTACACATTTCATACATATATTGAAATATCATATATGCCCCCAAAACATGTACAACTAAATATATCAGTAAAAAATATAAAATACATATTTAACTCAAATAGGGCAATAAACATAAACATTAGAACTAAGACACTTACAAGAAAATGAGTTTTGTTGACCTCAGATTTAGCAATGGACTTTAGATATGACACCATAAGCATAAGCAACAAAAGAAAACTAAATAAATAAAACTTCAAAACAGTTTAGCAGTTTATTGCTTCAACAGACACCACAAAGAAAATGAATAATTTGCAGAATTGGAGAAAACATTTGCAAATAAAACATATAAGAGACTTGCATCTAAATATACAAAAATATCTTGCAACCAAATAGTAAACGTTATATAATCCAATTAAAAATTAGCAAAAAAATCTGAATAGACATTTCTTCAAAGAAGATACACAAATAGCCATCAAATACATAAAAAAGATGGTCAATATCGTTAGTCATCAGAAAATCAAAAAACAACTATGAGAAACCATCTTGTATCCACTAGGATGAGCATAATCAAAAACAAATAATAACTAGTATTGACAAGAATAGGGTGAAAATGGAACCCACCTACACTGCTGGTAGAAATGTAAATTTGTACAGCTACTTTGGAAAACACACTGGAACTTTCTTAAATGTAGAGTTACTATTTGACCCACCATTTCCACTCCTAGGAATATATCCAAAATAAATAAACATATGTTCATACATAACCCTTACACAAATGCTTGTAGCAGCGTTATTCAGAAAAGCCAAAATGCAGAACCAACCCAAGTGGCCACCAACTGATAAACAGATAAACAAAACTGGCATGTCCATAAAATGGAATATTATTCCACCATAAAAATGAACAAAGTACTCATACATACCACCCAATGGACGAACCTTGAAAATACTGTGCTAAGTGAAAGAAACTAGACGCAAAGGTCATTAATCATATAATTGCATTTATATAAAATGTCCATGCTAAACAAATCCTTAGAGACAAAAGGCACAAAATTGATTTCCTTATGCCAGGGAGTATGGCAGTGTTTGGAGATGATAGCCAAATACTAAAGATTTTCTCTTTGGATTAATGAAGATGTCCTAAAATTGATTGCTATGACTGTCGTAGAACTCTAAAAATATACTAAAAACCATTAAACTGTACACCTTAAATGGGTGAATTTTGTGGTATATAAATTATATCTCAAGAAAACTTTCACTAAAATATTAAATAAATAAAAACGAAAATAAAGAAATAAATCCGGATACCATTTGAGGCCTGATGAAACAGTAGTTCTAAATATAAAACGTATATAAAAGTTCAAAGAATAGCAATAAATAAATAAGATTTATGAACAATGAATGATAGATCATTGATGACCAAGTTAAATTCTATTATAGTTATGAATCTGTGTCATAATATATTTCCTAAAGAATCATTAGTCATCTATCTTGAGCATCTCTAGTTGTAGGAATTACGATACTAGTGTCAGCATTCACTTTTGAAAATAATGATTTTATAAAAGCCTCCTTTTATGCTACATTGGTTTCATCAAAATTAAATTGGCTTCTGGCTTCATTGAAATTAAATTTATAGATCACTACTAATATTCTTCTATGCCATAACAATGCTTCTTTCTTCTGCTTTCATGTAATGCTTCTCATCCTCTGACCTTATTATTTTTTTACATGTACTTCTTATATGTCTCACATAAGTGCATAGCACCCCCATTGTGTTCCAACTGTCAATCAAATACTGTATCTTTTCTTAATTTTTGAGCTCTTTTTCTACTACATAACCAAAGTCTATAATGGGATGTACATCTATAATATTTATTGATTAGTTCTCTTCTACAATCTTCAGTTTGTAATTTGAGACAAATAACTTAAAACTCTCATATAAAAATGAAACATTATTTACCCCTCTATGGTCTATACAAGTTTTCTGAATAACTAAATTATAATTAATTAAGACAGGAAGTCCTTCTTAAGTTACAGTAGACACATCTGTAATATCACCTTCTTTTTTTTCACTTTGATTTTCTCAAACCACTATTTGTTTTAGTATTGTTCTGAATTAAACTATTTCACTTTTCTGAATATTTTCCACAAACCCAATCATTTGTGAAGTTCACATAGTTGATATTCTTCTTTTTTCTTTTTTATTTTTTAATTATACTTTATGTTCTAAGGTACATGTGCACAACATGCAGATTTGTTTCATATGTACACATGTGCCATGTTGGTGTGATGCACCCATTAACTTGTCATGTACATTAGGTATATCTCCTAATGCTATCCCTTCCTCCTCCAACCACCCCACAACAGGCCCTGGTGTGTGATGTTCCCCTTCCTTTGTCCAAGTGATCTCATTGTTCAATTCCTACCTATGAGTGGGAACATGTGGCATTTGGTTTTCTGTTCTTGTGATTGTTTGCTGAGAATGATGGTTTCCAGCTTCATGCATGTCCTTACAAAGGACATGAACTCATCCTTTTTTATGACTGCATAGTATTCTATGGTGTATATGTGCCACATTTTCTTAATCCAGTTTGTCACTGATGGATATTTGGGTTGGTTCCAAGTATTTGCTATTGTGAATAGTGCCACTATAAACATATGTGTTCATGTGTCTTTATAGCAGCATGATTTATAATCCTTTGGGTATATACTCAGTAATAGGATGGCTGGGTCAACGGGTATTTCTAGTTCTAGATCCTTGAGGAGTTGATACTCTTCTTGAAGTCTCATGGCATACTTTCATGCTTGCTTTTCTTTATATGACTCTCCTTCAACTTATTACTGTCCCTATAAAATATAAGCCTATTTGAGAGCTTTATTAATAGTTGCCTTGATCTCTTCAGACACATCCATTTAATCATCACTGAGGATAATCTATCATTTGATTATTTATCTTGAAATTAACGAACCCAGAGGTTGTACATTATTTCTAAAAAATCTTTCTTTTCAAATACATGTGACACAGATGGTACTAATCACCCTACTCCATGGCCAATGTTAGATATGGAAACAACGATTACATGTTTCTTATGGCACTATCATGTTTTTCTTTTACATGCAGCCCAGCTTCGTACATTAAGGAATCATGCTTAGGCCCATAGGATATACTTGATGTCAATCCACATAACGGGTATCCTTTCCAAATTGGGTGTAAAGTTTCTTAGTCCATTCCTACTAAACTTCATTCTTTCTCTCTCTCTCTTTTTGTCTGCTGGTTCCACATCCTCTAAATTTTTCTACTATTCTCATTCTTCCATCATGTTGACTATTTCTAAGTAATATCGGTTTTCCATGACAGTGATTGATAAGTGTTATTTTAATTATAACACTGAATGTATTGATCTTATGTATCAGATATTAAATGATTCACATAATCACTTGTTTTATAATATGATTGTTAAATGCATTTGTCATTATACTCCCAGGTTTATCAGGACCTGAAGACCTTCCACCAATAAAACCCTCTTGCAATTCTATCTCACTTAGAAATAAATTTTAGTGTAGGCAGAACCATGACATTACCAATCAAGACATTATTGTCATTGATAATCAGACTCAGAAAAGGGAGCAGCTGTCTTGTCACCTTTGATTCCCCAAGAGACAGTATTAGTCTTATAGAATTCATTTTTCATATACTTACAGCAACTTTTTACCGAATATTCTGAAATAGTCTTATGTGTAAAATAAAGTTAACCAGGCCGGGCACGGTGGCTCAAGCCTGTAATCCCAGCACTTTGGGAGGCCGAGACGGGCGGATCACAAGGTCAGGAGATCGAGACCATCCTGGCTAACACGGTGAAACCCCGTCTCTACTAAAAAATACAAAAAACTAGCCGGGCGCAGTGGCGGGCGCCTGTAGTCCCAGCTACTCGGGAGGCTGAGGCAGGAGAATGGCGTGAACCCGGGAGGCGGAGCTTGCAGTGAGCTGAGATCCGGCCACTGCACTCCAGCCTGGGCGGCAGAGCGAGACTCCGTCTCAAAAAAAAATAAATAAATAAATAAATAAAAATAATAAAAAAAAAAAATAAAATTAACCAAATATAAAAACTACCCTTTTTTGTTATTTAAAACTTGATGATGACAGGTGTTATATTGTCATTGATTTATTTCCTCAAATGAGCCCAATAAAGAAGGTTTAAGTGTAATATTATAAAAATAGATTTTCCATTGTCTTATAATAAGTAAAGAAGCATACAGTGAGGCCATGTATTTTGCTAGAGCCCATAGTTCTTCTACTTAGATGTCAGTAAAGGAATTAACATTTCACCCAGTTCTGTCTGCTGTTTACAAATAAAAGTTTTATGCCTTTCTAGATAGTGGAGGACAGTCTCTAGGTTGTTCAAATTCCTTCTGTTTCAAGGGTGAATGAACAGAAGTAATTCTGTACATAATATGATTAAACCTTATCCACATTTTTTCTTACATTGTATATAAGTCAAAATTTTATTTTTCAAATATCTGTATAAACTAAAGAAATGTTAAGACATTTTGCTGTTCTTCTCTTTATCCTTATTAGAATTGACTAATAATTATATTCTCTAATTGTCTGGCCTTTAAAATATACCTTGCCACTCCAAGTCTTAGTGTCCTTCATTGTCTTCAAAATGGAAATAATAATTTTTTAAAGCAGCTGTGAGGACACAATGACATAACAAATACAAATTATTTAATGAATCTTTCATTCTAATATAAAGTAATTACCCAAAATCTATTCTAACTTTTCATTATTTATTTATTGTTCCAAAAAATAAACTAATTGTTACTTCCAATAGAGTATTTCTTTAGAGTTATAAATAAAAATATTAGAGAAGCAGCACAAGATCTATTTAAATCTTTAGATTATTATAAGAGGCCAGTTCCAAAATATTAGTTATTATTATATTACTGGAAAGAGCTGTATTTCCAAAACAGAGGACCCTACTTAGTAAATACAGAAATTCTAATTTCCTTTGCACTGAAGATAACAAAACAACCTGCTGCAAGGAAGCCCTAATATTTTTTTCTTTCCCCATTGAGATGATAATAAATGTTTGAATTGCTCACCTAGAAAGATTTTCTTTGAGGGGAAAGTGCTGGGGTCATTTAAAAAGTCACTTGATACTATGCTAGAGAGAGAATAGCTTTTCTCTTGGGTTGGCTATCAATAGATGAAATAGCTTTTTTCTCTTTCCTTGCCTCATCCTCACCCCCATCACTCATGCCCTTTATAATGTTCGACAAAGGCATTGCTCAACTGCATCTTGTCTGACAGTGAAGGTACATAAAATGCCCATTTTGTTTAAATGAATGGCAGTCACCTTTTTGCTATACTAACTACTACTGCACCACAGGAAACAGCATGGGCTCTCCTTGTATCTCCTCTCGTTCAGTTCATGGTGTCTTACAGGTACATAAATCACAATCCCCTTTAATCTGATGATCGTTCAACATTAAGTCTCTGTGTTGCATTCAGGTAAGTTCTTAACTTGTTTGAGACACCTGATGTTTTTAAAGTTGTATACTCCCTAGCATTGATAAACAACATGTTTTCTTAAAGAAACAAAATGGCCACTAACATAATCTGACATTCTGCAATGCCATCTTCTTTGGAAACAGTCTCAATGACTACCTAATCTGTAACCTTAAGTCATTCATTCATATAAGAATTAAAATACACATTAATTTTTATTAAGTACTAGTCTCATGTTAAGTGCTAGTCATTGAGTAGTAAGCAAGAAACATAACTGTGTCTTCATTGATCTATCACTGTAGTTATTCATTTTCTCTACACAATAAAATGACTTATTAATATATTTTATGTATTTTATTACATATATATTTTACATGTATTTATTATTTCTGAACCAATAGAAAAATCATCCGTTCATGTAAGTCTTTCTTCCCAGAAATTTCACACTACTACTTTATTGCTAAATGACTTATACACTCAATACGTACAAAGTGCCCCGGACTAACATTTAATATCCAAACTGATAATACAGAAACTATGTAAGAGCAGAGTTAAAATGAATTAACCAATTTATTCCCTCAAGGTTCGTATTGGAAACGGTATAACTAGCAAAATCATACAATCGCTGACTTAAATTCTTTTCCATTTGAGATTTACCAAGCAGCATGCCCTGAGATGAACATTACACTGCAAATTATTTATTTGGGAGGGAATTCGAGGAAATACCTGTAGGGGAATGTGGAAATGAGACAGGAAGAAGGCAGAAAATAAAACGTTCACTGTCCAGCAAGTTGCCACCATGAAAAAACAAACAAAGAAACAAAAACAACAACAACAACAACAAACCTTTATCTTGCTGAGGAACTCTGGCAGGGAACTGAGACTATAAAGAGTTCCATTTGTCCTTTGTTGAGAGCTGCTCGCCAGGGTTGCTAACTCCCTGGTACTTCTGGCTTGCTGCAATAGTTGATAGAGCTACAGAGCCTAGAGGAATTCAGGCAAATAAATATAGGTGCTACCAATTGGATATCTGCCCAACATACACTGAAGTGGTAAGGTCATGAAACATAGATAAGATATTTACAATGTCTAATACCAAGATGTAATGAAATCATCAGCCAGATGCATAAAATGGTGGAAATGACAGCAACAAAAACTAATAAAGCTACTAATATGCATGACACATAAGTGGACTATCCTGCAAATATTCAGAAGTTATCATTATTCCTACCTTCCCTTAGTCCCCTAGACATACCAAGTATTAATTCTGTGATTCTCTGAACTCCCACAACAGTTTATTCTCCTCAACCACCATTGACCAAGTTCAATTTTATTGTATTCCTTTTAACTTCATATAATTGTCCACATTCTTCTGTAGAAAATAAACTCCACAAATAAAGGGAAAGAATGAATCTTGCTTAATGCCCTATCCAAATAATTTACAGTGCCTGCCATGTAGTAGGTTCCTTGTAAATATATGGTGAATGAATGAGTCAATAAGTGCTAAATGTATTTTGCAATGCCATTCTGAAAGACACAAAGAAAGGTCAGTGTTTTCAAAATGAAATATAATGAAATATATATTAAGAGCCTACATTAAAAATGTCATTAAGTAATATTCATATGTTACATTAATGCAACAGAAATAGCATCGGTTTCACTGTTTCACTTGTGTATGTATGTGTGTGTGTATATATATATACACACACACACACTGTACCCACTCAGTGGAAATTATTTTGATGAAAGAATAAACTCTCAGAAAAAGCAAAGGAAATTGGCAGAGACATTAATTAGCACTTAGCCAGACCTTGATAAAGAATGTTTAATGGTTTGGCCATCCACTGAACCAAGACAAATGACTTTAAAACATGTGGGTCAAAAAGAGTAGCATATGGAGAAAAATAAGCTGGATATTTTTAGATTTTCTTTATCTTCTCATGTCTTCCCACATCATTCTTAATATCACCACAGCATCTTAAAAAGTCTAATATTATTGTTTTATGTAAATTTATATTTACATATAAGTACAGTACTAATCAAATTCCTTACACCTTAAATAAAAATATACTATTATGATAGTTCAGAATTGAGAAATTGTACTATATGGAATTCCCATAGCAGAAGGTCAACTTCTCAGTCTTTTGAAATCATTGACTAAAATGTAACTTCACTAGACATTGAATGAATGACAGGTTAAATTCCTTTTGGCTCCCTCATTGGAGATGTCATCACTCACTTTTGTAGCTGCCATATATCATCAATTAGGAAGAATTAAACTCATTGCTAATTCTGGAATAACAACATCAAGAGATTAATAAAATTCTGCAAACCCACAAAGATGGTCAGAAAACCAATGATTTTCCTGAACTATTAGGGATAGACTAACTTTGAATGAATTAAATTGATGAGTATGGAGAGAAGAAGTAGGATGTTGTTCAATATCTTTAGGGTGGTTTTTCTAAAGCCTCAGGAAGAATTAACTCCTCTGTATTAAAACTAGACATTTTAGATTCTGCATTTCTAAGTTAGCTGACTCATGACCATTCTGACTTATCATGTATCAGTTATTTCAATAGCCACTCAATCAGTGCTGACAATTACAGCAGAATGAATCCTATAATTATGGATTAGTGTAGTACACTATTGCTTCAAGAGGGAAATTACAACTTAAACTTTGCTGTAAAAAAAGATACAAAGAATAATTAAATGCTTCTCATATAACCTCTAAAAAGTTTTGCTTTCATTTGTGATTAAATGTTAGCAAATGAATGAATGAATAAAATTTAGTCTACAGCCAGCACCACTATTATTGAAAAAGGTATGTTTATAACATATTAATACATATGTTCTATTTCTGTAAATCTAATTCCATAAATTGACTAATAGTTTACAATGTTATTTTAATAGAAAATATTTATAAATAAATATGAATTTTCACATATATAAACACAAATATTTAGGAGAAAATCATGTCTGCATATGGATTAATTGGTTATGTTTTTGTTTGTTTTGTTTTGATATATGGATGTAACTTAGTATTGGTAGTGTTGATAATTCTCCATAAAAGAAAAATCTTAGTTTGTTTTCCCATAGTACCAAAAAATAACTCATTTTTCCTTGAATTATAACTCATTATTTTACTTTAGAAATTGAGTATTTTCTTTACATATTGTATTCCAATTTGCTTATTCTTTTCTAAAGTTATTAGATGTTCTTGTCTCAGAGACCACTTTTTACTCCCTGATAAGAAATCAAAGATCAACCATAATTTCAACTGGCAAGTGACACGTTCGTACTACATTCTTGCATTTTCTTCCATATGCTACTTTCCTCTAAGATTCTTGTAAAGAAATCCTAATGGAAAATAGACGAGAAATGTCAAATGGAACATCTTGATCTCATCTGGCTTTGGTGAACTTTAAAACAGCATAGGTCAAAGTATGTTTCGCTCCCACTTTAGCTTTATGCTTGATCATTTTATTCCATGTGCATATAACCTTTTACCTAACAAATGCTTGCTTAGACCCATAGGCAGCTTTTTTTGATAACAATGCATATGCTTAGTTTTTAGAAGAATTTAAATGGATAATGAGGTTACAGATTTAAGAATACTGTAATTTTAACATTTAAATAAATTGTTCGTCATATGAGGAAGAATGAAAGTATAACTAGTCATTTTTGAGATACGTTTTCACAAAGTAACAGAAATTTATCAGAACTATAAAGTTATCAAAAATCATAACCATGGAAAGTTTTGATATTCTTAACCCATTCATTCACCACATTGTTATGGGACACTTACTATTTGTCAGACATTATTCTAGGCTTGGGAGGTACAATGGTGAACAAGACTTTTCCTGGTAGAGTTCACAGTATTGTTGATATAAAAAAGAAGTGAGTATAATACAGTTTTAGAAAGGCCAAACATTTTATTGAACCACTGTAGAGATAGTATATGACACAAGTTAAAGCAATTGGATCTCTTTCCTGTAATATTTCTAATCGGACTTTCTTTGAGGGAAATTAGTTTTTGCTTCTTTGGTCATATAGTTTAAATATTTTCTCCAGATCTGTCAGTGGCTGTGTTCCTCACAAGAATGAATGAAAAAGTCCAGAGAGACAGTTCACAAGTTTGCCAGAGTGTCTGTGATTCTTCTCTTTTTGATTTGGAAAACTTGAAATAAATCGTCCTTCACCATCAAACTTATTTATGGTTTGGGGTCAATATCTGCTAAGAATCCTGTCTACATAGTTACTCTTACAGCAGTGTCAATATCATACAATTGTATTATTTTCTTATAGAAGTGCTTATATAGACATTTTGATGGCAAACATTTGAATTGACCTATACTGGAATTTTGGCAGGTGGAGATGAGAGTAAAGGAATGTCATGAAATTGAGCTAGAGGAATTAGCAAAGGAATAAAGGACTACAGTGGATCACATATTTTTCAGTAATTCCTCTGTAGTAATTTATACATCTCCTGCTTCCATATATCCTAAATTTTATTATTCAGCTATGGAGCATTTCTACAGTAGTATTAACAAACTACCTTGTTTCCTCCTCAAGCATGTTCTTAATGTTTTCTCCATCTCCTTGGCCTAACAACAATCTGGTCCTGCCTTGGGGATACAGCATCCTGTAAAGCCCTTTCACTGGTATGTTAATCATTCTCTAAAGAGAAATGTGGGGAGAGACACCCTATATGATGTGTACCACCATAAATCAATCAAAGTTACCATGACCAGAATACCAAGGTAATTTTAAAGGAATATTTACTTCATTTGTGCTAGGCACTGCTCTATAGTCATTTCATATATATCTCACTTAATGATAAAGGCAGTCTTTGAGATAGCCTCTAGTTTCATTTGTATTTTATAAATGATAAAAAGTGACACAGCTGGAACTACTTTTTTCAAGCTATTGGCTTCTACATCAGAATCCCTGTGGATATAATTTGAAATGCTGATTTATTAGTGCTCATCCCTGACTTGCTGTCCGAGACTTGAGGTTGTGGGATGCAAGAGTCTGAATTTTCTGCAAATTCTCCAGGTAATACTAATGCATCCTAAAGTTTGAGAACCAGTCAACCAATAAGTTCAAGAGAGAGAATTTCAGCTCAGATTTTTTTTTCAGGAAATCTGAAATCTGGCATTCTTAAAATTTATAATAATACAAAATAATATATTTTAACATGAATACCATGGTGTTTGGGGGATTGATGCTCAAGTAACTTACTTTAGGGAATTTGTGATTTTTTTGATCTTTTATATGTTAAAAATAATTTAATTACCCGAAAACATGCCTAATGAGGTATGCAATGTTTTAGAAACTTATTTTAGCTACAGAATTATTGTTAGATTCTTTTCTATTCCATGTGTATTCTTCTTCAGAATATTTAATAGCAAACTTTGCTAAACACAATTATTCTAAAAATTAATTAAAATATTTAAAAATATTGGTTTGTGTTGAACATATTTGTTTCATGCACAGGAATCGTGTACTATTAGAATACCTACATTGTTGTATATTTTCAAGGATACTCTCAAAAATGTCTCACTTGTTTAAATGACAAATGGATTATGAATGTTCATAAGGTTACAGTGACTGTTTAATGTTTAGAAGTTGATCCAAGCTTTTGCAGTCAGATATGGTTGATGTAAAGTAATACAAATTGTATTTGATTATATTTAATTTTTGCCCCAAAATTAATTTTTCATACATTTTCCATTTAAAATGAGCTTTTATATTTAAGCATACTATCTCCCTTTTAAAAATATGTTGATAATATTTTTAAATGAACTTTTTTCTTTCTTTGTGATTCATGGTCATTTTGATAATTCACCAATTACACTGGTGTCAATAATGTGACACAGCAATTTCCTGGAGTCTTTGCAGCGAACAGGGCAACCTCAATGCCCCATATAATCTGTTTCTTTTACACTTTTACAAATAGAGAAATCAAAACCAATTTCTTTGTAACTGTATCTAAAATAACAGTTTAAAAGCTTAGAGCAAGGACTTCTGCAAATTACATTAATGAATCCAGCCTATAAAATTGCTTAGGGACTCTAATTTTTCCTAGCTTTTTAAAATTATTCTTCAATCCTTTTCTATATTTAGTTGATCAGTAGATAAAGAAGTGAAATATAAGAATAATAGGAATACATTAGCAACCTTAAAAAAGAGTGTGCTTGTAGAGTATAAGTGGTTATTTATTTTTGATTCATCTCATTTATCCTTAGCATCCAATGAGAACAAGCTCTTTCTCACCATTTTTCTTATGCTGAGATGAGACAATTGAAACATCGCATACCAACAATTCCTCATAGGCTTAAAATCTTTTGTTTCTTATCCTCTAGTGAGTGCTGATGACAAACCATGAGAAGCTCTAGAGAAATTATTGCAGGTGGTGGCTCTGGCAAGGGAAAGGAGCATTGCTCCTAAATAGTGGACTGATCCTGATTGCATGCCTTGTATTACATGATCCCTAGTCTCAGCAGGATTTTCAAAAGAGATTATTGACTTACTGCCCCAATGTCTCAAGCCAACAACCTGTAAATCATATGACAGAGACCACGGGAAGCTTATTTCTTTGGACAGACAGAAAAAGAATTCGGATTCCCTCAAAGAAGATTAAAACTCGAATTATTGATTTTTGAGATAGCCAAAATTAATAGAAGTTTCTCAGCTTCTATACAGTCAAAAGTCAAGAGTCTTCAGCTGCCTGAAAATTTTCCTACTTCTAAAATTCTAATTGTAGCACAAAACATGTTATTTTTTACTCCAAAAGTTAAACCCATATTTGTTTGTATTAACTTGCTTTTGTTCATTATGATTTACACACTATTCTTAAGGAAAACAAATTACTGATACATTCAGGGGCATTTTGCTAGAGTTTTTCTAAAATTCAAATTAGTTTCATGAAAATTTATATTGATTGGACTTAGTTTTCTAGGTGACTTCTGAGGCAATATTTTGCCATCAATAACTGAAAGAGATGTGTACATGTGGTGCTTTGTTATTGGGTAATTTAACAGCTCATTGGCTAATATTTGAATTGGATGGGATAGGTAAATACAGATATAAATATGACAAATATTCATATACCTCATGACTACCTGTCTCTTCCAATCTGAGAGCCTGCTCCCCAAGTCCTTTTAATATTTGGTGCACGTTAATCTTTATGTTGCATCAAGAATGGCCAAGTACCAATAACCTAGGGGTTACTTACAAACTAGTCCCTCGCCTTGTCACAGATTGTAAAGAGAACAGTTTTGAATGCAGCAAAACATTACTGTAAATCCTTTTCCATTTCCACATGGGCAAGGACTTCATGTCTAAAACACCAAAAGCAATGGCAACAAAAAACAAAATTGACAAATGGGATCTAATTAAACTAAAGAGCTTCTGCACAGCAAAAGAAACTACCATCAGAGTGAACAAGCAACCTACAGAATGGGAGAAAATTTTTGCAATCTACTCATCTGACAAAGGGCTAATATCCAGAACCTACAAAGAACTCAAATAAATTTACAAGAAAAAAAAAACAAACAACCCCATCAAAAAGTAGGCAAAGGATATGAACAGACATTTCTCAAAAGAAGACATTCATACAGCCAACAGACACAAGAAAAAATGCTCATCATCACTGGCCATCAGAGAAACGCAAATCAAAACCGCAATGAGATACCATCTCACACCAGTTAGAATGGCGATCATTAAAAAGTCAGGAAACAACAGGTGCTGGAGAGGATGTGGAGAAATAGGAACACTTTTACACTGTTGGTGGGATTGTAAACTAGTTCAACCACTGTGGAAAACAGTATGGCAATTCCTCATGGATCTAGAACTAGAAATACCGTTTGACCCAGCCATCCCATTACTGGGTATATACCCAAAGGATTCTAAGTCATGCTGCTATAAAGACACATGCCCACGAATGTTTATTGCGGCACTATTCACAATAGCAAAGACTTGGAATCAACCCAAATGTCCATCAGTGACAGACTGGATTAAGAAAATGTGGCACATATACACCATGGAATACTATGCAGCCATAAGAAAGGATGAGTTCGTGTCCTTTGTAGGGACATGGATGCAGCTGGAAACCATCATTCTCAGCAAACTACCGCAAGAACAGAAAACCAAACACTGCATGTTCTCTTTTGTAGGTGAGAATTGAACAATGAGATCACTTGGACCCGGGAAGGTGAATATCACACATCGGGGTCTATGGTGGGGAGTGGGGAGGAGGGAGGGATGTCATTGGGAGTTATACCTGATGTAAATGACGAGTTGATGGGTGCTGACGAGTTGATGGATGCAGCACACCAACATGGCACATGTATACATATATAACAAACCTGCACATTGTGCACATGTACCCTAGAACTTAAAGTGTATATATATAGATATATATAGATATATATAAAAGAATTCAGAAGTGGAATCTGAAGTGAGGTTGCATGTACTTATAAAGCATTTGACTCCTTTGTGCTTCCACATTGTGCACATCCTATCTTTCTGCTACCAGATTCCTTCAGTAAAAACTTTTTCTATTTTGCCTTCCTCCTCTTCCTCTTATGAACCATGCAGCCTATATTCAAGTAAAGGCAAAAGTCAACAATTTCAAGCAAATTTGCTGTTTATGAGAACCTATAGGATTCAAAATAAATTCACAGAGTTATTGTATTAACTTGATAGCAAATGCCTAGGATTTGCAATAATTGTAGATAACTCTCCTTGTTCAGAAATTTAGTTCTCATTATTTATTCTCCCAGCTGACCAACTATACTATAGGCTTGGGGACATGATGAATGTGATCACAGAAAATGTTCATTTTTCCCCTCGTTTAAGTTGCTATTAGTAATGCTTCCTTTAATATTTGTCAATTACAGTCTTTGTATTAACAGGCACTCATTATAGATCTAATTATAAATGAGATAGATTAGTTAAATAAAATATATATTGGGAGGATATAAGATAGGCAACTAACCCAGGAAGCAGGAATCCAGTAGTCTTCCTCAAGAAGATGCATACATATAGACTTGAAGAACAAGCAATAATTAGTCAGAAAAATGGTGGGCATAATATGTGGGGAGAGACAGAATGTCAGTCAGGCTAGGCTATGTTTTATTGTAGTAAATAGCAAATGAATATATAACCTAAAAATCTCGGTGGTTTAAAACAACAAAATTGATTTATTGCTTACACTGTATTTTCATAAGAGCATTTCCAAAGGAGTTATAGTTATGATCATCACTCAGAGACCAAAGCAGATCAAGGCTCCAGCTTGACATATTCTTCTACAATCAGAGATAACAATGTAAAGACAACCTGGAAATGTCAGACACTAATTTTACTAATATAGTCACTTTTATTCATATTTCATTGGCTAAAGTAAGTTACAAAGCTAAGCCTGAAATTATTGGAATATAGATGTATATATTCTTTTCCCACAGAACATTTGTGAAAAATAATACACACTTCTACATAGATATTTAACTGAAAAACTTTCAAGTACAAAGTTCTAGAAATAAGAACATGTGGTAGCTGGTTTTCAAAGGAAGCTGCAATTAATTGATTCAAGATAATATTTTGACTGTCACTTTAGCAAGAAATGAGACTGGAGAGATAAGCAGAAACCAGATAATAGAGGACCTTGTCACCACCTTGAATTTTATCTTAAGGAAAATGTTAAAATTGATTAGAAATCATATTATCTCATACATTTTCTTCCCGAGTCACATAATTTGAGGCTCTTACTTGAAATTATGAGACCACTACAATGACCACTTGCAAATCTTCTAATCCTTTAGCTTAGGTACAAAGAGCACGTGTGTGTGTGTGTGTGTGTGTGTGTGTGTGTGTGTGTATTATCTGAAATACAGAAAACAGTAAAATCATGTGTCCTTGAGTAAAATTAAATTTTATACTATCTGCATTAAACATGTAGTAGTTTTTCAGTTGTCTTTTGCTTTGTTATTTCAACAAATCGTAAACAGAACAAGCAGCCTGTTCCCTAGGCTTCATTATTTTATAATGAAGGAAAAGAAAAAGTGGTTATAAACTATTGTTAATTACACAAATGCAGTAAAGTGCATGGTCTACTAGACTCATAATACCTATTGCATTCCATTTTGGAACATTTTTACCAAAGAACCCTATGTATTTTTGCAGTACTTTCTAGTATCAGAGCATTTTTAAATCACAAAGCAGACTATGTTGTTTCTATACACACAAACACTTAACATTCAAACTTTTGTTTTGATTGTTCAAAATTCTATTATTGAAACTATCAATGAACACTTTAAACTGAACTAAATGATATGTAAAATTCAATTGATTGTGAATAAAATTCATATTTTATTTTGTTTCAGAACATCAGAAAATCTGGCCACTCAAGGCTCACAATTTAGCAAGGTATTAGTTTTCTCTTGCTGAGTGTTTACTAATCTTCCGGTTGACTTGTCATTTTTGATTATATACATACATTTATATTACCTTTCTGATCTGTGTAAACGTTTCCATTTGAGATCCAGATTATTTCATCCTTTTTTTTTTTTTTTTTCAGTAATCCTTCTGGAGTATCTTAAGGAAAATTTCAGTGAAAAATGATTCGTTTCCTCAGAATGCCATTTTTTTATTGTTTGACTATTTTAATTGTTATAGGTATCCTTATTATTCAACTCAGTTTGAATTAAGTTTATCTGAATAAGAAAAATTTAGATGTACAGTCACTATCATCAAACACGTGAAAGAACATCATGTAAAATGAAGACTAGTAATAGATATTCAGAAATGAAGACACAGACTGATGGGTACAAAAACATATTGTGTAAATACAGAAAGTCATTTATGTTTCTGTTAGGCTCTGCTGCACAGTAAATCAGCCCAACATGAATAGCTTAACACAATAACCTTTTATTTAGTTACCTGTCCAGTCGACTGGCTGCATGGTTCATTTGATCTAGGAAACTTAGCAAATCTCTGTTAGAACGATTCATGCAGTGTCAGTCACTAGTCTGGTGGTTAGTAAACTGTTGGATACAGCAACAGGAATGACTTTGCTCTAGTCTCTCATCATCCAGCCAACTTCTCCACACGGTAGTCCCCAGGTTCAAATAGTAGGAAGATAGGATTTTGGAAGTTGTCTTGAGGTATCTGATTGAAACATGTACAACATCACAAAGCAATTTCCAAGATCAGCCCAGTTTCGAGGTGTAGAAAAGTAGATTAGATCCCCAATAGTAAGAAAGCTGAAAATTACTATGGTTATTTTTGTAATCTACCATGCAGCAATAAATTGTTTCTTATTTACTGGAAAAAGTGACTTTCAATAGCGGATGCAAGATCTGGGAAAATTTTTCCTCGGGTAAATTCACCTATGCATGTATGGTAAGACACTACTTCTACTCTGCTCATCAGCAAAACACTTATCACCATTTTCATAACTTTCCTAGAATTTTAGTTAACTCTCCGATGATTTTTCTCTTAAAATTCTGTCAAGTTTACTGTTCCTGGTAGTATAACTATGGAGATAATATAAATATATGTGATCTATCAGCCACTATTGAGAGTGCAAACAGCTCCTTCTAACTTCTCTTCTGATTATTTTTTCTATTTAACTCAAGAGTTTTCATAACAAAGTTTTGCTGTAATGTTTTGCCACCAGTTATTTCACCCTTCCCCTGCAGTGTTTTAAATTACTTACAATTTCCCAAAAAAGACCACATAAAACCCACATATCCTGCTTTATTTTGCTATGGACACATAAATTTCACAAAAGCTAGGGGTGTATATAGAACAGAAGCAAATGAAGCATGACATGACATGTCTTTTTCTTTGACCACTAATCGTTTTTAAAGGGTGTATAGCTACTGGTTACAGTCTCTGAGTAGGAACTGTTTTGACAAGTTTGAGAAAACATCCTATTGCAAGCTACTATTCCCAAACTCAGATTTATGCCAAATTTCCAGAACATTTTAAGTTCCCTGCCTATAAGAGAAATGTTTTCTTGTAGATCCTATTTCCATAATCTCTGATTCTGACCCAACACTTCTGTTTTTTATGAATTACAATAAACTATTGGTTTGGTCCAAGATTATGATCACAAATCTATTTCCCTGCATTCCCTTTTGACAAACTTAAGATGTAAAAATTAAAAGCTTCAGCTTGGGGCAACTCTATTACTATAGGACTACATGTCCAAATCACTGCATAGTATATACACTTTGACATAACCACCCTATATTCCTGGTATTATCCAATCTATTTCCCAATGACTGCCTTCTTCCACAAGCTGTTTTTTCTACCAATAACTTCACAGTTGGTCCCAAACCCTAAGTTGATTCCTCTTCCTCTTTGTATTTCACAATGAAGTAATTTCTGAATCTTCTTATTCCAGTCCTCAAATCAGCCCCTCTATCCTGTTTGCCACTTTTTTTCTGCCCAATATCCTACCCATCTGGTTTCTAAATTTGTCTTTTGAAAAATTCCATCATGTCCAGATAAATATATCCACAATTACGTTGATTTTATTGAAGCAAAATTCTGATACTTTACTCTTTTCCTTTAAAAACATGCTGATTCATTAGACAAATATAAAATATCATTGCAGTCAAAATTCAGTTTGACTTTTCTAATATTTTCCACTCTCCTGTTTACCATATGTATAGTGCATCCCCAAATTCCTTGTTTCCTTTTTAAATTTTCTTTCCTAGGATTTTTTTTCACTTTTACTTTTATTATAGCCAAACCATATGCATCCTTCTAGGTCTATATCCAAATGCTATCTTCCACAGGAACTTTTTAATACATTTATCTATTTCTCTATTCAATGTACTCATTTATTTCATCTGTGCTTCACCATTACTGATCACTTTTAGTGTGGCTATAACTCATTTGTGCGTATGACACATTTCCCGTGTTAGCAAACTGGTTCAAGTTTTACTTCTCCACAATAGAAAGTATGTATAATAGGCAGACAGGTATAGTATTAATTCAATGAATTAACTCATTAATTCAATGAATCAGTAATATAATTCATTAATGCAGTAAATATTCCACATCAGTCTGCTTATCAGTCCCTGTATCCAGTTTATGCTATATTCTCTTAAAAGACAAAAAGTATATTTCATTTCATGCATTAATTATGTGTGTGATATACCCATCACATAGTATGCACTCTGCATTCTGGTTAATGATTCATTCTTATTTCTGAAAGGGCTAAAATACTCCAGTTTCTCTACTGCCTTATCACAATACAGCATGATGAACAAGCTGTTGTTGTTACATTTTTCCTTGCATGAAATTGTATGAGACTAGTATGTATATCTGTACACTGAAAAATATATTTTTCTCGATATGGGATATGATTTCATTAGAATTTTGGTTGTCACACTATATTGTTAATTTATAGTCAAATTACAATCAACTAATCATCTTTATTTATATATATACACACACACATACACATACATATGCATGTGTGTGTATACATGCACACAGATATGTGTGTGTATATGTTTATGTATATATATACACACACACATATATGGATGTGTGCATTTGTATATAAAGAGTTGTTTAAAAAAGTGATCCCATCCTTTTTTAAAGCCTTACATTTTTCAAACTAAGATAGAGATGCAGGTATCCCAATTTTAGTTTAGGTATAGTTTTCCTTCTGTCTTATTTAAAACTTTCTGATATGATATTTTTAGTTATTTGTTTCACTCTGTGTCATAATCAGATTTGAAAAGCACACCTGACCATGACTGGATGTTCTGTTCATTGTAGGACTACTAGTGTGTAAAGCAATATTGATTTTTGGGTGAAATATTTGTGAAAAAGGAACACAGAAATGCAGAAGAAAAACTACTTTTTAAATGGAATGTATTTTATACTACAACTCAGCCCTAAAAACAAGTTTATGCTTTGTAGTTGTTCATTACTTATTGCGTGAAAATGAGATAGTAGAAAATAGTTATAAAGCTATCTGCTTGCTCTATCAATTACCAAAAGAGTAGTTTTAAAATCTCATGCAATGACAGTGTTTTAAAAATTTCTTTTGGTCTACCAATTAATACTTTTTTTATATATTTTGAGACTGTACATTGTATTAATAAAAATATAATAAATTATTATATCTTCCCATTGAATTAAACATTTCGTCTGTAAGTAATAAGAGATTTATTTTATACAACTAGGCACTGAGAGTAATTTTCCTTCGAAAGGGTATCTTTTGGGTAGGTAATTCCATTTAATTTTATTTTCAGCTCTATTTAGGTTTGACAAATAAAAATTGTATATATTTAAGTTGTACAATGTAATGATTTGATATACATACACATTATGAAATAATTACCACAATCATGCTAATTAACATATTTATCATATAGTGACCTGTTTTGTTTTTGTGTGTGTGTGTGTGTGTGTGTGTGTGTGTGTGTGTGTGTGTAACATTTAAAATCTACTGGTAGGAAATGTCAAGAATACTACACAATATCATAAACTATAATCACCATGCTGTACATTGGATCTGCAGAATTTATTCATCCTGCATAACTGATACTTTGTACCCCTTGACCATTCTATTCTGTTTCTGAGTTTGACTTTTTAAGATTTCATGTATTAGTGAGACCATGCAGTATTTGTCTTTCTGTGACTGGTTTATTTCATATTAACATAAGGTCGTGCAGGTTCATCCATATTCTCACAGATGACAAAATTCCCTTCTTTTTTAGGACTAAATAATATTCAATTTTTATATAGACCTCATTTTATTTTTCCACCCATCAATTGACACTTAGGTACATTACTTGTCTTGGCTATTGCGGCACTAGGGCAGGCCTGGAGACTTCGGCTTCAGAGGCCAGGCTGGAGCCTAGAGCCATGGATGTTGGCCTGGGGATAATGTTTAGAGGGGTTGGCCTTATGCTGGGGTAAGCGGCAAAGTCAGGTGCTTATTTTACTCCCCTTTTCCAACCCAGAGGCTATCGCTCTTCATGATTGGAATGGGGTGATATAGGTAATGTGAAACTGTTTTTTCTACCCTCTTCAATACGTTTTTTTCTTTATTTCTGTACTCCACCAGGAGCTACAATCTCTTACCTGCATTCCACAACCTTTGTGAGAGTATATTAGAGTGTAGTTGGTGGTTCAAGTTGATGTTTTTGTGAAGGGACTAACATTGGAAACTCCTATTTCACCATCTTGCTGATGTCATGCCACAAATAAATACTTCTGACATACCCCTGTAGTTCCCTAATCTTCTCTTCAACCGTGTATAATCTGCTAGTTAAGTCATATGTTGGGTTTATATTCATTACAATTATAATTTTTACATTCAGAACATACGTTTGCTTCTTTTTTACATCTACATGTCACCAGCTCTTATTTGACATTTTTGCTTTATCTTTGATAATGTTATGTGCATATTTTAAAATTTTGTTTTCTATAATTCCATAATCTGAATTGCAAAAGTCTGTTTATTTTCTGATTGTTAACTCTAAACTTTCTGTTTTTCTTGAAATTTTGTCTAATACTTTGAAGCATGTTTTGAAGTAAAGTTCTGCCACTGTTGTTTAATAAAACTTCTAAAAGTAACCTAAAGATTACCCTAGACTCAAATCATTCTAAATTGAATTATCTGAGATTTTTAAAAATTACATGGAAAACATCAATTGAAAATGTGAATGTGATAGGGCATAGTTGTGATTATAAATTCTCAAATAGGCTTTTTCTTTGCCTTAACACAGTAATAGGTTTTAGATAGGTAATTGTATTTGTTGTATTTCTAGGAATAGTGGAGTTTGTTTCTTATACCCCCTTTGGTAAGCTATGTAATCCTATGAGGTCTCATTATTATGTGGAGGTTCTACTAGGGTTCCTGGCCATAGTAGCTCTTAGCATTTTCTATTGCTTCCTTTGCCTGATGCAGCTTCTCACAGCTTAGCAGAAACCCTAAGTGTTTTGTTTAGTTTTTACACTTTCTACCAGCCAAGAATAACAGATTCATTAATTCAAAATTCTTGAAAGATTATATTTACAATTGCCTAACAATGGTTATAATACCTATCTCTAAATTTGCATTGACATCTCTCTATATAGACAAATCAATACAGATCAATATAGATGTAGAAATATACATATATAGATATGTGTTCATAGAAGAACATATATTTTTTACACAAATGATCATTCACTTTCAATGAAGTCTCGTTTCATTAAGCATATTGTAATTTGAAAATATCATAAATTGAAAATGCATTTAATACATCTAACTTATTGAACATCATAGCTTAGCCTATACTACCTTAAAAGTGCTCGGAACACTTTACATCTGGGCAAAATAATCTTACACAGAGCCTATTTTACAATATAGTATTGAATATCTGATGGAGTTTATTGAATACTGTACTAAAGTGAAAAACAGAATGCTTGTGCAGATATTCAAAGTATGATTTTTACTAAATTTGTGTCACTTTTGCACCATTGTAAAGTAGAAAAATTATTAACTTGAACCACTGGAATTTGTGGACCTCTGTATTCAAAACTTCATCGTCATTTTCAGTTTTTATATCTCTTCTCTGCCTTTTAATATTTTTACTAATATTATAACACCTAATATGCAGTGATATTCTAACTTAATGCTAAGTATTTAAAGTAATTATCTCATTCAATACTTAAAATACCTCCTTGAAGATATTTTATGATGTCTAATTTTATGTGAAGTAACTGAAGTTTTAACTTACATAACCTGCCAAAGTTTCCACATCATATAATTTTCAAAGCTTAAAGTTGAACTCAGCGTATTTTCCACCTCAAGTCAAATAAATAAGCATATCTGATTTTTAATAATGACATGCTATTTTGTTATTAGATTAATAAGATATTTTTGAACACTGATATAAGAATTGAGGACCATGTGTCCTGCTGACAGATCCTTATGTTTTAGAATATGATTTACAATAAATCTCTCTGAACCACAGTGGTTCTAACTGTAAATGAGGAAGCAAATGTGTGCACATTCGTTCATAGGAAAATTGGGGATTTATATGTTAATTGGCTTTGAGATCCTAGGATTAAAGGTTTAAGTACTATCTTTATTAAAGATAAAAACTAATTAAAGTTTTAATCTCAAATAATCTTACAATTAAGGGATGTCTCTTAAATTTATGTAATGGTTACTTTAAATCAACTTGATCTTTATAGTTCTAGGTCCCTCTTCTTTTTCCTTTCCTGTGCTATGATTTTCATCCTAATTTCTGTCTTTAGTCAGTGTCAAAATCATTTTCTTATTCTTTTAGTGGAATATTACAAATACAATTTCTCATATTTAGATCAACAATGGTAGTTTAATTTCAATATAGACAACATGCCTATGTTAAAAGGATTCTTCAAGCAACATTCAGAAATCCTATTCTAATGACTAATCAAATTTTGGAGGAAAAAGAATTCCTATACTGTCAACAACATTATTTCTAAGCAGATCTAGGAAATTATCATTGAAATAATGAAACCACAATTATTAACATGGTTCTAGATATTCTCTAGTTACCCATTAAACTACTGTTTATTCCATATGAGTTTAGGTAGTAAAACAGATTTGGTACTGGTGTTGGATTTACATGAAAAAATTAAAAATCTTTTACATATCAGGATTTTTTTTCTTCTTAAAGAAATTCAATTGGTTATGGAAAAGCACCCATGGTATAGATAGAGATTATCTTCCTTAAGGTATTGCACAGTTGCAGAATTCAAAATTAAATGACACTCCCTAATGTGCTTTGATTAAATAAGGTAATTAGTAAATAGAATATCAGAGATAGCATCGAAAGGGAACACCCCACTATACATACATGTATATATTTAGACCAAATGTATTGTAGCCAAAAAGGAGTGTTAAGCAATTAATTTTGTTTCCACTCTTCCAATAATAACAAAGTTCTAAAATCAAATATATATATAAATAAACATTTATGAAATACTAATTGTGAAAATATATATATATATATATATATATATATATCATAATATTGTACATATAAAAGAAACATGACACCTACTTCTATGTTCTTATAACCTAGTTTGGGGAATATAAAATAAATCTTTAAATTCTTTCACTTTTTATTTAAGTAAAGACTAAAATGACATAGTTGGAGACCTGGAACTTGTAGAACAGAAATATTTTACTTTGTTATGTTCATTGAAGGTTTTTTCTACAGAAAAATGGAATTTACATCTGACTTTTTATAACGGGAACAATTTGGGCTTACTACTGTTTTAGGCCTGAATTAAAAGTTCCCTCTTAGAACATAGCTTCTCCAGTGGGTTCCTAGTACTTCTGCCTGGGTGTCCTCCTATACTGTAGTCTGCTTCAATTCAGGTAAGTGCTCCTCTTTCTATGTTGGGCCCTTAACACATAGTCTTGCTGAATGTGTGGTTTTTATCTATATTTCACTTGTAGCCTTTCTCTCAATGAGCTTTTGAGCTATTTAAGCCTTGTTCCTAAAAGCCAATGACTTCACATTCACATTCATGTTCAGAACACAGAAGTGTAAGTCTATCTAGCTAACTTATCTACCTGATTAGGTCACACAATCTAAAATTCAACATAAAGAAAAAACTGCAATATTTATTAATGTAAGTAAAATATGATATTTTAAATATTTTGTTTTTAGTATTACTATTATCCACTTTTTTCCCCAAGGGAGAGAACTGAGACGTTGCTCTGTTCCATTCTCCCCCATATTCTTCAAATATGATTAATTAACAAGTTTTCCTGATTAAATGTTCTTTACATTTCTGAACATAGACCTGATATGGTTTGTCTGTGTTCCCAATCAAATCTTATCTTGAATTGTAGTTCCCATAATCCCTGTGTGTCAAGGGAGGGACCTGGTGGGAGGTAATTGAATCATGGACCAGTTTTCCCCATGCTATTCTCACGATAGTAAGTTCTCATGAGATCTGTTGGTTTTATAAGGGGCTTTTCCCCATTTTGCTAGGCACTTCTCCATCTTGTCATCATGTGAAGAAGGACATGTTTGCTTCCCCTTCTGCCATGACCATGATTGTTAAGTTTCCTGAGGCCTTTCCAGCCATGTGCAACTGTGAGTCAATTAAACTTCTTTCATTTATAGGTTACCCAGTCTCAGGCAGTCTTTTATAGTAGTATGAGAAAGGACTGATACAACAACCTTTACTTTATTTCCACACCCACTAACATTTCAGAACCTCCACATTTCTACCTGTGCTATTACAACTCATTGTCCTCATCTCTTTTGTTGAAGTCTTTTTTTACAACCCAACTTACACTTCTCACAGTATGCTTGCTAATTTAATATTTCTATATAGAAATCTGTTTATATTATCCCCTGTGCAAATTCTTCAGTAACACTCTGTCACATGTTTAAGATTTATTTTCCACTGCCCCTGGTTCACCCATGGTATTTAATTGATGGTAACACATGAGTTTCTTGATTGCATCTGTTGACTTTTTATCTATGCCTTTACTCATGGCTTTAAGCTCTCCTTTGCATAAATTTACTATGAAACTTGACTCCTGAAAAATTCTAATTTATTTCTTAATTCTTAGTTTAAGCATGCATTATAGTCTGAGTTCATCTCTATCTTTTTGGTTAGATTTTATTTTCTGTGGAACTCATTTGTTCTCACTTTATTTCTATGCCAAATACTTAGCAGAAGCATTTGGCAATATAGAAGTTATTTATTTTCTATATATTGAATTAATTTAATAATCAATTGATGACAACGAGTAACTATGTAGACTATTGCCTAGACTACAAGGCAGTACAGATAAAGGTTATCAATAAAAGAGTAATGTGGATTGGGGTTAAGACAAACCCCAGACACTGGAGAAGCTAAATCAATTGTAAAGCAGCTCTGAAAATGCTTCATACGTCATGCAAAGTTCTCATCAGGAAAAAAAAAAAAAAAAAAAAAATTCTGCAAGTTATGCCTAGTAGGTTAGTGTGGTATAGAATGGGGTGGGGCGGGGGGAGTCTCACATGTGAAATCAGAGAGATGTCCAGAAGAGATTGAATCCTCCTGCTCATGTTTAGCCTGACTAGCCTGAAGCTGACTGTTAAATTCTCCAGCTACAGTTGATCAAACCAAACTATTATCAAATATCCATATAAGTAGAAGAAATTCAAGGAAGACCTATCAGCACAGGATCAAGAAAACAAAAGGTGTGTATGTGTTCTAAAAAAGAGTAAAATTTATTTAAATTTAGATTTCATACATATGCAATTTTCATTCCTGGCCTTTCCAATTGGTAAGATACTTTGTTGGGCACTGGATATTAGTTAGAAAAAGATTTTCATATTCCCTTACCTGTACACTTTCTTTTAAGTTGGAAGAGACAGTCAGTAACACATTAATATACATGGGTATAGTTTTAATTCTAAACAATGATATAATTAAAAACTGTAATATACTGCTTTCTATGATTTTCATGTGTTCCCTAAAAGTTCATCTGTTGGAAACTTAATCTTACAACAGCATTGGAAGGAAAGGGCCTAATAAGAAGTGATGAGGTCATGAGAGCAGAGTCCTCATCCCTCATAAATGAACGTGACTATTGCAGGACCTGTTTGAAAGTGGATTGTTATAAAGCTAGTTGGGCCCCTGGTGCCCTTCTCTTTCACAGGCACTTGCTTGCCCCTCCTTCCTTCTGCTCTTCTACCATGGAATGGCATGGCCTGAGGCCCTCACTGGATTCTAGTCCCTCAATGTTGGACTTTCCTGCATACAGAACCATGAGCTAAATAAATATCTATTCATTATCAATTATCCAGCCTGAAGCATTCATTTATAATGTCAGAAAATGTACTAACACAGTATTGAGAAATAATCAGAGGATATTTAATTAAGATGATAAATCAAGGAAGAACTCTCTAAGAAATGTGCATTCATACTGAAGTCTAACATAAATTATCCAAACAGAAAGGGCATATTTGTGGGAGGGGGGTAGTCTTCTAATGAATAGATGGGATCCTGGGATGGAATAAAAGCTTGGAACTTCTGAGGAATGGGTGAAAATTCAGTGCAGGTGAAGTGTTGAAAGACAAGGGTGGGTGACACCAGACACGGCTAGAAGAATACGCAGGGGTTTACTATGCATGGGCCAAGACTGTAAGCCATACCACCACTATGCCACTTTCTTATATCTACTAAAAACTGAACATCCTACACAAAAGGGATACTTATGAACCAGTGGAACTTATGGAAAACACAGTAGCAAATGGGAAAATGGCCAGAGACAGAGTAATGAAGTAAGTAAATATAAACTACGGTTTCATACCATATGAGGCCAATGTAGCCCACAAAGAGTAGACAGAGGTATCCTGTGTCTCTCAGGTCTTCTTAAGCTTTGTCTTCCAATCAGATCTTTAGAAATATGAACATGTAAATATTTGTATGTGTCCATTTCTTTGGAATGGGTTTATTTGAACTGTAGTTCTTCCTTCAAGTCTAGGCATTCAAACTACGGATTGTCTCTCATCCCAAATTGCTGTAAAACTGAGACATCTTCTCTTAACATGGGATAGTGTCTAGGCTTTGTCCACACTCCCAAAACAATTAAATTAAATCAAAATTCTTGCAGGGTATCCAGTTTATTTCTTTAATCCACAGAAGAAGAAACTAAAACCTCAAAGTAATCATATCTCCAAGCATCTTAGAAAGCAAAAATTAGGCCGGGTGAGGTGGCTCACGCCTGTAATCCCAGCACTTTGGGAGGCCGAGGCAGGTGGCTCAAGAGGTCAGGAGATCGAGAGCATCCTGGCTAACATGGTGAAACTCCATATCTACTAAAAATACAAAAAAAAAAAAAAAAAAAAATTAGCCAGGCGTGGTGGTGGGCACCTGTAGTCCCAGCTACTTGGGATGCTGAGGCAGGAGAATGGCGTGAAACCAGGAGGTGGAGCTTGCAGTAAGCTGAGATCGTGCCACTGAACTCCACCCAGGGTGACAGAGCAAGACTCCATCTCAAAATAAATAAAGAAAGAAAGAAAAGAAAAGAAATGAAAGAAAGAAAGCAAAAATTAAATGAAAAGCAGAGATTTCCAACTTTCACAATGAATAAAATTTTCCAGGAGCACAAGAAATAAATATAGAATGATGAGCCAAGATATACTATGATAGAATCACTAAAGCCTTAAAAGTTGTTCCTTCTCATCCAGTCATACATTATGGGAGAATAAAGTCTTATTTTATTTCAGGACATGTTGATGATTTTACATTGTCTTTGGAGAATTTCTTGGACTTTATTTCATATATAATTTTAGCTCTTAAATCATGAATCCCTTTTGCTTCTGATAATTAGTTAAATTTATTTTTTGTTGTTGTTTTACAGGTACCTTAATGAATAGCTGCATTATTATGTAACTGAAAATTATCAAATGAGTTAAGAAGGATGATAATTTGACCCCTAATTAAGGAAAGTTTGTTGATGAACAATGAAATTTTTATTGTTAATTGCTAGAAACAGGAATATCAGAAGTTTCTTAAACCTTCTTGTTTATGGATTTCTCTCCATGCAATTATAACTATTTACAGTCAAGTGCTGAATATCTCAAACTAATCATACTGTTTATTAGAGAAAGTCGTTTAGTGAGTAGATGTTAATTGTGCCCCTGAAACAAAAGACTTCACATGAAAGTATTCTTCTTCTGCTGTCCTTAACCTTTGAAATATTTTTTGTCCAGGTAATCAGCATGACTCTATCCAAATAAAGGTGGTCTACTCAAGGAATTTATATTCTACTGTTAAATAGAAATCCTGCATTACTTAATATGCTTTAGTTGCAGTTTAGTATTGTTCTGTTTATCACACTTATCATAACATGTTTTTTTCTTTCTTTTTTATTCTTTTTTGTTTGTTTGTTTGTTTTTTGAGACTGAGTCTCGCTATGTCGCTCAGGCTGGAGTGCAGTGGCGCGATCTCGGCTCACTGCAAGCTCCGCCTTCTGGGTTCACACCATTCTCCTGCCTCAGCCTGCCAAGTAGCTGGGACTACAGGCGCATGCCACCACGGCCGGCTGACTTTTTTTGTATTTTTAGTAGAGGCGAGGTTTCACCGTGTTAACCAGGATGGTCTCCATCTCCTGACCTCGTGATCCTCCCGCCTCGGCCTCCCAAAGTGCTGGGATTACAGGCGTGAGCCACCGCGCCCGGCATAACATGTTTCTTAAAGTGACTTTTCAATAGATATGCAGAAAATATTTTAAATTTGGCATCCCAAACAGAAGTAATCATTAGTTCAAGCGCTACAACGATCAAATTTATAATCCTAAATTTTGTTTTGTTTTAAAGGGTAGTTGAAATAAAAACAGAAATGCACATAATAGATGATTTCCTTAAGTAAGCTATAGTAAAGTTACAGCTTACTTAAGGAAATCATCTATTATGTGCTACAGCTTATTTGAAAAAATAATCTATTATGTGCATTTGTAATGGTATAGCAAGAGTGTCTTTAAACTCAAATTCAAAGAATGTATTCTTGACTATCTTTTAATTTCAGCCCTTTTGAATATTTGTTTTTAGAAACTGATGTAATAATATTTTAATTAAGTGCTAGTGAAATATAATTAACACACCATAGGATACTAACTATATATGATTTGCAAAAAGAAAAAATACACAAAAATTAAACCTAATGTTTTCGGTTATATAGCAAACTGAGAAGACAGGGAGAGAGAGAGCAAGAGAGAGAAAGAGAGAAAAAGAGAGACAGATGACAGGTAATAAGAGTCAGAGAGGGAAAGAATTCTAGTATTTCTCATAATACAGTTGCTTCATTCAGCTACTCAATAGTTAAAAGAAAATGGTTTCTTCGTTTCCATATTTGAATCTTTATGTGTTATGGCATTTTTGTTATGTGCTTACTCTAGTGAGGAAACCACACTGTCCCATATTTCTTGTCCACTTGAGTTGTAAGGGATCGCTTCAGTTTTTGTAATAATTATAGATAGTGTTGAACCAGTAATTTTCCCAAGTTTAGGTTTTAATATAAACTTTATTATCTGTGTATCAAAATTATCTAGCAACACTTTTTGCTGAAGTACCAAAAATCAGTGTCAGGCTGTGATACTAGAAGTTTACTTCCCTTCAACCAAACGTTTTCATTGTCTGCTACACCAGAAAGGGTTTCATTTCTTTCTTCCTCCTTTTTGGGGTAAAATTTGTCTTTTGGTATTAATTGGAGATATTTTCAACAGGAATAACTGTATGAGTCAATATCTCTAATATGGAATAGATTTCCTGGTAGGCAGAAGTGGCTTCTCATTTCATACTACCTGACATAATTCATTAAAATTATAGGCAAATACTTTTCCATTTGCTAGTTGAGATGGAAATAAACAGAAAAAAATATAATATCTGCATCTTTACTAGATTAAGTCAGGATATATTGTCCCTATAAATATAACTTGGTGAACATTTCTCCTCTGAGATTTAAGGCTCCAACAATCCAGAATCTTGAACTTCTGGGGCAATTAATGACATCTTCTCTAGAAGATGTAAGTATGAAAAAAATTGCACTGTGTCACCTGGACTGTGATAAATTAAATGATAATTTCTGGATGATTGCAGCAGATACCAAATTGATTTTCTTAATTATAATAACACCTCTTCTATAAGTTGTGAACTTCAACATACATATTGGCAGACATTGCTTCTGTCACACCTTTATCCTGCTCAAAGGTATTATTGATCCCCATTGCTTGTCAAGTATATTTAGAAGTACTTATTTATCAATGAAGGCACCTAGAGCAGTGTTATATTGTGAATATCAGATAACATGATTTTTTTTATTTATTTTTTCCTGAATACCTAGTTTGTGAATGTTACATAAGTCAAAAAAAAAAAAAAAAGTCATTTAAAAAGACATTATACTAGTCTTTCATGAGGGATCAGCCAAGGCCAACATTAACACCGAGAGGGAGGTAGTACATTTAGAGACAACATCTTTTGATGTGCAAAGAATTACCTACTGGTTCCCCACACGGTACACGGCCATAATTCATATGGTGAATGATCAGTGCCTTTAATGTCTTGTAACATAAAAATACTTAGAGTTTAAAATCTTGCTTGAAAAAATGATAACTCACGTGTTAGTGCATATGTCCCTGATAAACATATGCTTTGAGCAGATATTCAATCTTGCCTGTATGCTGAGCTGATGGAAACTCTAAGGAATTTACTGGAAAGGCTTCTTTTAATGTGTCCATCACATTACATTAGAAATGTAATTTGTGTCAGAGGAATGACTTATTTTTAAATCAAACCTTGACATGAACAGTTTTTCAACTACCAAAATTAAAACATCAATTATGGTTTACACTGTAGAGGGTTTGTTATGGGACCCACTAACTTGAGAAACCATGAAGTAGAGAATAGAAGTTAAATAAAAGAATCTTAATGAACCATACTCCGTAAATAAAGACAGAAATTTTATAGGTAAAGATGATATGAACCGTCTTTTTTATTATTATTATTATACTTTAAGTTCTAGGGTACATGTGGATGCAGCGTGTTTGTGTCCAATGATACGGACCAATTCAGTAGTACCTAATTGAACATCAAAAAGGAGGTTTTAATGAGATTTTCAAAAGTGTCAAGAATTCTAGGGAGGAAATCATTAAAACATGAGCATTTGGAATGGTAAAATAAATCCAAAGAAGATTGACTAGAAGGTTATGAGAAAGTCTCGAAACTAAAGCTGAATATGAGAATGGACTTGATTTCAATATGAGAAAAAGATGGATTAAAATCAAAAACATTCTGAAATCAGAGCCGATGATATCAACATAAACCAGTCTCTTACTGGTATTCTGTCACCAGAAAGGAACTGGCTTATGCTGAAATCATCAGCTCTCACAGATTTTCCCCCATCCTCACAATAAACTTTGAGAATGGGTGAACAGAAATGAAGATAAAGCTGATCAGATTTTAAGCTGGCAAGTTATTGTGAAGTGTAGATGTTTTACTGATCCTCAAAGAAAACAAAATGTAGATTCTACTAATTTGGAGAGAGGATTCAAATTTAGTATGGTTAAATGTGAATAATTAGACTAAAACCTTTGGTGCTAAATTCACAGAAGAAATCAGTCACAAGTAAAAAATAAGAGCCTCGTGGAGTATATTTTCGCCTTCTTATATGAGTTCGTAGTTGTGTTTGTCTGAGACGACATCTCAATCAACTCTCAAGTTGTACTTTGTCAAATATGAAAACATTAGAAATCATACACCTTAATTATTCATCTCTACAAAAAGCAAATTGTAGCTGCTTTCAATCTCTTCACACATGCTTTTTGTAAAGAAGAAAAGGCCACAGTTGTGACTGTCCTCTGGGAAATATATACTAATCTTCAGGATCCTGTCTAAAATGTGGTAACAGTGACTACAATCCCTGAGGTTAAGAAACTAACAAAGGACGTACTGTGTGCGTATAGGTATGCATATGTGTCCTACTTAGAAAATAAAGCAGCAAGGTTAAATTTAAATGAAGGATTAGAGTGAGAAAATATTTTAGAAACTTAATCTGTGTATTTATAATGATATTTATTAATTCCAAAACGAATACAATAGTATTTATGCTTGCAGTTGTAAATGATTCTAAGTAAATGTCCCTCTATCTTGCAAAAAAAAAAGTATAAGAAATTGTTATATAAAGTAAAATAAATAAGAAAATGTCAAACATTTTTTCCAGCATTTCTGCAATGCAGTACTTTGTTTCTAACAATTCAGGACAAAGATACTTGATATGAGACTGACCATATTTCTTACCAATATTCTAGACCCCTTGCTTATCAGAGAGTTTCTTTTTTGAGGCCCTTCAACACTCCTGGCTGGTATATATGTAGCATACCTATAAAATTATTGACTAGTTAGTGATGAGTTAATTAATGTGTCAATTTGGGTTCTCCAGAAGGCATACCAAAAGTGAATTCAAAGTAAAAAGTAATTATTTTGGGAAATTCATGCAAAGGATAAATATGAGAGAAGGGAGGGTAGGCATTGTGACACTGTGAAAGGAGATTAGGAAAGAAAAAGGAATGAGAAGAAAATCCTCAGACTACAATGGACTTTTGCCAAAATTTTGACCAGATCCACAAGAAGCCACAATATAAGGATCGCTGTTAGAGGAATCCTGTGTTGGGGGAATTGCCCTGGCTTTATATGCCCTCTGTGTTAGTCACTGCCTGAGAGCAGCCCAGGCAGAGCATGTTCTTGGTGTGAATGCTTAATGAGTTCTAAAAGTGAGACATCTGGAGACTGTGAGCCCATTGTGCTCCTCTAGCAGGATCACTACTGAATTACAAGGTCTGAGTGATGCACTACTACAATGACTTCTATAAAAAATATATCACAGATTTCCTCCTCTTATTTTGGTTACTTCATTTTAAAAAATTTGTTGGATTTATAGGGCCTTGGTATTGCATTTTGTCGTTTTATTTTGAGATTTTCATAAGCTGTTACCCTGACAACCGCCAAAGGGTTTGTGGCTGAAAAAATGTTATGAACCCTTGACCTAGAAGATACATGTAAATGGTTAGCATATTGAGTTAAATTTCACAGTGTGATATCAAGTTTTTCAAATTTTTTCTAATGTGTGACTCTTCTAAAAACTCTTTAGGTTGAATTGAATAAACTGTCTGAATTGTTTGTATTTAAGCACTTCCATGAAATTCTCTGTCTAGGTTTGCCTGTAACTGTGGCATAGATGTCTTATAAGAATGCTTTCTGCCAGGTGCAATGGCTCATGCCTGGAATCCCAGCACCTTGGGAGGCCAAGGTGGGACGATTACTTAAGCTCAAGATTTCAAGACCAGTCTAGGCAAAATAGTAAGAGACTGTCTCTATAAAGTAACAGTAATGATAATATGAAGAGGAAGCAGACAAATAATAATAAATAAGGAAAGCTTTCTGTGAGAATGCAGGAAAATCTGTATTTAACTCCAGGCAAAATTATTTGAAATATGAGCCTTTCAAAAAACTATTTCCACTCTAACTCTTCTCTCAGCTAACAGAAAAAAAAAAAAAAAATGGAAGGAAGGAAAAATAGGAAGGAAGGAAGGAAGGAAGGAAGGAAGGAAAGCAGGCAGGCCTGGCCAACATGGTGAAACCCCCGTCTTTACTAAAAATACAAAAAAATTAGCCAAGCATGGTTGCAAGTGCCTGTAATTTCAACTACTCAGGATGCTGAGTCAGGAGAATTCTTTGAACCCTGGAGGCGGAGGTTTCAGTGGGCTGAGATTGCGCCATTGCACTCCAGCCTGGGTGACAAGACAAGAATCAGACTCTGTTTAAAAAAAAAAAAAAAAAAAAAAGAGGAAGAAAAGAAAGAAAGAAAGAAAGAAAGAAAGAAAGAAAGAAAGAAAGAAAGAAAGAAAGAAAGAAAGAGAAAGAAAGAAGTAAAAGAGAGAAAGGAAAGAAGGAGATGAAAGAAGGAAGAAAGAGAGGAAAGAAAGAAAGAGAAAGAAAGGGAGGAAAGTAAAGAAGAAGGGAGGGAGGAAGGGAGGAAGCAAGCAAGCAAGAAAGATGTATCAACATGTTTTAAAACATTAAGAAGAAAAAAATGTTGGAATTTGGAACTAAACTAGACCATTGATTGTGTGTAGACAAAAGGAATAGAAGGTTCCATTTCTGTTGCTTCTCTCTACGAACCTCCTATTAACATAGATTATTATGTATCATATATAGTAGGTCACTCTCTAAACCCATTTTATATATATTTGTGTTTATTTACTCAAGTTTTTTTTTTTTTTCCTGAAGTCTCAGTTAAGTTCATGTTTAATTCAATTCATGCTTCACTTAGAAAATCAAGATTACAACTTTAAACAGGAAAAATTAGAAAATCTGGTAAGTCTGAGAAAACGTTATTTCTTTCTGTGGCTAGTGGAAAATAAAGCCTTGCCAGAATAATCAACCATCGTTCTTTTGTCTATAATTTTCATTTTTTCCCTATATTTGTCCATTTTAATCCCAATAGCCTTATGTTTATATTCAAAATCATTAGTTGACATCAGGAAGTTTCTTCCTAGAGAGATCCATTGCTGTTGCTTCTCTTTACAAATTTTCTATTAACATAGACTATTGCATATCACATATAATAGGTCACTCTCTGGTGATTAATTTATGTGTCAACTTGATTGGGCCATGGAGTACTCAGATATTTTATTCATCATTATTATGGGTGTGTCTGAGAAGGTGTGTCTGAATGAGATTAACATTTGACTTGATCATTGAGTAGAGCAGATTGCCTCTGTTAATGTAGAGGGACTACATCTGATCCATTGGAGGTCTGAATAGAATAAAGGTGCTGAGTAAAAACTAATTCATTCTCTGATAAAATGTCTTCAAGGTTGGACATTAACATTCTCCTGCCTTCACAATAGAATTTACTTCAGCAGTTATTCTCCTTTCAGGCCTTTGGACTAGGACCAAAATTATACTGTTGGCTTTCCTGGATCTCCAGTTTGCCAGCTGAAGATCTTGGAATTTCTCAGCATCCATAACTTCCTGAGTCAAGTCCTTATAATAAATTCCTCTCTATTTCTACACACACACACACACACACACACACACACACACACATTCTGTTTCTCTGAAGAAGCGTGACTAATAGAACCTTTACTAAAACAGTGTATTTCAGTCAGTGAGTAATGATAATTGATGAAAAGTTCACCTTTTTGTACTTAATGTGCAGTTCATTAGGGGATAGATTTGATAAAAAGTTAGGAGGGCATAATAGTATCAAATGTGAGGAAAGAAGTCAGATTTCTCGTCAAATATGATTCACATATTTTGGCCTGAGGAGTGAAAAGAACTAAAAGAGTTCAAAACTTAATTTTTGTTGAAAATGGATCATTGTTTCCTGATTTACTGACCCAATTTTCCATAGATTCCAGCAACATCTATTTTGTGACTGTGGAAGAAAAAAGGCACTAGTGCTAAGAAGTTTTGTGTTAAAGATTTGATGAATGGAATACTCAAAAGCTAGCCCTGTCACAAGCAGAATAGATTTATCTATGAACTGTGATACTGGGGATTTGGGTTTTCTTAGGGAGAAATTTGTTGGTGAGTAAAAATTCTCATTTTCAATGCCTATTTATCAGCTGGTTTTTCAGAGAGAATGTACAAAATAATTCCATAAAAGTAGGAGAGTAATCATTCAATATACTATGAAGTTAAAGACTGAACTAAAGAAAGCACAAAGATTAAACCATAATGTTAAACTTCTGTTTGTACATTTGTTTTTGAGATCTTTGCTTTTCTCATAATGTTTAAAGGCATGTAGGAAGGAAGGGGAAGTGAATAAATAAGGTTGAGCAATTATGCTTAGCAATGTCTAGGCACTTGATATTCATTAAAATAAATACTCTGACCTTGACTTTAGTCACATAATTCTGGAGGCTACCATTCTTGTTAGTCTGCACTATAATCTTAAAATAGAGTGGAGAAGTAATCTATTTTACTTTGGAAGAGTCCTAATGCAGGTCCATGCAAATAAAATTTCTGGTGAGATTCCTGAGGAAAAAGAGTATTACTTATGGATATAATCTTTTCATTCATTATCTACTTATTCATTTATTAGTTTTTCTTTTTTAAATCACTGTTCTAGTCCCTAAAGATATAAAGAGATGATTATCCTGCCACTGTAGAATTTACATAGCTTAGTGGAAGAAAGACTGTAAGTAAACAGCAAAGAAGCAAAATAATTAGAGGCATAGATATGTGCTATGAAGAAAATGCACAGGCAATAAAATAGATAATAAATTGAGGTGGAAATTACTAGTTTAGGTGGTCAATAATGGTTTTGCTTTCAAGGTACAATTTTAGGGAAAAAATGAGAAGGATAAAAAGTGGCCACCCATTCAAAGACAGCAATGTTGCTATAAACAGTACACTGGGTATGAGACTAGTGAGTGATCAAGTCAGAGATCTGTGAACATCAGAGAATTAAGGGTGTTATGCCATATTATAAATATTTTGTCTCTTTTTCAAAAAAAATGGGAAGCCATTGATTAATTTTAGGCAATGTAGTAAGTAGAAAAATTAATTTTAAAAGATTAACTCTACATGGGGAATTGATTGTAGAGGCAGGGGTCAGAGTGAGTTGATGAATTATGTTATTAGGTTCTTATTTTGTGTATCAACAGGATTATCATTCGTTATATTTAACACTAAAAAGGGATTCAATATATACTTTTTCAATGAATAAATTTGTTTATAAATAAATGAATTGACATAATAATGGATTGAGATAGAGCATTGAGCTTCCCCAGAAGCAATGCTCTAGCTACGTTTTCCTCTTATTACTTTGTCAATATCACTCAAGGGTTTTATACATACTCCACACTGAGAATTTTACACTAACTTAAAGGTAGACCCAGGAAAAGAACAGAAACAATCAGCTAACCAGGAAGTAATTCCAGTAAGTTTTATTATTACTATTAAAAAGCATTCTCTTAAAATAGCTACACAAATAATGACATTGCCAAAACGATACCAGGTAAAAGTGAGTAAATAAGAACAGCCTTTAGCCAGTAAAAGGCACAGTCTCCACATTTCTGCTGAACTTTGATGTCAATTTTTATCTCAAGTCACAATCTGGTAGTGCCCAAATACTATAAATCTGTGTGCATACAGAGACATCAATAATCAGTTGGGACAAACATAAGAGAATCAGTTTTGGAAATAAAAAGCAGAAAAAGTTTGGAAACCTGCTTTTCCAAAAAGCAGATTTGGAAAATAAAAGCAGAAAAAGAATGTGAGCTGAGAAGAACAGATACAATTCCGTTTGCACAAAGTGACTAAGGGTTTTGTTTCCCCAGTAAGAAAGAATAAAAGATCATTTATGGCAGAATTCCACTTCTTACATTTTATGCCAATGTGAACTATATAGAAAAATAAGTATTTTTTCTCATATCATGTTCTGTATTTGACAATTTCAACAATTTATTCTCTTGAATTTCCAAATCAAAGAACCTAAACTATGCCTTCTCTAATTTGTTTGTTCATTAAGCAAATATTTGTAGACTCCTAATAATGCCAAACAGCATTAGGACATGGGGTGAAGTAGTGAATTGTTGTAGATGCTGTCTCTGCCAATAATAGAATTTACAGTCTAATGACTTATGCACTGTAACATGCAATTTCAATATAATGTGATCAATATTACGACAGAATATAAATAGTTTTGCCCTAATAGAAAAGGGTTTCACTCCAGATTTGTAAAATCAGCATATATTCTTCCCAGCAAAACTGATATCTATGGTAAACACCAAAAGTTGAGTAGAATGTAGCCAAATGAAGATAAAGTGTTAAGGACTATTGGCATGAATTATTTGCCAGAAAACTGCACTATAAACAAATAACTTGAAGAAATTAGAAATTAAATGTCATGAATATGTGCCTGGATATGCAGTAGTATTCTGGTAGAGTGGGTTGTGTGGGTAGGGGTAAAAAAAATACGTGGCAATGAGAAAAGAGGTATGGACAATAGCAAGAGTCTCATTGCGCAGGTCTTGTAAGCAATATTAACATTTTTCTTTCTCCTAGTGCTTTGGAAAGTCATGTAAGGGTTTTAATAAAAAGCATCATGTGATCAAACACAATTTTTAAACAATTATTCTGGCTGTAATGTGGATGATTTATAGAATAACAGTGAAAGCAGGGACAAAGATAATAGAAATTTGGGTCCAATGATCTCTTTTTGATTATTCCAGTTGCATGTAATCCAAAAAGAGATGATACATTCAAATAAATACTGCAGCACTCAATAAAATAAATAACTTGAATAAAGCATGTGTCTGGTGACACTTCTTTCTACGTATATGCAAATACGATGTTGGTGGAAGGTTTTTTTTTTTCCCCCCATAAATGGATAATCACTACCATCGTTTCATTTTTTCTTTTTTTTTCTTTTTTTTTTTACACATTTAATTTTTTTAATTTCAACTTTTCTCTTAGATACAGGGGATACATATGCAGGTTTGTTATATGAGTACATTGCATGATGCTGAGGTTTGGGGAACAGATCCCATCACTCAGGTAGTAAGCATAGTACCTGCTAGGTAGTTTTTCAATGCACACTCCCTTTTCTTCTCTCCCTCCCCACTGCAATAGTTCACAATGTTTAATGTTTCCATCTTTAAGTCCATGAGTATTCAATGTTTAGCTCCCACTTATAAGTAAGAACAAGCACTGTTTGATTTTCTTTCCTGTATTACTTCACTTAGAATTATTGCCCCCAATTGCATCCATGTCTCCACAAAAGTCATGGTTTTATTCTCTTTATTGCTGTATAGTATTCCATGGTACATAAGTACCACATTTTCTTTATCCTGTCTACCATTGATGAGAACCTGGCTTAATTCCATGTTTTTGCTATTGTGAAGAGCATTGCAATGAACACGAGTGCATGTGTCTTTTTGGGAAATGATTTATTTTCCTTTGGGTATATACCCAGTAATGGGATTACTAGAATGAATGGTAGCTCTATTTAAAGTTTATTGAGAAATTTTCAGACTGTTTTCCATAATGGATGAACTTGTTTACATTACCACAAACAATGTATAAGCATTCCCTTTTCTCTGCAGCCTCACCAACATCTTGTTTTTCTTTGACATTTTAAAAGTCATTCTGACCGGTGTAAGGTGTATCTCATTGTGGTTTTGGTTTGCATTTCTTTGATGATTAGTAATGCTGAGAGTTCTTTCATTTTTTTTTTTTTTTTTTTTTTTTTTTTTTGTCACTTGTATGTCTTCTTTTGAGAAGTGTCAGTTCATGTGTTTTGCCATTTTTCAATCAGGCTATTTGCTTTTGTTTGCAGAAGCTTTAACTTGCCAAATTCTCTTCAAGACTAGATATTACAAATAAATAAACTGAAGGATAATTTGAATATTCAGAAACCTCCTTTTAATGTGGAATTTGTGAGACTATGATATATATCTGGTAAACATAGATATTCAATTTTCAAAAAGTAGATTTCTTTTGCATTCTTTTAAACAGGTGATATTATTCTCTTATAATATTCAGAAAGAAATTCACATTCTACCAGCATTTACCAGGAGGTAACTGAAAAAATGCATAATACATAGAAAAAAAGGATAAAATTCATGAACTATAATCACTGCAAGACATCAAGAAGTGATTCAATGCACATTTTTAATGATGTGTGTAAAAGTCAAGGAATGTTTTATGCAGAAAACTCAAGACCTCAGAATTGGCTCAAATGGGGAGAATTATTATCTTGTCTTGCTATCCAAACAGCAGGCTCTGTAATTCTCCTGCCTTTATGCACATGCAAGATGGACTGGAAAGAATCACTGACATTCCCACATGACATTACCTTTATCTGGCACCAGAATCTACTATTTTAGAAAACATTGCACTATGTTTTTTCTTTGAAGTACAGATCATTTCTGTTAAAACACCATCCCATAAAATAGCAATGCATTTGGAAAGCAACTTTCCTATGATGAGCCTTCATAAAAGTTATACACTGGACCCGGTATTTTCATTTCTAGGAGTTTCCCTCCTAAGAGGAAGGAAAAAAAATATGTTTTATCAGTATATGCAATCATGTTTGCTACATAGCAATTAACAGAATATAAGGAAAAATAAAGTAAATATTTCAAAGGAAGAAATGGTTAAATATAGTAGTATATATCTATATGATGAACTATAAAAAGGGGTGTTTGGAAAATGAAGATTTAAAATAATTTTATGAAATAAAATATTATAGTGTCAAGTGAAAAAGCAAGACAAAACATATACATATTATATATAGGACCCTATACTTATAAGTGTTTATATTATTTTAAAAGTTCTATACACCTTTACACACACACACACACACACTCTTAGATATTAGAATAACATGCATGTACACACAGATACTCGTTGAATTTGAGTACTAATCTATTAAACTCCTAATGATTTTTTTAGCTGTACAGATTAAACCAAAACTGTTCTCAGTCTGTATTACTAGTGCTTCCACACTATAGTGTAGAATGTAGTGTCTAGAAAGTTATTGTAGGCCTTTCATGCTTTACACTTTGATATTTTACATTTTGATATTTTTTCAAAAGTGTAAAATATATTTAATTATACCTTCTATGCTTAATAGGTCGATATTTATTAAAACTTTATCCTTTTCCATATTCTCTTTTCTGCTCTATGCATGCCATTCTTCTCTCTTATGAATATCTTTTCTTCCTGGCTGTTTCTAACAAGTCATCTTTCTATGCCTACTATTTACTCATACTCAGCCAATACATTCACCTAAAAATCAATTTCATTAGAGTTTGGAATTATGAAGAAATTTTATCTATCCAGATAATATAGTATCAAAATACTAGAAAGAAAGATTGTCATATTAGTTTTTTTAGTGACATATAAGTTGTATTTGGACCTAAAATATAGTACTTTTACTAAAGAAAGATTATTTAACACCAAGGTTATGTTACTGTTTTTAAATTTTGATATTTGAGTTCCATTGAACTAATCTGTATTGAAACAATATTATTTGACAAGTAGATTTTTGTTTGAAACAGTTTACCAATATCTATCACATTTTAGCTGTGTCACCAAATTCTCATATGAAACAACTCAGGCAGAATATATCATTATACTCAGGCCTAAAATTTATCTACACATTTATGGGTAAGATAAGTTACTTGAAAATCGTAGAACTGGAAGTAGGCTCCTAAAACCCAAAACTTTTATTTTATTTAAACTGTGGCTTAGAAAGATATTTCACTATTTATATTCTCTAATATTTTTGAATTTTTAAGACACTCTGTGAACTCTGAACTAAGTACTAATGATGTAAAATATTTAAGTTATAGGTCTTAGAATCAAGACACCATGTTAGGTTGTCAAAAACTTAGTCTCTGGGTTTTTTGTTTGGTTGGTTGGTTTTGTGTTTGTTTGTTTGTTTTTGTATTTTCATGTCAGCCTATGTCCTAATATTAATGTAAATTAAATTTACTACATTTTCAAATTGTAGGATAATTTGCATGAAAGTTGTTATCTATGGGAACATATGAAAGAGAGTCTCTAAGCCTTAAAAAAACACATTTTTTCATGTTAAAGTTAGTTTCATATATGCAAACACATGTGAAGGTAGTTATACCCAGTGATATGCATGTCCTTTACACTCTTTTCTAGAAATGAAGGGATTAGTACTAGTTTATTGTCTTTTTTTAAATATTACTTCCAAACTTTAAGAAGTAGGAACACTTCATGTCTGTTCCACCTTTGAAAGCTCATTTGCACTCTGTTCGTTCATTCCTTCAGATACTTTTCTCTTTCTTCTACTTCTGGTATCCTGATTATAAAAATTTCAAAACTTGTTATATTGTCCCAAATATCTTGGATGTATTTTTCAATATTTGAGTTCTTTTTTTTTTTTTCTTTTGTCCTTGCGTTTCTGTTTGGAATGTTTTTATTGGCCTATATACAAGTTCCCAGATTCTTTTCTCATTTGTATCAGGTCCTCTGATGGACCTGTCAAAGACAACCTTTATTTATGTTACCTTATTTTTATTTGTAGAAATTATTTTGATCTTCTCTCATAGTTTTCATCTCTAGGCTGATATTACCCATTTGGTTTTTCATGTTGTCTACCTTTTTCCATTACAATCTATGTCAGAATTCGTAAGATCATCTCAGAATTGATGATTTACTAAAAGTACTCACAGGACCTAGAAAAACTCTTACATTCATGGTTACTTTTTATTATAGTGTATTAACCAGGGTTCTCCAGAGAAACATACTTAATAGGATATATGTATTGTATATGTATTATATATAAATATATATAAATATAAATATATTTATTATGATATATATGATAATAAATATACATATTTATTTATGAGAAATTGGCTCATGCAATCATGCAGGTTGAGAGATCTCATAATCTGCTATCTGCAGCTGCACCAGGAAAGCTGGTGCCATAATTTTGGTCTAAATTTGAAGGCCTTGGATTTTTAGGAACCAGGAGGAATCAATAGTAAAAATCCCAGTTCAGTTCACAAGCAGAGGAAGACTAATTTCTCAGCTCAAGCAGGCAAACAGAAAACAAAAGGGGCAAATTCTTCCTTCTTCTGCCTCTTTGTTCTATTCAGACTCTCAATGAATTGGATGGTGCCCACCCACACTGGTGAGGGAAATATACCTTTTTCAGTGCACCCATACAAATGTTACTATAATCCAGGAACACCCTTGCCTCATAGACATAGCCAGAATGTTTAATCTGTGCCCCCCATGGCACAGTCAAGTTGACACAAAACATTTTTCATCCCATACAATGAAAGAATGTAAAATAAAATTAGCAAAAGAGAAGGGCACATCAGGAAAAGTACAAAAGAAACCAGGCACAAGCTTGCAGGTGCCCTCTTCAAGTAGAGTTGCACAGACTTGCTTAATTCTTGTGTAATTATGTGTAGCAACACATAGGAAGTATTGCTAACCAGGGAGCTTACTCCTGTTTTGGCATTCAGAGTTTTTATTGCTGGTTAATCATTTGGGTATTCAGTACCTGTGTAACTGATCTCAGCTTCTCACAGTCCAAACTTCCAGAACAAAAACAGGCATTCACCATAGATTACATTGTTGGTATAAGCTGTCTTGCCTGGCCCAAGACCTCAGGCATACAAGAATATTCTGATCAGAAATATATATATATATACACACACACATATATATTATATGTATATTTTATATGTGTGTGTGTGTGTGTGTGTGTGTGTGTGTGTGTATAATATTCCAAGTTACACAGAACCAGGAGCCTGTTAAGAGCCAGTCCTAAAGAGAGGCCCTTTTTGGGAATCTGCAAGATTTGTGCAACCTAGGCCTCATGGGTTATTATTATTTTTTTTTTAAACACAGGGTTTTGAACATATTGTTTATAGTCATTTTAAATTACTTGCCTGATAATTCCAATATCAGAGTCATATCCTAGTCTGGCTCTAATGACTACTTTGTCTCTTGAAACTTTGTCTTTTTTTTCTTTGCTTTTTGGAATGCCTTGTAATTTTTTAATCCCTTTGGATATTAAGAGATTAAAAAATTGACTATCCAGTGTTTTGTGGAATCAGTTTGTCCTAAAACCTCAGTTTTGTAATGGGTTCAAAAATATCACTAGTTTTTAGTTATTCCATCTTTCTCTTATTTTAAGTACGGGAGGAACAACTTCTAAGATCTTTACATGCTGAAACCAAAACCAGAAGTCTATTCACTTATTTCTTAGGGAATAATTACAGTGTCAGTCCCAGAGAAACAGAAGATAGCTTACCTGTAGTTTTAGGTAGATACAAGTGGTGAAAGAAGAATTATAAATGTTGGTGAACTGAAATAAAAAGGAATACACAACATTGAAAGTGGAATAATTCTTCTTTTTTCACTAATTTTTAAAGATTGGCAGATTAAAGAAAGCCTAGTCAGAAAATTAAAATCAGGAAATAGCAACCTGTCTAATTTCAATGTCTACAACAGATAAAGGATTGTTGCAATTTAGCTACTAAGTTCTTCAAAGATCAACTGACTGCAATTATATTGTTTAGAGTATAAATGTGTGAAAGTGTATTTTTAAAAGTTAAATTTTGACCTATTATTTCTTTCACTTCTGGAAGCACTAAATGTTAACATCACTTCATTAATTCTACTTGAAAGTGTAACTTAAGACAGAAGGGAAGATTTATATATGCATCCATACCCCACTGTGTGGAGAATCAGAGGTGACAGTGTTGTGGTGTGGACTGAAAGAGGGCTCTACCATTTTTTAAAGTTCTTATTGGATTAGACAGCTATTCTTTCAATTTTTCTCTGAATGTTGATGCCAGAGAGATCCACATGTATATTGGGAAACAAATTGAGTTTTCTTGCACCTGTGATTTCCTAGTCAAGAATATGAATACCTTCAAAGCTCAAATTACTGTGATTTAAGCATTTCTGAAAATGGCTAATGACTACATCTTCAATAAAAGAACAGTTATCTATTCACATAAAATAAAATGCTAGAATTGAAATTAATTGAGAAATGCCAAATGTATCTTTAAGATGTATCCAGATGGTTTTCGTTAAGGATTTAATTATCATATGGTTCAATGATGGATAAAGTGTATAATCACTAATGTACTCAACCTCATAAATATATTAAAACATGTAATACTGCTTCATTAATGATTACTAATTATTTAATCTATAAAAAGGGTTATTAGAAACGTAAATGCTGCTAATAAGCAATCTAATATACACATAGGATCAAGAAAAACAAACCAGGAAATATATCTTTATTAATTTGCCAATAGCTTGATGAAGGACTAGTAAAGATAGTTATTACATATTTGATCTTTGCTTAGGATAGAGAAAGAGGTTTCAAGGAGACTATAGATGACACTGATTTAGCAATATTGCTGGAGAATCAATCAGAGTAACCTTTGTTCATGTGTGTGTTTGTGTGTGCATGTATGTAGACACCACAAAGTTCTGTGGAGAATTAAATTGCTAACACATAAGGTTTATATTGCAATAAAACAAGTGATTAAAGCATACATTTTAAAGGATGTTGACAATGTGTGATTCTCTATTTAATGGTGTGTTGGAATTGGCTTTACCTGGCTCATCATACCTGATTAATACATTTTGAAGAATTTTTCAGGCAGTTGTGAAACTTATGGTACCTTGAAATTGCCCATGGTGGGGTGATTTACATCACAGAAAACAGTAACCTCTATATATAGAGACTCTTTAACTTTTATTCCCGTGTGTTGGCTTAGTAGGGCCCCATGGCAAATTCCCTTCTTTTGCCACTCTGGTTGAACAACCGGGTACCTGGTAGCTACTAATTGAGAAGGTCTCTGTGCCACTAACTAAAGGTGAAAAAAGAGCTAAGTTTTAGTGGTCTTAAATAAAACTAGGAAATGTTGTTTTTCACTCTTCTTCCTATATCCTTATTTTTAAGTCCAAATGTACCTTCCAAGTCTCTGGGCTGTATGAGGACAAAGGCTGAGCAAATAAATTATGTGTAGAATTTAGACTTTTCAAGCTCCTTCTTTTAAACATAATTTGAATTATCCTACCAATGTACAGAATTGGTACTTTTTTAATGTCAAATAACTGAGAACTGTTATACCCATAAGTTGCAATTGTCATTATTTCAATGTAGAGTAGGTAATGTGAGGAATATTAGTTTATAAAATAAAATAAAATATGTAAGTGCAATGAAGCTCATAATTCTTAAAGAACTAATTTGCACAATCTCATTAGAAATTAGACATGAATGAAACAAGCCAATCAATAGCATGCCTTTTATACTATATGAAAAGAATTCAAAATCAGTTGTCATTTTCCACATGTGAATTTCAAGCCACAAATAAAGGTAAAATAGACTGCTAAACAATAGCTAGAATTTTAAACTTTGGAAATCTTTATGTCAGAACCAACAAACTTCAGTTTTTTATATTTTTGTCTCTAACTGTAATTGTGAGTATACCTGGTATCTGCATACATTTTTATCATATTCCATGTTGTTAAACATACAAGGAAATTATTTAAATTTCTACAGAGGGTTTCTGTGTTTAGGAATTGTTTTAATTCATAGTGCCAAATGTTGCAAACCGTATATGTGGAATCTGTGGTGGCCAAGGCTTTTTACTTCTTGTGTGTGTGTGTGTGTCTTCGTTCACTAAGTTAGACTACAGAATGATCCATTTTTGGATCATCAGAAATGAATGTTATGTGTCAAAACTTGATTGGGTCCTGCAGTTGAAGGAAAGGAAAATATCAGTGATAAGCTTCTAAAGTTATTACCTCAGAAAATCAATTATCTGCTATGAGGTAACAACTGTGAACAATTTTCTGGAAATATGAGAGAGAACAGTAGTAAGAAAGGATTAACGAAGCAGTTAGCACAGTATTGATTAGGCCTCCAAGTAGCAAATCTATGCCTGGATTTTGCTAAAATATAGAAAAAGTCAACTTACCCAAATAATATTTTAATGACTATTTGATGAGAAAAATTTTGAGACATTACATCATATTATTTAGTATAACACCACATAAGCTGACCAGAACATAAATCAGACATACAGGAACATATATATGTTTTGATTTTTAAAATTTTTCTAATTCTAGTAATAATTTATACTGTAATATTTGCTTAGCATAAGGAATAATTATTTTATTTAATATGTCCTCATGTCCTTATTGTGAGTAAAAGCTAAAGAGGTAATGTGATGTATCTTTTGTTAATACATAGGAAAACAGCAAACAACTACGTCTCTACATACATGAAGTCTAGTGCATAGATACATTAGGTTGGTACAAACGTAATTGCAGTTCTTATGAAATTGTTGAAATTTGCCATTTGATATTAGAATACATTCTTAAATGTGGTTATGTTATACATCATTTTAATATGGTTATGTTATGTATCATTTACTGCTGTTTTGGTTACGGTAGCCGTGTATTACAGTACGAAGTTGGGTAGCATGATGACTCCAGCTTTGTTCTTCTTACACAGGAGAAAACAAAACAAAACATAAAAAGTAATTGAGGTTTTTGCATTCTTGTAATTTGCCATTTGATATTGGAATACATTCTTAAGTAAATGTGGTTATGTTATACATCATTTTAATATGTGTTCCTCACTTTGTTTTTTTGGCTATTGATATATTACTTTCTATTTATCTTGTATTTATTTTAGACTATGGACATGATGTTATACAAAAAGCAAATTTGAGCAATTTTCTTATTTGAGTACAAAATGGGTTGTACAGCAGTGGAGACAATTCACAACATTAACAACGCATTTGGCCCAGGAATTGCTAATAAACATACAGTGCAGTTGTGGTTCAAGAAGTGTTGCAAGGGAGACTAGAGTCTTGAAGATGAAAAATGTAGTGGCCGACAATTAAGGAACAATTGAAAGCAATCACTGAAGCTGATCCTCTTAGAACTACACGAGAAGTTGCTGAAGAACTCAATGTCAACCATTCTACGGTCGTTTAGCATTTGAAGCAAATCAGAAATGTGAAAAAGCTTGATAAATGAGTACCTCCTGAACTGAGTGAAAAAATAAAAAAGATGGTCATTTTGAAGTGTCGTCTTCTCTCATTCTATGCAACAACAACAAACCGTTTCTCAATTGGAATGTGACATGCTACCGTGACAACCAACTCAGTGGCTGGACAGAGCAGAAGCTCTAAAGCACTTCCTGAAGCCAAATTTGCATCATAAAAAGGTTGTGCTCACTGTTTGGTGGTCTGCTGCAGGTTTGATCCACTACCGCTATCTGAATCCCAGTGAAACCATTACATCTGAGAATTAATGGTTTCTGAGAAGTATGCTCAGCGAATCAATGAGATGCACCAAAAACTGAAACACCCACAGCTGGCATTGTTCAATAGAAAGGGCCCAGAATATGCCTCATCTACCATATTCACCTGACCTCTCACCAACCGACTATCATTTCTTCAAGCATGTCCACAACTTTTTACAGGGAAAATGCTTCCACAACCACCAGAAAATGCTTTCTAAGAGTTACTTGAATTCTGAAACATGGATTTTCATGCTACAGAAATAAACAAACTTCTTTCTCATTGGAAAAAAAGTCTTGATTTTAATGGTTCCTATTTCAATTAATAAAGATGTGTTTGAGCCTAGTTATATTAATTTAAAATTCATAGCCCAAAACCACAATTACTTTTGCATCAATCTATAAACAAATAAAATAATTTTATTTTTCATATTTTTGTCTTCTCTTGATAATATGTTAATAATCAATCAGATAATTTTTTTCATGTATATTTTAAATTCAGGAGCACATGTGCAGATTTGTTACATAGATAAACTTGTGTCATGGGGGTTTGTTGTACAGATTGTTCCCTCACCCAGGTATTAAGCCTAGTATTCATTAGTTATTTTTTCTAATCCTCTCCCTCCTTCCACCTTCCACTCTCCAACCTCCAATAGTCCCCGGTGTGTGTTTTGCTTCTCTATGTTTCCATGTGTTCTCATCATTTAGCCCCCACTTATGAGTGAGTACATGTGATACTTGGTTTTCTGTTCCTGCATTAATTTGATAAGGATAATGGCTTCCAGCTCCATCTATGTCCCTATAAAGGACACGATCTTGTTCTTTTTAAGGCTGTATAGTATTCCAAGGTGTATATGTAACACAATTTTTAATCCAGTTTATTATTGATGGGCAGTTGGGTTGATTCCATGTCTTGGCTATTGTGAATAGTGCTACAATAAACATATGTGCCTATGTGTCTTCATAATAAAATGATTTATATTCCTTTGGATATATGCCCAGTAATGGGACTGCTGAGTCGAATGATATTTCTGTCTTTAGGACTTGAGGAATTGCTACAATGTCTTCCATAGTGGTTGAATTAATTTACATTGCCACCAACAGTGTATTAGCGTTTCTTTTTCTACACAACCTCACCAGCATCTGTTATTTTTTCTCTTTTTAACCATTCTTACTGTTGTGAGATGGTAAATCATTGTGCTTTTGATATGCATTTCTCTAATGATCAGTGATGTTGAGCTGTTTTTTCATATAATTGTTGGCTGCATGTACATCTTTTTTGAGAAGCGTCTGTTCATGTCTTTTGCCTACTTTTTAAGAGAGCTGTTTTTCTTGTAAATGTGTTAAGTTCCTTATAGACACTGAATATTAGCTTTTTCTCAGATCATAGTTTGCAAAATTTTTCTCCCATTCTGTAGGTTATTGGTTTACTCTCTTGTTAGTGTCTTTTGGTGTACAGAAACTCTTTAGTTTAATTAGATCTCATTTGTCAATTTTTGCTTCTGTTGCAATTGCTTTTGTCATCTTCATCTTCATCATGAAATCTTTGCCTGTACCAGCATCCAGGATGGTATTGCCCAGGTTGTCTTCCAGGATTTTTAGAGTTGTGGGTTTTACATTTAAGTCCTTAATCCATCTTGAGTTGACTTTTGCACATGGTGTAAGGAAGGGCTCCAGCTTCAATCTTCTGCAAATGGCTAGACAGTTATCTCAGCACCATTTATTGAATAGTGAATTGTTACTCATTGTTTGTATTTGTCAGGCTTGTTGAAGATCAGATAGTTTTAAGTGTGCAACCTTATTTTTGCATTCTCTATTTTCTTCCTTTGGTATATGTGTCTGGTTTTGTACCAGTATCATGTTGTGTTGGTTACTGTAGCCTGGTAGAATAATGAAGTCTGGTAGAATAATGCCTCCAGACTTGTTCTTCTTGCGTTGGCTATTCAGGTTCGTTTTTGCTTCCAAATGAGTACTAAAATAGTTTTTCTTCTAATTCTGTGAAGAATGCCACTGGTAATTTAATGGGAATAGCATTTAATCTACAGATTGCTTCGGGCAGTGTGGCCATTTTATTTATATTGATTCTTCCTATTCATGAGCATGGAATGTTTTTTTTCATTTGTTTATGTCATCTCTGATTTCTTTGACCAGTGGTTTGTTGTTCTCCTTGTCGAGATATTTCACTTCACTTGTTAGCTGTATTCCTAGATATTTTATTCCTTTTGTGGCAATTGTGAATAGGAGTTCATTCATGATTCGTGTCTCAGCTTGACTGTTCTTTGTGTACAGAAATGTTAGCTATTTTGCACATTGATTTTGTATCTCAAGACTTTGTGGAAGTTGCTTATCATCTTAAGAAATTTTTGAGCTGAGATGATGGAGTTTTCTAGATATAGAATCATGCCATCTTCAAAAAGGGGTATTTTAACTTACTCTCTTTCTATTTGAATGCTGTGTATTTTTTTCCGTTGCTTGATTGCTCGGGCCTGAACTTCCAATACTATGCTGAATAGTAATGGTAAGAGAGAGCACCATTTTCTAGTGCTGGTTTCCAAAAAAAAAAAAAAAAAAATTGCTTCCAGCTTTTGCCCATTCAATGTGATGTCAGCTGTGGGCTTATCATAGACAGCTCTTATTATTTTGAGTTATGTTCCTTCAATACTTAGTGTATTGTCATAGACAGCTCTTATTATTTTGAGTTATGTTCCTTCAACACTTAGTGTATTGAGAGTTTTTAACATGAGGGAATGTGGAATTTCATCAAAAGCCTTTTCTACATCTATTGTGATAATCGTATGATTTTTTTCTGTAGTTCTGTTTGTGTGATTAATCACATTTATTAATTTGTATACGTTGAACCAACTTTGCATTCCTGGAGTGAAGCCTTCTTGAACATGGTAGATAAGTTTTTGATGTGCTGCTGGATTCGGATTGCCAATATTTTGTTGAGGATTTTTGCACTGATGCTCATCAAGAATATTGGCCTAAAGTTTTCTTTTTTGTTGTTGTATCTCTGCCAGATTTTTGTGTTAGAATGATGCTGGCCTCATAGAATGAGTTAGGGAGAAGTCTCTTCTTTTCAATTTTTTAGAATAGTTTCTGTAGGAATGGCACCAGTTCTTCTTTGTGCATCTGATATAATTCAGCTGTGAATACATCTGGTCCTGGTCTCTTTTTGTTGCAAGACTATTTGTTACCGCCTCAACTTCAGAACTCTTCATTGATCTGTTCAGGCATTCAATTTCTCACTGGTTCAATCTTGAGATGGTTTATGTTTCTAGGAATTTATTTACTTATTTTAGATTTTCTAGTTTATGTGCATAGAGGTGTTCATAATATTCTCTGATGGTTATTTGTATTTCTGTGGGGTCAGTGGTAATATCCACTTTGTTGTTTCTAATTGTATTTATTCTCTCTTTTATTATTAGTCTAGATAGCAGTCTATCTTAGGCATTTCAAAAAAAAAAAAAAAACCAAACTCCTGGTTATGTTGATCTTATTAAATTGTTTTCTGTCTCAGTCTCCTTCACTTCAGCTCAGATATTGGTTATTTATTGTCTTCAGCTACCTTTGAAGTTCATTTCATCTTGGTTCTCTAGTTCTTTTAGCTGTAATGTTAGTTTGTTAATTGAGATATTGCTAGTTTTCTGATGTGGGCATTTAGTGCTATAAATTTCACTCTTAACACTGCCTTAGATGTGTACCAGAGATTCTGGTATGTTATCTTTGTTCTTGATCATTTCAACAAACTTCTTGGTTTCTGTCTTAATTTTATTGTTTACTCAAAAGTCATTCAGGAGTAGGCTGTTCAATTCCCATGTAATTGTAAGGTTTTGAGAGAATTCCTTAGTCTTGAGTTCTAATTTGATTGTTCTGTGGTCTGGGAGACTGTTATAATTTCAGTTCCTTTGCATTTGCTGAGGAGTGTTTCATTTCTGTTTATGTGATTGATTTTACAGTAAGTGTATTTGGCCATGAGAAGACTGTATTTTCTATTGCTTTGGTGTAGAGTTCTGTAGATATCAGTCAGGTACATTTGATCCAGAGTTGAGTTCTGGTCCTGAAGATCTTTATTGATTTTCTTTCTCAATTATCTGTCTAATATTGTCAGTGGGGTTTCAAAGCCTCCCACTATTGTTGTAAGGGGGTCTAACTCTCTTTTAAGGTCTACAAGAACTTGCTTTAACAATCTGGGTGCTCCTGTGTTGGGTGCATGTATATTTAGGACGGTTAGATCTTCTTGTTGAATTGAACCCTTTACCATTATGTAATGCCCTTTTTATCTTTTTTGATCTTTGTTGGATTAAAGTTTGTTTTGTTAGAAACTAGGACTGCAACATGATATGGTTTGGGTTTCTGTCCCCATCCCAAATCTCATCTCAAATTATGTCCCCCATGTATCTAGGAAAAGACCTGATGGGATACGATTGGATTCAGTGGATGGTTTGCCCCATGCTGCTCTCATGATGGTAAAGGAGTTCTGACAAAATCTGATGGTTTTAAGAGTGACAGGTTTTTTCCTCCTGCACTCTTTCTCTCTCTCTCCTGCTGCTGCTGTGTTCCTTGATGTATGCCTTGCTTCTCTTCACCTTTTGCCATGATTGTTAAGTTTCTTTTTTTTTTTTTTAAATTTATTATTATTATACTTTAAGTTGTAGGGTACATGTGCATAACGTGCAGGTTTGTTACATATGTATACTTGTGCCATGTTGGTGTGCTGCACCCATCAACTCGTCATTTACATCAGGTATAACTCCCAATGCAATCCCTCCCCCCTCCCCCCTCCCCATGATAGGCCCCGGTGTGTGATGTTCCCCTTCCCGAGTCCAAGTGATCTCATTGTTCAGTTCCTACCTATGAGTGAGAACATGCGGTGTTTGGTTTTCTGTTCTTGTGATAGTTTGCTAAGAATGATGGATTCCAGCTGCATCCATGTCCCTACAAAGGACACAAACTCATCCTTTTTTATGGCTGCATAGTATTCCATGGTGTATATGTGCCACATTTTCTTAATCCAATCTGTCACTGATGGACATTTGGGTTGATTCCAAGTCTTTGCTATTGTGAATAGTGCTGCAATAAACATACGTGTGCATGTGTCTTTATAGCAGCATAATTTATAATCCTTTGAGTATATACCCAGTAATGGGATGGCTGGGTCATATGGTACATCTAGTTCTAGATCCTTGAGGAATCGCCATACTGTTTTCCATAATGGTTGAACTAGTTTACAGTCCCACCAACAGTGTAAAAGTGTTCCTATTTCTCCACATCCTCTCCAGCACCTGTTGTTTCCTGACTTTTGTTTCTGAAGGCCTCCTTAGCTATGTGAAACTGTTAGTCAAACCTCTTTTGTTTGTAAATTACCCAGTCTCAAGTAGTATCTTTATAGCAATGTGAAATGGACTAATACAGATAATTGGTACCAAGGTAGTGGGGTATTACTATAAAGATAACCTGAAAATGTGGACACAACTTTGGAACTGGGTAACAGTCAGAGGTTGAAACAGTTTAGATGGCTCAGAAGAAGATAGAAAGATGTCGGGAAGTTTGAAACTTCCTAGAGACTTGTTAAATGGTTTTGACCAAAATGCTGATAGTGATATGGACAATGAAGTCCAGGCTGAGCTACTCTCAGATGGACATGAGGAACTTCTTGGAAATTGGAGCAAAGGTCACTCTGCTATGTTTTAGCAAAGAGACTGCTGGCCTTTTGCACCTGCCCTAGAGATCTGTGGAAATTTCAACTTGAAAAAGCAGATTTAGGGTATCCTGAAAAAGAAATTTCTAAGCAACAAAGCATTCAAGAGGTGATTTGGCTTTTCCTGAAGGCATAGTAACATCTGTTTACAAAGAGATTATTTGGAATTTAAATTTATGTTTAAAATGAAAGCAGAGCATAAAGGTTTGAAAATTTTGCAGCCTGATCATGTAATAGAAAAGAAAAATCTGTCTACTTTGGAGAAATTCAAGATAGCTGCAGAAATTTGCATTAGTAATGAGCAGTTGAATGTTAATTGAAAAGACAATAGGAAAAAAATGTCTCCAGGGACTGTCAGAGGCCTTCATGGCAGGCCTCCAATCACAGGCCTTCAGGCCTAGGAGAGAAAAATAATTTCATGGCCCAGGCCCAGGGCCTAGCTTCTCTGTTCAGCCTTGGAACTTGGTGCCCTGTTTCCTAGCTGTTCCAGACCCAGCCATGGCTAAAAGGGGCCAGCGTGTAGCTTGGGTCATAGCTTCAGAGGGTGTAAGCCCCAAACCTTGGTGATTCCTATGTAGTATTGGGTCTACGGGTATGTAGAAGATAATAGTTGAGTTTTGGGAACCCCCACCTAGACTTCATAGACTGTATGGAAATGCATAGAAGTCCAGGCATAAGTCTGCTGCAGGGCTGGAGCCCTCATAGAGAACCTCTGCCAGGTCAGTGTGGGAAGAAAATATGGTGTTGGAGCCGCCAAACAGAGTCCTCACCGGGGAAATGCCTATGGAGCTGTGCGAAGAGGGCCACCATCCTCCAGACCACAGAAAGTAAGATCCACCACCAGTTTTCACAGTGTGCCTAGAAAAGCCACAGACACTTAACACCAGCCTGTGAAAGCAGCCACAGGGGCTGCACCCTGCAGAGCCACAGGGAGAAGCAGCCCAAGTCTTGGGAGTCAACCTCTTGTATCACCACGTCCTGGATGTGAGACATGTTGTCAAATAAGATCATTTCAGAGCTTTAAGATTTACTGCCAACCCTGCTGCATTTTGGACCTGTATGGGGTATGTGACCCCTTTGTTTTGGGCAATTTCTTCCATTCGAAGTGGGGACATTTACCGAATGCCTGTAACCCCAAGTTAATTACTTGGAAATAATTAACTTGTTTTTTATTTTGAAGACTCATAGGCAGAAGGAAATTTCCATGTCTCAGATGAGACTTTTGACCTGGACTTTTGAGTTAATACTGGAATAAGTTAAGACTTTGGGGGACTATCAAGAAGGCATAATTGGTTTTGAAACGTGAAAAGGACATGAGATTTGGTAGAGGTTAGGGGCAGAATAATGTGGTTTGGCTCTGTGTCCCCACTCAAGTCTCATCTCGAATTGTATTCTCAATGTGTCGAGTCAGAGACCTGGTGGGAGGTGAATGGATCATGGGAGCAGTTTCCCCCATGATGTTCTCATGATAGTGAGGGAGTTCTCATGAGACATGATTGTTTTAACAGTGACAGTTTTTTCCTGTGCCCTGTCTCCTGCTGCCAAATAAAATGTGTCTTGCTAACCATTTTTCTTCCACCATGATTTTAAGTTTTCTGAGGCCTCTCCAGCATGCAGAATTGGGAGTCGATTGAACCTCTTTTGTTTATAAATTACCCAGTCCCAAGTATCCTTATAGAAGTGTAAAAATGAATTTATATACAATTCTTCAAATTTTCCTTTCCTATTTGTTTGATAAACTTTTCTTCATCTGTTTAGTTTGAGGCTCTGTGTGTCATGGCATGTGAGATGGGTCTCTTGAAGAGAGGACACAAATAGGTCTTGGTTCTTTATCCAGCTTGCCAGTCTGTGTCTTTTAATTGTGGCATTTAGCCCATTTACATTTAAGGTTAATATTGGTATGTGTGGATTTGATCCTGTCATCATGATGCTAGCTGGTTATTTTGTAGACTTGTTTATGTGGTTGCTTTATAGTGCACTGATCTGTGTAATTCAGTGTGTTTTGTAGTGGCTGGTAACAGTTTTTCATTCCTATATTTAGTGCTTTCTTCAGGAACTCTCATAAGGCATGTCTAATGGTTACTAATTTCTTTAGCATTTGCTTATCTGTAAAGGACCTCCTTTCTCCTTTGCTTATGAAGCTTAGTTTGGCCAGACATAAAATTCTGGGCTGGAATTCCTTTTCTTAGGAATGTTGGCTACTGGCCCCCAATTAATTCTGGAATGTACAGTTTCCACTGAGAAGTCTGTTGTTAGTCTAATAGATTTCCTTTTGTAGGTGACCTTACCTTTTTCTCTGGCTGCCCTTATCATGTTTTCTTTCATTTCAACCTTGGAGAATCTGAAAATTATATGTCTTGGGGTTGATCTTCTCATGGAGTATCTTACTGGGGTTATCTGCATTTCCTGAATTTGAATGTTGGCTTATCTAGTTAGGTTGGAGAAGTTCTCATGGGTGATATCCTGAACTATGATTTTCAAATTGGTTTCACTCTTCCCATCTCTTTCAGGTACACCAATCAATCATAGATTCAGTCTCTGTATACTCCCATATTTTGTAAAGGTTTCGTTCATTCATTTTCATTCTTTTTCCTCTATTCTTGACTCCCTGTCTTATCTAAGAAAGACAGTCTTCAAGCTGTGAGAGTCTTTCCTTTGCTTGGTCTATTCTGGTAGTAATACTTGTCATTGCATTATGAAATTCTTGCATTGTGTTTTTTAGCTCTGTCAAGTCAGTTATGTTCTTTTATATCCTGGCTATTATGTTTTTCAGCTCCCGCAATATTTTATCATGATTTTTAGCTTACTTGCATTGAGTTAGAATGTACTTTTTTTGCTCAGTGAAGATCTTTTTTATCTACATTCTGAAGTCTACTTCTGTCATTTCAGCCATCTCAGCCTCAGTCGAGTTCCAAACCTCTGCTGGAGAGGTGATATGGTCATTTGGAGGAGAGGGCACTCTGGCTATTTGAGTTTTAAACATTTTTGTGCTAATTGTTTCTCATCTTTGTGGGATTATCTACCTTCATTCTTTGAGGTTGCTGACATTTGGATGAGGTTTTTGTTTGTTTTGTTTCTTTTAACAGTGTGGTCACTTTTGATTAGAGCTGCTGGTTTTTTCTGGGTGTCTGCTTCAGTCCCTAGTCACCCTGGATTTTTCAGGACCTGGAGGTAATCACTAGCAAAACAGCAACCTGGCAGCCTGCTATTTCTTCTGGGAGATCCTTCCCAGGTAGGTAAAGACCCATTGCCAACCTGAACACATCTGTAGAAGGTGGCTTGAGACCCCTCTAGGGAAGTCTCATGAAGTCAGGAAGAATAAGATAGGAGACCTACTTAAAGAAGCAATCTAGCCATTCTTTCATAGAGCAACTGTCCTCTGTTGGGGTACTGCTTCCACGCCGTTGGCTTGGGCTCTCCAAAGCCTGGAGGCTAGAATGACTAAGTTGCCAAAACAACAAAAATGGCAACCTACCTCTCCCTCTAGGGGCTCTGACCAAGGAAGTTTACAAACCTCTGTCGGCTAGAGAACATTGGCAAGCCTTAAGGGAAATCCCACCTGGTAAGTGGGATCCACTTAAGGGAGCAGTCTGTCCACACTTTCATTGAGCAGCTGTGGCATGCTGGGTTACCACTTCTTTCTCAGTCATCTTGGGCTCTCTAAAACCCACAGGCTGGAACAATTGTCGCTCAAATAGCAAAGATGGTGGTGTACCCCTCCCTTTGGGCATTCCATCCCATGGAGAAATAAAAACTGTTGGCCAGAGAATATAGATGGGGTGGCTGGAGGCCCTGGTTTGGAGGTCCCACTCAAAGATGAGGAATGGATCAGAGTCCCACTTAAAGAAGCAGTCTGGTCACATTTTGGTAAAGCAGCTGCACTGTGCTGAGGGATCCCTTCTGTCCCTTGTCTATTTGAAATCTCTGAAGCCTGCAAGCTAAGTAGGCCAAACAGCGAAGATGGCAGCCAGCCCCTGTCCCATCCCAGGAAGGTGCAACACTGTTGCTGAGGGCTGGCTACGTCTTATCCTGTGAGTGCCACAGAAGTGGGGCCCTCGGAACAATGTTTCCCATCCCCCTGGAATAAGCCCCCTTCCCAGGGGTATGTACGAAGGTCCAACCTCCCACCTTGCCTGTGTTGCAGTCACCTTTGCCAAGAATACTGGAGCCTGAGGATATAAAGCTCTTGGATTTCTGTGTGTGCCTGAGTGGCTACTCTGTCAAGACTTCACACAGTTCTGTGTGTCTGAGAGAAGTATCTGGTACAGTGCATTCATGAAGAGACCTCCTGACCTGAGGGTTGTGAAGGTCCATGGGAGAAGTATGGTTTCTCAGGGTTGCACATTCACTCACCACTTCCCAGTGGTGGAGGATCCCCTGGCTCTCTGTTGCCTCTGGGTGGGCTGTCACCCTGCCCTGGTTTTCTCCATTCTCTTTGGGTCATGCTGTTTCCCTGATGGGTCCCAAAGCAAGTACCGGCATGCTTCAGTTAAAGGTGCTGTATTTCCATGCTCCTTTCATTTCTCTTCAGGAGAGCCATGCAGGGTAGCTGCTTCTAGGCAGTCCTCTTGGCCCAACCACCACAGACAAATATTAACGAGTCACAAAATGCACTTTTAGGAGCATAAACAGGGCAACTGGGACAAAGAAATTCTTGTAACTTATATAAACTTTAAAATGGTGAGATTTTTGGACCTATGTCAGAAAGTTTATTTCCAGGAGAATAAAGGGAATAATAAAAGTTAAAAACATAGAGAAAGATTGGTATAAACGAATCTTTTACTCTACTTTAAAATTTCTGACAGTCTTACATTTGAGGGATTTACTTAAGAGTTTAACTTGATTATCATTAGTCAAAATATCAAGAATGATGCTATGAAGTGATGAATGAATTAAAAGAGCCATACTTCTCTAAGTTCCTAAAATAGTAAAACTAAAAGCAAATAGTTAAAAGAAATGTAGGTACCCATGCATACACGTGTTTGTGCGGTGCCATTTGCAATATAAATGATAGAGGATCATCGCTTAATGAACACAATGAAGTCATTCTGAGTAAATAAAATAAATGCACATACACATTGTCAAAATTCTGTTTGTGATGGTTAATTTTTTAATTTTATTTTTTTAATACAGTGTCTCACTCTGTCACCTGGACTGGAGTGCAGTGGCACAATCTCAGCTCACCACAACCTCTGCCTTCCAGGCTCAAGCAATTCTCTTGCCTCAGTCTCCTAAGTAGCTGGGATTACAGGCATGTGCCACTACCGTCCAGCTAATGTTTTTATTTTTAGTAGAGATGGGATTTAGCCATGTTGACCAGGCTGGTCTCGAACTCCTGACCTCAAATGATCCACCCACGTTGGCCTCCTAAATGTTATGGTTAAATTGATGAAGAGAAACTGAAGTTTATGTTTTGATATACTTCATGAACAGCTTGGCACCTTAATATTAAATGTTTTTAATTTCAATATTAAAATGTGAATAAGTATAAAGTCAGAGTTAGGGTTTTAATCCATTTGGTTTTCATATGCATATATATCATGGTTTTCAAAGTCCTAAAAATGTGCTTATGTTATTCCAAGGGTATCTCAATCTACATCCTTTTTTCTTTTTAATTTTATGTTTCCTTCCAACAAATTTCACTTTCAAAATCAGACCTCCATAACTTGAAGATAAAAGCAAACAAACAAAAATAATTGTCAAGTTTGATTGAAGGTATATAGTTGCATTTCACATTATACCAATGTAGTGCCTGGATAGATGTATTTTTTTTTAATAATATACTGCTACTGATAGTTATGTGTCAGCTTGATAAATGGGTTTTATAGAACTTGTCTGCCTTCCAGCATTTTACTTTGACTTGTTTTTATTTGGGATTTCTTTACCAATCAATAATTTTCACTCTAGCATTTTAGTTTATACATTATCAAATAAAAACTAAAGACTTGTGGACAGATATACTAGGAAGATTTAGTACTATAGTCACATTTATGTTTGTGGAACTTAGAAGCAAATTTCAATTTAATATTTGAACTATGACCTCTTCATTGATAAAGTGGTAAAGCTTTGTTGAAGTCATCATTATGACACATAGTAATACCATTAAGATTAGCTGTTTAGAGGTAGTTTTTCACATAAACAATCTTGCTTCATGTTCTATAAGTATCCCAGGAAAAGAAAATACAGTTACATAACAAATAATCAAGAAATAAAGACAAATTTACAAAGGTTATGTTTCATGTTTTGATACATACATATTTACATAACTAGTTGAATGCTAACTAGAAATTTCTCAATTTATCTCTTGGCATTAAATTGGTATTATAAAAGACATGTACTAATTATGTCATCTTTAATAAATCATTATGAACAGGATAAAAATCCTATAAATTTTAGTAGCAATATATATATATTAAGCACCCAAAAGTATGCAAATGAATAAATTAATCATATTGCTTCACACAATCCATTTGTTTAATAAAAGTTGATTTGTATTGTTTTTGTTCAGGCTTGGTCACTAATTATAGTATAGTTATTTTTTTGTCTTATTTAACTTATAAATTTAAATTTATTTAACTTATAAATTTAACTTATAAATTTAAAGATGGATTGATACATGAAATACAGAATGTAAGAAAAAATATGTACATTCAATATAAGGTAATAGCCACTCTTAATTATCCAAAAAGAAGAAAATGAAAAAATAGAATACAAGACAAATAAAATTAGAGTAATCCATACAATAATACTGAAACGATAACATAATTCAGAATGTTTTTAAATCTCCCGACCTAGATTTGTTAAACTTTTTGAATTAATTGCTAAGAAGTTTCAAAAGTTCATTTCCAGTAATGCTCAGGTCTCAATGAATACTTGAATTCTCTTTTGTCTTTCTAATTCTAGTGTTATTTCATTTAACATCTATATATTGAGCACAGGCTGTATATAAAATAGTGTACTAAAGTTTTATTGTAGAATTTTTTAAGAAATAGAAATGTCACCTCATCACCAAAGTATGTAAGCTCAATATGAATTGTAGGTACCAGAAATGAAACAGTACTTTCAAGTGGTATTCATCTAGAAGGTAACTAAAAAAGAATACAAAAGCTGATATTGAATCATGTCTGCCAGTCTTGGAAAATATTAAAGTACTAAATAGAAGAATGAATGAATGGTAGGTTTCGGTGGAGTGGATGTGATGTGAAATTGAATTTAAGGTGATAGAAAATGAATCAAAGAGAAATAACAAAAAATAACATTATGAAACATTTTTTAATCATGTGCTGCCTGTTATGTGGCATTTTCATAATGAGGATTGAATGGTGTATGTCATGTAATCAAATATTTTATTTTTAGTATTTAGGGTAGACTGGAAATTTACTGGCTTAGAACTGGACACATCATTTTCCACTGAATACATCTGTATCATTATGCTTCCATCAAATAGACAAAAAATAAAATTTTTCTTGTTAATGGAAATTTGGTCCTGTAATCCCATGTACTTAATCTCACTACTTATTCATGTAATAATGTCTGTGTATCTGTAAAATAAGGTTAAACATATTCTATTAAGACAGATGGCTGGCAAAGACAATCTAATGAGTTTCCTATATTTGCAGCTATTTCTCTGTGTCAGAAATAATATGACTGCATAGAAAAGTTTTCTTTCTGGTTAGTTCTTCATCTTTTTTTTTTTTTTTTCCCCACTAACTGCAGCCTCTTATGAGAGAATGAGTTAAACATGATTTCTTTAAATGGGAATTTGTATTATCTTCTAAATTTAAAAAGTCTAGAGTAACAATAGATTTTGACAAATATTCACGTGTTAAATTACAATTGGACCCTCACAGATGCTCTATCAGTGGAACATCTACTAGAACCAGGCATTTTGAGTGCATGAAATAAAATAAACATATAATACACATTTCACTGTTGCATAAAGTGTCAAAACAGAGGTTCATATTTATATGTCATCTCGGAGCACCATAAACTGCTAACTTTCCGGATCTTAATTAGAGATGCAAAACGGACAATTCATATATTTTATTATTTTGTAGAAACCATTAGTATATTTAGCAACAGGAAAAATCTCAGAAAAGCTAAAAATTAAATTAAATAAGAGACAAATATGTTTATAAAAATAAAAATGGCTGCCAAATCATGCATTTCTATAGCATATTTAAAATTCAAAACCCATCACATAAATATGAGTTCTACAAATATAACCCCATGAATTAAAACAGATAAAAACAGCTTTGGCAACAGACTGGTGATTAGCATTTCTAAAAAATATTGAGCAATTTTGATAAATAAAATTTTGATAAAATAAAACTGAATTATTAACAAATGGTATCTTTCTGATAAATTCATTTTTTGTTTAAAGGCACAAATTATAATTATTTAAAATTATTTCCCACTATCTTTGATTTAATTTATTATGGCAAAATAAATACATAATTAATGATTTTTGAACATTAATCCTCATAATTTAATTTATATAGATAGTAAATTATAAGATCTTCTCTTACACATCTGAAGAACTATCTAGCCAAATTAAATCAAACATGTATTATTATTTGAAACTAGACTTTTGTCAACAATTGCCATTTTAGTGAATTTTGTGTTGCTGTAATAGGATACCTGAAACTAGGTAACTTATAAAGAAAAGAGTTTTATTTGGTTCATGGTTCTGCAGGCTGGGATGTGGATGTAAAAGCATGATGTGGGCATCTGCTTGACTTCTTGTGAGGGCCATGTGCTGGGTCAAAATATGTTAAAGAAGGTCAAAGGGGAAGCAGATATTTGCAAAAGTCAAAACCTGAAGGGTGTCCTGGCTTCGTAACAACCGTCTATGAGAACCAGTCCATTTCCCTGAGAATTGAACCCATGCCACCAGAATAACTCCTGACTTGTTACTGCAAGAAGGGCACCAAGCCATTCAAGAGAGATCTGCCCCCGTAATTCAAACACCTCCCATTGGTCTCACCTCTCAACACTGCCACATTGGGGATCAAATTTCAACAAGAGTTTTGGTGAAGACAAACTCACACTGTATCCAAACTATTGTAATTGCTTATCACAGAATGCATGTGGTTTAGTGGTACTCTGCTGTATTAAGAAGGTAAGTGTGTGTGTGTGTGTGTGTGTGTGTGTGTGTGTGTGTTTTAGCGATGGGGTCTTTGTCACTAGGCTAGAATGCAGTGGTGCAATCATAGCTCAATGCAGCTTTGAACTCCTGGGTTGAAAGGATCCTCTCACTTCAGCCTCCTGAGTAGCTGGGACAACAGGTAAATGCCACCACAAATGTGTATTATTTAATATTTAACAGCTAAAAAATTGAAATAGTAATAGTTAAATTTGTAAAAATAAAGCAAAGCAGCTTATTTTGTTTAGTTTTAAGCTAAATACAAATCTGGCACTTTTGAAAGAAATAAGGCATTTGCTGGTAGCACTCTTACCCAAAAGAATTGATACTTGGGATATCTTATTACTTAGAATAAAAGCTACACCTAGAAATATAATTCATAAGAGCTATATGATAATATTTGGCCAAGCAAATAGTTCAAAGATGCATGTGTACATTCATGTGAAGAAAAATACCAAGAAAGCAGAAGTGAAACATGGTCCTTAGGGGATTGGAGTTGCAAAGGGCAAAATATGTGAACCAGGAAAAAGTAAGATGCTTTGAGGAATGAGGTGAATCATGCATTAGTAAGAAGGTATGAGGTCAATTATTTCTGATAAGAAGTAATAGAGCAAAAGGTACATTTCAGGAAAAGTGGTTCAGTCCTCAGAACGGCGTCTCTTTTGTCAAAGTAGTTGCATGTGTCTTGGTTATGCCTTAGCATGCCATTTAGAACAATATCCTCTTATTATTTTGTTGTAGGATTTAATGAGAACTTATCAACTCCTTGTTATGTACATATTAATTACATGTCACACATGCATCATCTTTTGGCAAAACTGTGGCTAGAAAAGTCTAAGGCTTGTTTAGGTAACTCTGTAGTTTGACCAGAGAGACCTACCATTAGGAGGTAGAAATATATTACTTGATTGTAGATTTTCAAATACTACACATTTAATTATGAAATAAGTATTCTACCTTCATTCCCTAAATAGAAGGAAGCAGTGGTTTATATAATGGTGACTATGTACAATGTTGAAGTTAATCTAAAACTGCTGAGTATGGGACTTGGATTCATTTTCTGGAGGGGTAATAGTGGGTTTTGATTTGTTTTAGTTTGTTTGAAGTCCTTGGAAAGAAGTATTTTTAGTAAGCAGAAAATTTGTGCCACTAAGACAGAACTTCAGCCTACTTGTTTTGGAGTCCAGAATGCATAAATAACAGTTAAAAAAAATTAGTTAACTTTTTGTAAACATGTATGCTATTATAAATACTCCAGATAGTCTTTTATCTCCAAGGGCGGAAATTGTATCTATAGCTTGTATTTTGCTCCTGATGATGAAGTTGAAATCAGTTGAGATCAATTTCTGCAAGAAGAAGTACAAAAAAGGAGATGACTAGATTTTGGTCAAGTGGGAACAAGATCATGTATGTTATAATGAAGTATATTGGTTTTATGTGCCAGTTATTGAGGTAGACTAAATATGAAGACAATAGACAAACAGTGCTTGGATTCCTAAAATAGATTTTCCCTGAGTATAGCATGCAATAAATTGCTTTTCTTTAATAATGTAAGGAAAAGAATATTAAGTTACGCTACCCAAAATAAAATATAAAATTCCATGGAACCAATAAATTTCCAGATATTTTTAGTTTTAGCAAGCACATTTCTCCAAGTATAAGGAAGGAGAACATCAAAGAATCTCTGGAAATATTTTTATTTCTTTGAATTGAAATATACACAAAATTTTCAGAGGTGTGGTAAAAGGAAGTGCATTAGTTTGCAAATGCCTATCCATGTTCTTGTTGTAGATTTTCTATTGTCTTAGTAGATCTTAAATCCTAAATGTTATAGGTTATAAGAATCAGATCCCTATATCTTTAAAATCTAGTAAGTTAGTGTGAGTCTAAGGGAATATGATAAATACAATAATTTTTATGGTCTCTGTAATGTTCCATTTTCCACTTACCTCTTTAACGTTTCCAAAATCAACACTGTGTCCCTTAATGTCTTATAAAGTCTTATTTGTTAACAGGCGATTCCTGAAAAGGTAGCACAGAAATAAAATATCAGAGTAAAGGGATTATTGGCACTGACAGTAATAAAATGAGAAGCCTGACGGTCAATAAAGCTCTATAATATTTTATTTATTTTTATTACAAAATAGGACTGTAAATCCACAGCGATGTTGAAATGCCAAATGAAGAAGTACCAGAAGGTTGTATTCAGAAATTTATCTAGAGCCTAAATCTCAAACTTGAAGAAGTAGTAAACTTTCCCCACAGAAATAAGAAGCTTGCATGGAAGCACTGTTAGGTAGGAAGTGATGTTTCTCCTATAGACTAACCTGTGTACCATGCTCTTGGTTACAGCAACAGCACATCATTTCTTCTCTCAAAGTCTTGTAGTCTATGGCACAACCCTGTAGTGGACCATCCTGGTGACTCAGGTAAGATTAATTAATACTCTGAGTTTCATGTGCTTAGTCAGGAATGTTTTAGTTCACAGGATCATATATAACTATACCCTGTGCCGGAAAAAAAGGCTCAATTTTGACAGTTTCCTTCTGAGAACTCCAGAGAGACCAAGCAGATGCCAGCATTGTGCTTCCTGTACAGCGTGCACAACCATGAGCCACTTAAATGTCTTTTCTTCAAAATATTGCCCAGCCGCAGGTACTTCTTTCCAGCAATGTGAAAACAGATTGATACAGACTTTTTTTTTTTTTTTTTAAGAGCACTGTGTTTTCTATTTTGCAGCTTGTATGAATAAATAAAAGATTATTTGGGTCCATATATATATAGTGGACTTAATCAGATGCAACTCTTATCTCCAAATGTTTAACTGAACAAGAGGTGGTAACGGTAGAAATTAAACTGGATTAGAGTCATATATGTATATAGATATTAAATGATTTAAAATCTTGTTTTGTGTCCTTGTAAAATAGCCAAGAAGGAAGTTGATGATAATGGAACTGAATACTGGACAGATTATCACTACAGTGATTTAGGTTCAAACCAATAAAAGGACCCAGTTTTTATGGTAGCAGGTGGAATCTTGGTCACAATAACAGGAGTGACATCCATATGTTACAGTTGGTCTAAGATATTATACCTATAAATATCATTAATTTTTGACTAGGTCCAACTCACCTAAACATCAAGATATATACATACACCACTAGACTTTTCTAAATTACTTTTTGAAAAGATGTAGCAAACACTAGCTGTGGCTAATGATAACCTCAGTGTTAGAGATCCAGGCAAATCATAAAATCAAAAAAAAGGAGCAAGACCATAAAGAGATATGAATAGGCCAGCACGGCGGTACGTGCCTGCAATCCCAGAACTTTGGGAGACCAAGATGTGAAGATCACTTGAAGTCAGGAGTCTGAGACCAGCCTGGCCAAGCTGGTGAAACCTCGTCTCTACTAAAAATGTAAACGTTAGCTGGATGTGGTGGTGTGTGCCTGTAATCTCAGCTACCCGGGAGGCTGAGGCAGGAGAATCCTTTGAACCCAGAAGCAGAAGTTGCAGTGAGCCGAGATCATGCCACTGCTCTCCAGCCTGGGCAACAGAGCAAGACTCCAACTAATCGGTATCTGATTAATTTTTGTCCTTTGGAATTATAAATAGACAAATGTGTATATCAATCTCATTTGTGATAATGTCGTGTGGGGAAAATAATCATGGGGTCATATACAGTAAATCCTATTTAATCAGTGTAATCTCAATACTATGAAGAAAATTTTCATTTGGATTTATACTAAACATCTGAGTATTCATCTTAAAATACTTATTCACATTATATATAACAATTTGAAAAACCTTCTCATATTCTTTATATATTCAACTTCTGTAATTAGTTGACATATACACATAAATGCCTATATGCATAGAAAATTGAGTATAGAAAACATTAAATGTGAAAAATCTTGATTTTATAACCAAACTAATATAGAAATTTCAATTTTTTTAAAAAAGGGAAAAATATTGTAAAACTATTATTAAACAGTATACTATTTACATATGTCTAAAATAAAAATATCTATGTTTATAAGATTATTTAATTTTTAACTATGAATATCAAGAAAGAATAGCAATTATAATTTAGTATAACTATTTTTGTATAGTTGTGTGGTATGTCAGCATTCATGACTTCAAAATAAATCAGAAACAATTCTTCAAGTTATGTATTTCCATGTAGCTATAGCTATTTCATGGAAAATTCTATGTATGAACTGTACAGTTTATAACAATGTTTATTTTCCACACATTCATAATTTTAAAATCTCTAATACTGAAACATGAAGAACTCCCTTATCCCCCTCACAGGTCATGTGATGGGGGTGTGGCTTGCTTCTTTGGTGCCCTACTGCTCAAACCTCTAGGGGGATCATGCAGATGGGCACACTGTGGGCTCTGACCCCATGGCAGTGTCTAGGGGTGATGATTACAGCTGAAATCCCAGTGGGCATGTGTTACAGGGTGCTCTTTTAGTTTAGCTGTCCATGGGCAGTTTGTGTTAGTCAGCTCAATCAGATCCGCTGCCTTATCACAAGAACAGAGGACTTTCTGTATCCCAGGGTTTCTTGCCTTGGTGTACCAGAAGAATTGGATCATACGTGGGCTTGGTGAATGAGTGCAAGGTTTTGTTGAGTGGAAGTAGCTCTCAGTGGATGGGGGAACCAAAAGGGAGATGGAGTGAAAAAGTGGTTTTCCCCTCTGAAATTGGGTTGTTCAGTGGCCAGCCTCTCCTCCGACCGCCCTGACCTAACTCCACATCGTTCTGCCGGTTGATGACCTGCTGGTGTCTGCTAGTGCCTGTCGATGTGCTCTTACGCTAGTGCATTCCTCTCAACATCCAATTGCTTGTGTCTTCTTCCACCAACACGCTCCTCTTGACATCCAGCCGCTTGTGTGCATGCCCACTAGTGTCTTGTGGCAGGCCAGCGTGGTCTTGAGAATTGCAGCAATTGGGTACAAAAACAGAAAGGTCTGTCCTCACGTAGGTCCATGGGCAGAGGCCTGGGGGTGGAGTCCTAGCCAGGGACCACACCTTTCCCTTCCCAGTACTTCCCTGATCCCTCCTGTATTATATGCCCCCTCTGAATAGGTATATCTAACTGCCATTAGAATATGGATAATGACCAGTCTTAACTGGTTCCTCCACACAGAGAGTGTTGTGTAGGGGAAAACAGCAGTCAAATTCTTCCCAGGTGCCTATGTAAAGGTTCCCAGCAGAAGGAAGTCTTTGTCCAAGCCTCCAGTTGCCTGATCATTTGGAGTTTGATGGCTTCTAGGCATGAGAGAAAACAAACAAACAAAAAAACAAACAAACAAACAAAAACTTTCATAAAGTTAACTATGCACAGGTTAAACACGTGTATTATACAAGGAAAGAATTTTGTACCAAAGATGACAGCGATAAGAAGTGACATATACTAACAACAATATTGTTCCCCAAGCTGTTTCACCCTGGTGAGAGAAATTAAATCTTGTAAAGGAGCCGATACACTTTTAGAAGGGAGATAACTATTCTTGCCTTATCTTCAGCAGTTAACAGGTGTACCCTGGGAATTCTGGGGTTTGTAGGCTTGCCTGGTGGCCATTAAAACTTTTGCCTCTTTCTTGAGTCTCCATTTCTCTACTGTAAAAGACCAAGGTGACCATTTTCAGGAGGCCCTCTAATATACTATCTGGTCCCAAGGCCCATTTCTGCAAGTTCCTTCTAATATTAGGGGCTGCCTGAATACTTTATTCTTTAGGATTAGCTGTCCCTCGACTGAGTCAGGAGATAGAGAGGTGCGCTTTACCAAGGCCTCTCTTAGCCTCTCCAGGAAGGCAGTTGATTTTCATCAAATCCCTGATCAATCATTTACAACTTAGTATAACTGAGAGGCTTGGTCTTAGTCCTGCAGAAGCCCACCATTATGCACACCTGAAAGTGTGTCCTCTTCCTGTCTCCCATCTCATCACTGGGATCCCATTTAGGGTCATTCACTGGTACTGCTTCTCTTCCAATTGGATAATTTTCACAGCCTTCCGTGATGCTATAGGTGATGCAAAGCTCATCCCCAAATCTTTCTTCTACTTTCAGAACAGCCTGCTTCTCAGTGTTGTCAGGATCTGATTCAAAAGTAACACAACATCTCTCCAGGAGAGTTCAAATATTTGGGTGAAATTCCGGAAAGCCTCTATATATCTATAAGGGTAATCTGAAAACTTGTCAAGATCCCCCTTAATTTACCTTAAGTCCTGTAGGGAGACAAAGACCTGAACCTTACTGGGCACAAATGCAATGGGCATTTGTTGGAGGGGCAAGAGTGAGAATGGGGCTTGTTTACAGTGGGGTTTTTAGAAGGGGGCAAGTGAGAGGCTGAAGCTGGATAGGGAGGTTGGGGTGGACCTAGAGGAGCAGGCCTGGAAGGAGCTGGCTTTTCTGCCAGGGTGCCTCTGGTACTTTTATATTTAATTCCTCAGGCTTATCTCTTACAGACTTCCCTGAGATGGCAAACAGGAGAGCTGGATAAATCATACACTGTTGGCAAAGGTCTGCATTGCCTTGCAACGTGTAGAAAACCTGCACATAGGGGGACTCAGATCATCTGTCCTCAAGTCTACAGAAGCGTGTCAACTGCTGGATGATACTGGATGATATCAGAATGAATGATTTCTTCCTGAGGCCAGGCCAGTCCTTGCTGTAAATCATAATTTGGCCAAAACCTTTATGCAAAGGGCCATGAGACATTTTCCCTCCAGATTCTGAGGTCAAAGCAGTCCCAAGGGTTTAGGATACACACCAGAGGAGTATAAGCTGGGAGTGGTGAAGCGAACTGGTTGCCAATTCTGCAAGATAAGAAATAGAGATGTCCCTCATTTTCCTTTTTTCTTTCAGTAAAAACTCAGGGTGTGATGGAGAGAGAAAGTGAGCATCCCCCCTTCACCTTCCACCTCTTATCCCTGAGCCCCGGCAACCTTAGCGGGTGTCAGGCATAGGTACCAATGTGGTATGTACCCATGAAGCAGGAAAAACCCGGAGAATAGGAATTAACCGCCCGCACCTATGCCTCCCTTTCTGTCTGCTGTCAGAAACCTTTGAGTTCTATGAGCCTGATTATGCCACAATGGCATGGCTTCTCTCTATGGGATGGGGTTTAGTCAGCAGGACTTGGTCCTGCCCATTTACATTGTTCCTGTTGCCTGGCTTTGGATCCCTCAGACCTGGTTTTTCTTTCTAGGGCCTCAAGAAGCTTGGAATCAATTTGAGACTGAAAAACTATTTTAGTAGCTGTTTATATCTGTTTAGAGCATCTCAAATAAGCCCCGCTGAATTTGCAGTTATCAACCAGCAGGGGCCATTCCTCTGTTAAATTCCTATCAGATACAGTGCTGGGTGTGGGAGCCTTTCACTTAGAAAAAGAAAAAAGAGACACACACACACACACACACACACAGAGAGAGAGAGAGAAAGAGAGAGAGAGATTGAGAGAGAGAGAGAGAGAGAGAGAAACAGTCTAAGGGGCAAAAAGGAGAGATCCTGGGGAAAGAAACCCTTGCTCAATGCAAGTGGGTCCTTCTAATCCTTATATATTTTCCCTGGTTCAGACTGGGTTGAATTCCTTGGCTGGGGAGAAATGTTCTGTTGGCATGGGGGGCGAGAAGCACCCATCTGTTTGTCCTGTGGGGTTATGGCTACCATCGTGGCTTTCTCCCACCCTATCCCCAACCATGGGTTTTAGGTGCAGCATTTGCAAGCTGCGGGCACACCAAGGCACACAAGCTACAAGGAAAACGGGTAACAGGAGGTGCCCTGAGCTGTAAGTGCCTGTGGCTGTCGAGATGGGGGCATAGATGGCACCTCTAGGAAGAGTTGGTCTGATTTGCATCTTTGGTGGCTGAGCCAAATGCTATTTTATTTAGTAACATTGCCACAGCCAGTTGCGAAGCTCGTAACATTATAAAGGAAGAGATAAGAGTTGTTTCAAACTGTGAGAGAGAGAAAAGAGATGAAGTTTGGGGGTTTTATTGGCCCAGTTAGGGCAGTTTAAAACCCCATTAAAGGAAACAGTGCCTCTTACCCACAAAAAAGAGAAAGAGGTGGCAGGGTGTTGCAAGAGAGGCAGACTCAATAGTTTCACATTTGCACTCACCTTCCATGATCCCAGATGATCCCCCAGTTGAAATAGAAAAAGTTTCTTTATCACTCTTGCAGGGCGTATGATGGATGGGGGGGGGTGGCTCGCTACTTCAGTGTCCTGCTGTTCAAACCTCTAGGGGAAACATGCAGATAGGCAGGTTGTGGGGCTCCAACCCCACAGCAGTGTCTAGGGGTGAATGTTTACAGATCAAGCCCCAGTGGGCATGTGTTACAGTGTTCTCTTTCACTTTTAGTTGTCCATAGGCAGCTTGTGTTAATCAGCTTAATTAGACCCCCTGCCTTATCACAAGGACAAAGGGCTTTCTGTATCCCATGGTTTCTTGCCTTGGTGTACCAGAAGAATTGGATCACACGTGGGCTTGGAGTATGAGTGTAAGGTTTTATTGAGTGGAAGTAGCTCTCAGCAGATGGAGGAGCCAGAAGGGAGATGGAGTGAAAAGGTGGTTTTTCCTTCTGAAGTTGGGCTGTTCAGCAACCAGGCTCTCCTCTGACCACCCTGGCCAAACCACATCGTTCCACTGTTCGATGGCCTGCTGGCATCTGTTGATAACTGTCAGTATGCTCTTATGCTGGTGCATTCCTCTCAACTTCCAATTTCTTGTGTCTTTTTCAGCTAGTGTGCTACTCTCGAAGTCCAGCCACTTGTGTGCCTGCCCAATAGTGTCTCAGGGTTTTTAAAGGCACAGGATGTGGAGATGGCAAGCCAGAGTGGTCTTGGGAAATGCAGCATTTGGCCACAAAAACAGAAATGCTTGTCCTCCCCTAGATCCCTGGGCAGTGGCCTGGGGGTGGAGCTTTAGCCAGGGACAATGCCTTTCTCTTCCCAGCACTTCCTTGCCCTCGTCCCATATTAATACAACCTATATTATCAATTATGCATATATAAAAATAATGATGAAGATTAATATGAAGATTAATGTGAAGAAAATATGAGTTTTTCAAAGTACATTTTATTATCACTAATTTAAACATCAAAATAACAAGAGCCGTCTATTACAAACCAACAGCTAACAGTATAGACAAAGAGCAAAAGATGGAAGCATTCCCTTTGAAAACTGGAAGAAGACAAGGATCCCTGTCTCACCACTCTTATTCAACACAGTATTGGAAATCATAGCCAGAGAAATCCAACAAGAGAATGAAATAAAGGGCATCCAAATAGGAAGAGAAGAAGTCAAACTATCTGTTTGCAGATGGCGTAATTCTTTAAAACCCCACAGTCTCCACCCAAAAACTCCTGTAGCTGATAAATAACTTCAGCAAAATTGTAGGGTACCAAATCAATGTGCAAAAATTACTAGTATTTCTATAAATCAGCAACAACCAAGCAAAGAGTGAAATCAGAAAGGTAATTCCATTCACAATTTTCAAAAAAAGAATAAAATCCCTAGGAATCCCTAGGAATACAACCAGGGAAGTGAAAAATTTCTGCAATGAGAATTACAAAATACTGCCCAAGGAAATCAGAGATGACACACAAAAACATGGAAAAACATCCCATGCTTACGTATAGAAAAATATCAGTACCACTAAAATGACCATAATATCCAAAGCAATTTACAAATTTAATGATATTCCTATCAAACTATCAATGACATTTTTCAGAGAACTAGAAAAATCTATTCTAAAATTTACATGAAACCAAAAGCAGAGCCTAATAGCCAAGGAAATCCTAAGCAAAAAGAACAAAACTGAAAGCGTCACGATATCCAACTTGAAACTATGCTACAGGGGTACAGCTACCAAAACAGCAAGGTATTTGTACCACAACAGGCACGTAGATCAATTGAATAGAATAGAGCCCAGAAAAAAAGACTGTGCATCTATGACCATCTGATATTTGACAAGCTGAGAAAAACAAGCAATGGGGAAAGGATTCACTATTCAATAAATGGTGCTGGGGTAAGTGGTTAGGCATATGCAAAATATTGAAGCTGGATGCCTTCCTTACACCATGTAAACATATCAACTCAAGATAGATTAAGGGCTTAAACATAAATCTCAAAACTATAAAATACCTAGAAAACAACCTAGGCAATACTATCTTGTATCCAGGAATGGACAAAGACTTTATGACAAAGACGTCAAAAGCAATTTCAACAAAAGTAAAAATTGACAAGTGGGATCTAATTAAACTAAAGAGCTTCTTTACAGCAAAAGAAACTATCAACAGAGTAAACCAACAACTGACTGAATGTGAGAAAATATTTGAAAACTATGCATCTGACAAAGGTCTAATATCCAGCATCTATAAGGAATTTAAACAAATTTATAAGAGAAAAACAATCCCATTAAAAAGTGGTCAAGGAACATGAATAGACACTTCTCAAAAGAAGGCATACATGCAGCCAACAAATATATGATAAAAGGTTCAATATCAAGCAATCAAATATATGAAAAAAGGTTTAATATCACTGATTATTAGAACAATACAAATCAAAACCACGAGATACTATCTCAAATAAGTTAAAATGGTTGGTGCAAAAGTAATTGCGGTTATTGCAGTTTTTTTTTTTCCATTAAAAGTAATTTGACTATTGAAAAGTAAACAAAACAAAACAAAACAAAAAAACAGATGCTGGTGAGGTTGTAGAGAAAAGGGAACACTTGTAGTCTGTTGGTGGGAGTGTAAATTAGTTCAACCATTATGGAATGCAGTTTACAATTTCACAAAGAGCTAAAAACAGAATTACCATTCGACCCAGCCATCCATTATTGGGTATATACCCAGTGGACTATAAATCATTCTACCATAAAAACACACACATGCAAATGTTAGTTGCAACACTATTCACAATAGCAAAGACATGGAATCAACCTAACTGCCCATCAATGACAGATGGAACAGAGAAAATGTGATACATATGTCCCATGGAATGCTATGCAGTCATATAAATAATGAGATTATATCTTCTGTGGGAACATGGATGGAGCTTGAGGCTATTATCCTTAGCAAACTAACACAGGAACAGAAAATCAAATACTGCATGTTCTCACTTGTAAGTGGGTGATGAAAGATAAGAACTTTATGAACACAAAGAAGGAAACGATAGGCATTGGATCTACTTGAAGCGGGAAGGTGGGAGCAGGGAGGGGAGCAGAAAAGATAACTAACTTTTGGGTACTGGGCTTAATACCTGGGTGATGAAGTAATATGTACAACAAATCCCTGTAATACGTGTTTACCTATATAATAAACATTCAAACCTAAAATAACCCGCCAGCCTATAATAAATGGTAAACTAAAATACATTTAAAATAATTTTTTAAAAATAATTAAATTATTTTGAGATTTTGCAAGCTTAAAATTCAAATAAAAAAGAGTTAAATAACGTGCCAATCATTTTCAGTAGTTGAAAAAGGAAAATTTTTGAGATTCACTAAAGCTATGGCCCCTGAGGAAGTTTCTCTTAGAAACATGTTACCAGATTTTTTTTTTTTTTTTTTTTTTTACTTTCTTCATCAAATGTCTAGACACACAGAAACCATTAAAATTCTACTTGAAGTCTGAAAGCATGTTGAGTCATCATTTCTATTTTACTTGCTTGCCATAATATGTCTGGGTATAACAACAAAACCATGCTGAATATGATTGAAGAAATATAGAAAGAAAAATTAGTGAATAAAATGTTTATGCAAGTGTCAATAGCAATGAAATACACATGATCGTGATCAAAAATTATTTAAGAACCATACTGTTACTTGTAGTTAAACGAGCATGAGTGTGGCAGGAGAAGGCTTTCCCTCACCCACAAGGAATGCCAGTGCCAGGGAAAGGCCATTTGCTGATGATCCGCACCTGTCATGCTAAAGTGTTAATTGAAAGCAGACATCAGAAGAGGCCACTTCCCGGATATGTGCGTTAAGAGACAAAATGACTGAATATGACTTTCCAGGGACACTCCACCAGTAAAGGGGAGAAAGCCTCAGATGGGCATGAGTACAACTTTCTGAACACACTGTGTGTGCTCACTTCCCCAGCATTAGGACATTACACATGTGGGCAGCCTACCCTCAGGGAAGAATCTTGGGAAAGGACACAAGATGCCAGAGGTGGGTCAGCCTATAAAGTCCTCGGATCAAGGTTAAACATCACACTTTACCTTCTCGATGCCGATTTGGGTCTCTTCCAAATGTATTTCCCTTTCTTTCCTGCTCTAAATCCTTTTAGTAAGCTTCCACTCCTGCTTTGAAACTTGCCTCAGTCTCTTTTCTGCCTTATGCACCTCAGTCAAATTCTTTCTTCTGAGGAGGCAAGCAGTGAGATTGCCGCAGACACATGTGGATTCAACTGCCTGTAACTAAGATACTTTCCACCGGTAAGTATTTCCACTTTTTACAAATATACTTTAAATATTCAGAATAAAATTATAACGTGGTACAATATAACAGAATTGCCTGCTGTAAGCAAAAAATAGTGATTTTTTGTCAACTAATTTTGAAGTTCCTTGTCAAATATAAGTTATTCAAAGATGATGGAGCAGCAGCTAATAAACATGTAAAAGGATGCTTGAAACAGTGAATGTCTTTATGGTGTGATATGTTAGATTTACCAACAACCAAGTCCTTGTTAAAAATTAATTAATGATTTTATGTTTTGTATTTTTTTATTTGTTTGTTTTTTGTTTTTTAATTTCCACAGCTTTTTGGGAAACAGGTGTTATTTGGTTACATGAGTAATTTCTTTAGTGGTAATTTGTGAGATTTTTGGTGCACGCATCATCCAAATAGTATACATTGAACACAGTTAGTAGCCTTTTATCCCTCACTCCCTTCCCACTTTTTCTCCTGGAGTCTCCAAAGTCCATTGTACTATTCTTACACCTTTGCATCCTCATAGCTTAGCTCCCACTTATGAGTGAGAACATATAATGGTAGGTGTTCCATTCCTCAGTTACTTCATTTAGAATAATAGTCTCCAGTTTCAACCAGGTTGCTGTGAATGCCATTAATTCATTCCTTTCTATGGCTGAATATATTCATATAATATGTATACATATCAATTGTATATTGATATGGGTAAACAGAAAACCCACAGAGTAGGAGAAAATATTTACAATCTATACAACTCTTTAATGCTAAACAGTATGAACATTTTTTAGTAGTTAAAAAAGGGGAACTTTTGAGATTTACCCAAAGAATTGGTTTTCCAGGAACTCTGTAAAGAAATAGTTGAATAATTGTGCTTTGTGAGTAAAATAGTTTTTGGTTGCCATCTGTTATTGTCACTCTTCTATTGGAAGATGCAGAAATTGGCATGCATGCAGCAAAAGCAAAGATGCAGATAAATTTTCAGAAATAATTTTGCAATTTTGAATATTAATTACATTATTTTATTGCTGCATTTCTAGATCCAAAATAAAGGCTATATTTTTCCTCAATTCTTTATGTAAAGAAATGAGTATATGCAAAAAATATAACAAAAACTTGAGTGTAAGTAAAAATCTTGGCCTGCTTTGGAAAGAGAAAAATATGCATTCTTAAAGCATCGCATAACTCTTCAATTTGTGCTTCAATCAACTTTCACCATCATCTTCATCATCATCATCTCCAAATCTTCAGATCTAGGAAGTGAAGAGGACAGCATTCCTTGTCTTACAGGTTTATTACTGAAAACTGTGAGCATAATAACTTATAACCAGCATCACTTTCAACAGTATCCTTTAGATGATAAGTTGAGCCAAACAATGCCTTGCTCTTTTATCAACAGCAAAATAATACAAAAAACAATTTACTAGCAAAAACATGCAGTATAATGACTGTTGAAATAATTTAGCACACACTTGTATTGGAAAACTATTGTTCTTGTGCAAATTTTTCAAATTTTAAAAAATAACTGACAAAACATTAGTAATAAAAACGTTCAAATATTCATCTCAACTAAAAATTTAAATTTATTCTGGTATCCCATTTATTAAATCAACACCATTGATATAATGTCAATGATGAATCCTCGACATTAACCTCCAAACACAGCATTTTACCACAATGTCTATTAGGCATACCTCTGCATAGGCAGAGATATTTTATTAAAATCTGAAATTTTTGGCTTAAATTAATACACCTCTCACAAGTTTGTATAAACGATCTATGTAATTTTTGGTTGATGTGTTCGTAACAGGCTGATTTACTCATAACAGAAAAGAGAAAATTACTTGATCATAAAATTTTCTAGAAAAACCTGAATCCTTCAGTGCTTAATTGAAAAGTGTGGCAACATACCCAGAACTCACCAAGGAAAGATATGAGTGTCTCGCAGATCTTAAACCAAAGGTGAAGTGGAGTATGCACTAGCAACCTGATTGTTTTCAAAGGTACAAAAGACTTAAGAACATTCATAACTGTTTTATCACTTAAATAAAAATTATTCGGCATATATCAAATGACCTTGAAAACCGTCTTGGATTGTTTAGATCAAAGTGATTTTTCAGGATTACATCTGAGAACAATTAAGGTTAGATTTGCTTTGTGTCTTCTAATTTTAGGAGGAGTAATTATAGAATTTATTAATTAGCATTGCTGATGTACTTCAAACACAAATACCTGTATTCAGTGTTGACTTGCAGAGTGACTTGCATTTTATATGCCTAAAGAACATATAATAGAGGAATTATAAATTATATCCATCTATCTTTAAACTGAATTGGACTTCTTAGATATCCTGCATAAAAATGGGGCTTACTATATAATTCTCAACAATGAATTAAAATGTATCAGTATTTACAAATAATGAAAAGAATTCTGGGTAAGAAAATCTCTATATTAAAATACATTTATCAGTCAGAAAAATCATATTAATAAAACAAAATTACCAAATATTTGATTTACAAATAGAATTTGCTCATGCTTCTTTCATATTCTGTATAAATTTGTCATGTCCTTTTCTAATTTGTCTTCATTTGTTTAGATAACCTTTGCTTCCTTGCCATGTATTATTTGCACTGTCTTTAGAGATTTATTGGTTACATAAACACATGTACACAAAAGGGATAGCTGTCATCTTCAGAAAAAAAAAATCTTTTAGAAAACAAGTCATCCCTATTTCAGGTAATTTTCATTATTAAAATAATAGTAATAGATGCACTATTTGAAATAAAATTAAGTAAGAAAAAAATAGAAATAAGTAAAAGGTAACAGAACAAAGACAGCTAAAGCTTATTTTATGGTAGAAGTAGGAGATTATTTTCCATTCATTTGCTTTTTATATTTTTAATAGTACAGTTTAGAAGAAATATGGAAGCATATATAAAGCATGCTAAAGTCTTGGAATCTCACACTGGCGCTTGCTAATAGCAGAGATGTGTGATTTGGGAGGAAGAAGTGAGACACATCTTGAAATATGCATAAAATCAAAGAATGAATCTGCATATATGATACATGTGGATTTTGCTTATGCAGTACACTGTATTCTAAAATGGAGTTATCAAGATAATTAAGGTGCTAAAACTCAACTTTTATGTAATCACAATTATCAGGAGAAATTTAGGTTCTGGTAAATGTGTAAAAGAGGGATCAGTTGATTCTACCAATACCCTCAGAATAGAATTAAGTTGCTTAAGCTTATTTATATCTTTAATATCCAGGTTATTTTGCATACCCAGGAATAGAATTATATGAATCAGAGATGATGTCATTGAAAAAAATCCACAATAGGCTTTCAAAATCATTAGATATAAATATACACATATGAAATATAGATAGGTATAATAGGCATATGTATGTGTGTGTTTGTGTATTTGTATGTTTATATCTGCACTACTTCAGAGCTGAAGCAATTTTGTTTCTCTTGTAAAGAAGAATAAATAACCTTCAGAATTTTGTATTAATATTATTAACTACAAATTTCGACATACTTTCCACTATAAGGTATTTGATCCTAATTTTATACCACTTAGATAGGAAACTTTCAGTCACCAATCTACATACGAATGTATTCCTTTTTCTAATTTACTCATTTCAGAAATTGGTACCACTAATCACTTGCTCAAGTGAAACACTTATAATTGAGTCAACTTTTGAGCACCAAATTCTTGTATCCAAATGTGACCTTTTCTCCGAATACTCAAGCAGTGTTCACTGATTGACACTTTTGCAATGGTGGACTGTTCTATCTTTGCACTGTTCAATATGAGACCCAGTAGCCCTGTGTGCCTATTAAGCATTGAAATGCAGCTAGTGTAAATGAAAAACTAAATTTTTAGTATTTTTTAATTTAAATTTATTTAAATTTAAATAGCCACATGTGGTTAGTGGTTGCCATATTGGATAATGTATTTCTAGATCAATATAACCAACCACCAAATTTATATATTCTCTTGAATGTATTATATGAATCTCAAATTTAATATGCACTGAACTTGGAGCTTTTGATTTTTTTCACCAAATTGCTTCCTCTCACTTTTCTGTATAATTTACTACTGTTATTTTTTTATTTGCTTGCTCTATAGTATTATAACTTCATAGCATTATCACTCTATCATTTTATACTCTATTTATTGTATTATGGGACTATTTAAGTAGGTTAAATAGAAAAAAAAGAAAAAAGATCTCATCCACATTTTTTTACCACTCTATCCACAGAACCTAGAATAGTGTTATATAGTAATCACTCAATATTTCTTGAATGAATGGATAAACAAGTGTATTGTTAAAAAAATGACAATTCTATAACCATAGACCAACAGTGCTGAGATTAAAGGTGATAAGTTTGTACCTAGCTATTAATTGTATTAGATCTGCCTTTTATGAGTAATGTGTCCTCAGGCAAATGACTGATTGGGTCTCAACTTTATTCTATGTATAAATAGATTATAAAAATACTTACTTTATAGAGTTATTTTAGTCTGGAATAATATAAAGCTTATTTATGACATTTAGTCAATAAATCTTGGCCATAGTAAGAATAGTAATAATAATAGTAACTATTATTATTTCAGTTTTAACTTATATGTGATAGATGTCCTTAGCCAAGATTCTTACATTTTCTGGCATCTGTTTCTTCATCTGCTCCATGGAGCAGTTGGAAGTTTGAATCTCTGTTTTTAGAACTAGCAATCTCCATGATTCTGAATATAAGTCCAATCTCTAGTGCATATTTTAAATGAATTAAAATTGTGCTCTAAATGAACACTAATAAAACACATATATATCCTTCTTTATTCAGTGTCTTTGACTACTGTTTTAGAAAATCAATATTTCTTTTTCTCCAGTCTAAAATGTCTCAAGGAATCACAATATTGACCATTTAAAGTAATAAATTATTGCATATTTTCACATTAATTAGTTGAAATTTCACTGTTGATATTACCCAGTTTTCCTTCACATTTTATTATATTTTCCCCTTAGAAAATTTTGTCTCCTTAATAGATTTAACTTTTGTCTCTTTAACAGATTTAACTTACCAAAGAATAATACAAGAAGGCATTATTATATCTGAGTTTAAGGGACCTTAATGTTACTTAATGATTTTAGCTGGCACCTTTATAAGTTGCAACATAGTGCCAATAGATCAAAAACAAAATGCTCTGAAATTCTAATGCACCATATGTGTTACACTTAGAAAGTAATGAAAGAAAAAGCATATTTAGAGGGGTATGATAGTAGCTTTGCTTTGTACTGAGTAGTAGAAAACCTAACTACTGCACATGCCTATAAGTCATCAAGTTACAGTAACAGGATCTGGCAAGTGGGTAGAATGAACTATTTGCATTAAAAATCTGTCAATTTAAAATGCAATAAAAACAAACAAAAAATCAATGATAATGCATTTAAATTCAAACAGTCATCACAGCACTGCACTGGCAATCAGTCATATTTACCAAGGCCACGTATGTAATAATCCTCCTGATCCCTCTATAATTACTTGCTTTGCCTCTTGAATTATCAACAGCTCTTATGGCTTATTGCCTCATGCTTGCTTAATAAGCATTTGCAATCAATAATCTTGCCACAGAGTAAGAGGCAACCAGCCAGCCAAGCCCAGGGTTTAAATGCCTCACAAGTGATCGTTACATCGGTGTGAACGACAAAGAGGTGGCTGTGCTAATGGGAGAGGCATGCAATAAAAAGGTAATTTAGAAAATCTGCTTGCTGCAATGTGTGGATCTTACCACGGCTGGTGGTGTCTCAGCTATGGGGAATAGTCACCCTTGAAAACACATCTTCAAATCTTTCCCAGAGGTGCTTTTACAGTGATCATCATCTCCAGCAGCTGTCTTCTATATCTTCCTATCAACATAACACATCCAGTTTGCCTGAAGTGCTTTTTGCCCAACTGGAAAAGCAAACAGTTATTTTCTTCATTCACATGGTATATGATGGAGAACAGGAATTTATATGCAAATTTGAGTATTAGTGACACTTTGATGAGAAGAGTTTAAGGACCAATTGTAGTTGTCAAAAATGTTTGAAAACCCCTATTAACGCCATTCACATGGAACATAAAATTGAAGATCCAATAGAGAAAGTGTGTTGTATAGAGAGCAACATCATATTGCTTATTTTATTCAGTCTGTTGAATTGCAGAGATTCACAGATTGTTGTAAAAGAGACAATTGGAAATACATTCATCAGGGTAATTTTATTTCATTTTCAAACTTGTAAATATTAACTATGCTTGTTATTGTTATTACTTAAAATTTACATTTTTTCCACTATTTAAGAGACATTACAGAATATATATTAAAAACACTGCTTTTATTCCCACAGAATATGTATTAAGTAACTAACACAGGAGAGTAATCATTTGAAAAATAAGGCTTGGAAGTGCTTATTTGTATTATCATCTATAAATTAGATCCTAAGTCCACCAAATTACACTTAACATTAATTTTAGCCTGGTTTAACATTGTAAAATGTGTAGTGTGGTACAGTGTTAGAAGGTGCCCCAGGTATCGGCTGAGGCGTCTTTCCAAGACCATTACACATCAGAGATGAGTGATGTCTTACAGGCCCACACTAAAGTCTATTCAGGCCCCTAATAAAGCTTTCACCCAGGAAGAGCTGGGTGTGATAACCTCTTCATGTGGTCAGAAATTGAATCACCGAAGAGTGTTGCCAAGTCTCTCCCTGATAAATAAGACTAAGGGTACAGGCAAACAGGACAGGTGATGTTCATTACTGAGTGATACCAGGGCTACTGAGTTCATCAGAATGATGGAAATCTCCAACAGTTTCTAGAATGGTAGATTCTGTTGTTACCTTTATATTTCTTCATAATTCTTCACAGTGATCGCTAACATTCTATTTTAGGAACTTAAGGGAAGAAAAGAGGGGAAGTTGATGAGGCTCTATGTAAATCTGTCTTATAGGGGAGAGGAGACTCAGGTATGGGGTGGAATTAGTAAAAAGGGAATTAATTCTCTGAGGTTTGTTATAGGGAGATAAAAAGAGCAGAGGGGATTATACCAGTTAACATTTGGTTGTTAGATTAAAAAGAAGATATTCACCTGGTTTTTCAGAAATAGAGTGAATCTAGCAAAGAAAAAAATATGTATTTTCATTGCTTGAAACTCTTAGTTCCTTACATTTTTTATATACAGGGTGTCTCTACTTTGATATTTTCTTAACGTTTCAATTACAAAATACATAAATGTATCAACATATCTTTTTACATTTTTTCTTAATTTATAAAAATTAGAACATAATTAGAGTCTTTTACTCTCAGGAACATATTACACTATGTTCTCGGCAATTTTATTGTCCAAAATAACTTATTAAAGTGAGCTAGTATTTTGGGTTTTGCATTAAATAAGTATATTTTAGCTCTTCTTGTCACAAAAAAGTAACTATGTGAGATAATAAATACGTTAATTTACTTGACTATAGAAAAAATTTTACTCTCTACATGTATCCCATAGCATCATGTTGCAAATCTCAAATATATACAATAAAATTTATTTTTTAAAAATCAAGTTAGCAACAAGTGAAAGCTAAGAGAATACAATAAACAAATAAAACTACGTAAGTATAAAAAATGCATAAGTATAAAGCCTTAGTTGTTCAAATTGGGATCCGCAGTCATATTGTTGAAAATCTGCCAGGTTTACAGAAATTTTTAGTGTTATGTTTTAATTATTGCAATAAAATGGAAGAGAATGTTAATTTAAGCCTGGTTAAGATTACCTGTACTATTGCCTTGTAGACAATACAGAAAAAACAAATCTCAATGACCGTATTTGTTTTTGTGTAGCCAGTTGTCTTAGCATTAGGTCATGCTACTTTAATTATCCTGAGCTAACGATGAAAGAATTGAGTTAAACATTATACATGTGTGATGCATTCAGTCACAGTGAAGGAAAAATAATATCTTGTACATAATTATGTAGGAACAAATGTTTAGTGATAGTTCAGGTGGAGGAAAATGGTAGAATTGAGGTGTAACCAGTCATAGAGCCATAACAGCCTCCAGAAATAAGAAGCAGCTGTGGTAAAAGACTTATTACCAGCTATGTTAGCATCAGCGATTTCCCAACATCATTCTTTATATTAAATGAATGCTGTTAATTAGAATATTTGTATATTGTTATTCTTATTTAACGAATATATCTAATTTTATATAATGTAACATAAAAGCTTTGAGCATCAAATGCTGTAATTGTACATATTAAAATACTCATAAAAATAGTTTTAGCCAACACTAGAGTTTCACATTCTTCTGGTTAGAAAAACACTGTTATAATAGTACTACTGAGAGTATAAAGAGTGTGTGTATCAATCCTTAATAAAATCCAGAAGTTCTTCACAACGTAGAACTCATCTATCCTTTCAAATTTTTCTCCCGCTGGAATACTTCATGTGAACTATGACTTATCCAGACTCACTATTTTCTAAAACGTTAGGAACATTTCCTGCCTTTGCATCTATATTTACTGTTACTCTTGACTGGATTTTCCTGTCCCCATCCTCACTCACTCGCTTGAGATGTATTTGAACTTACAGAACATTGCTCTGCTCCTTACTTATCTTAACATGTATTCTTTTGAAAATATTGTTTTCACATGACATATTTCATTTATCATTCATATATGTATATCTTGTATAAATACATTCTGTGTATATATCCATATTTATCTCCATATATGTATTTTCTATGTTCTTCCCTCCCAAAAAAATAAGCTCCTTGAATATGACCCTGCAGCCAGTGCCTTGCAGATAGAGGGTATATCATAAACATTTGTTGATGTACAGAGAATAAGAAATCTAATGAGAGATAGTTCATACCAAATCTCCATTATATAATAGAAGTATATGTGTGACAGTTTAAGTAGGGAGATATGTTTTGGGGGATGTGTGGGTAGGATTTCAAAGCTATCTCTGTCATTCTCTTCACTTTCTTAATATATGATTATTCCCCACACAATTAGGGATTTATTCTTGTTCCAGACCTTCTTTTTACTTTTTCTTATCCTGCTCATGATGGTTATCAAAGCTGCAAAGCTAAAACACTAACTTCCACAAACCAATCTTAGTCCTTCATCTGTATCAGTGACCAGTAGCTCTCAAGCCATCCCAAATCCAAAAATGCCCAAGAGAATGCATATTCTCCCAGTGTTTTGGCAATGCCACTGGGCAAGTAATATTTGCTAAACATCACAACAAAACAGAAGGGCTTCTAGTATTGCAAGAATTATTATTAAAAGTTTAATTTTGTTACAGATTATAAAATTATCAGATATTTATTATAGAAACTTACACATACAGAAAACTTTAATAACTAATTTATGACTTAATTCCTGAAAACAAAGAAAAGATTTTGTTCACTTCAGAATGGCCGTTGTTGAGTACAATGCCTGAATAACATTAATGAATGATTCTATGACTAGATGGGTAAAAATAAAATTATCATCATTCCTTTAACATTGTAATGTATTCCCTTTTTATCATGCACATGTGCGCATACTTGTTCTTTATGCAAATGTGAATATAATATTGTTGAATCATATATAAATTGTTTTCAATTTAGTATCATATTGTAAACAATAAAAATCTTTTCACCAAAATATGATTAAAATCTGTTTTACTATTTCTCCATGTGGATATGCACTAACTTAACATTTTATAACTTCAGTGATATTCAGGTTGCTCCTAATTTTCACTATTGAAAGTAATGGTATAGAAAATGTAATGCATAAATTTTGATCCCTGACCTCTTTCTCACTTTCTTTCCCGTAGGAACAGTCAGGGTATCATTAATTAAGATGTTAAGTATGGATTTTGTTTTGCAGATGACCTGTAACAGGTTAAGGATTCTCTCTCATACACTAAATGTGATGCATGTTTTTTTAAAATCATAAATTGGTAGATTTTGTCAAATGCTTTTTCCTCACCTATCGAAATCATAATACGGTTTCTGTCATTTAATCTATTAATATGATATACTTCATTGATTTTTTTTTTAATATGTTGAGCCAATCTGGAAATTGAGGAATGGATCTTTTGAGTCATGCTAAGTAACTCTTTAATATGTTGTTATAATTAGTTTGCAAGTTTGAGGATTTGAGGGTTTCTATTTACAAGTAATAATGGGAGATATATATATATATTTGTATAATCTTTATCAGATTTTAGTAACAGGATAATATTGTGGTTGGGATGAGTTACTTCTCATTATTTTTGAAAGAGTTTGATAAGCATTGGTATTACATATTATTAAATGTTTTGTAGAATTCACCAGAGAAGCTATCTAGTCTTGGGATTTTTAGGGAAGCATTTTAATTATTAACTCAATCTTTGCACTTTCTATGGTTCTTCTCATATTTTCTATCTATTCTGTTTTTTTCTTCAGTTTTGATAGTTTGTGTTTTTGTAATAATTTGTCCACTTCATCTAAGTTATCTGATTGGTTTATGTAGAATTGTCCATACAAAGTTTGTTCCCTAATGTTAATAATAAAAAATGAAAACTAATGACAAAAGTATTGCCTAAGAATTATTTTTAATTTCTGTATGGTCAGTAATATTTTATTTCTGTAATGTCTTTTATTCTTGAATTTAAGAAATTATGTATTTTCTCTTTTTTACTGGCTGTCAATTATATTAATATGTTGGTTTATTCTCAAAAATGTTTGTTTTAGTTGCTATTTTTCATTTTTATTTCTGTTCTCGAATTAATGTAAAGTTTTGCTCTAAGATTTTTCTTTTGCCTTAATGGATTTAATTTGCTCTTTTAATTTTTTAGTTCCTTAATGTGAAAGATAGGTTATCCATTTCAGATAATTCCTTTTCTTAATATAAAAGCTTACAACTATAAATTATTCTGTAGGTCCTGGTTTAACTGAATCTTATAAATTTTGATAAATTGGGCTTTTGTTTTCATTCATCTCCAAGTATTTAAAAATTTTTCTTATTATCTGAAATTTCCAGATAGCTTTCTTTCCTTGTGGCATTGGTTATTTATGAATCTGTTGTTTAATGTTCACGTTGCGTTAGTTTCCCAATATTTATTTGGTTATTAATTCACATTTTCAAACCACTGTGTTCAGAGAACACGATTTGTATAACTTAAATACTTTAAACTGTATTGAGATTTGTTTTACAGCCTAACATTGCATTCCAAAGTGTTCCATATGGGCTTGTGAGAAGTATCTATTCTGTTGTTGGGTGATATGCCAATCCCTCCCTTCCTTTTTTTTTTTTTTTTTTTTTTCCCTTTTTTTGATACAGTCTTGCTCTGTCACCCAGACTGGAGTGCAGGGGTGCAATCTCAGGGTCACTGCAACCTCCATGTCTCAGGTTCAAGTGATTCTTATGCCTCAATCCCTGGAGTAGCTGGGACTACAGGCCACTATGACCTGCTATTTTTTTTTTTTTTTAGTAGAGACAGAGTTTTGCTAGGTTGGACTGGCTGGTCTTGAACTCCTGGCCTCAAGTGATTCACCCACCTTGGTCTCCAATTTCTGCTTTTTAATTGCATTGTTTTATATATTAATATTTACCAGACTAAGGTAAAACTTAAATCTGCAATTTCATTTACTTTGAATGTTTTATATATTTTTTCTCTATCATCCATTACTGTCTTTGGTTGGCTTAAATAAATATTTTCTAACATACTGTTTTACCACTGTCATTTGTTATTCAATTTGTTTCTGCATTTTGTTCTCAGAGATTATTTATATTATTAAAATCTTTTTCAAATTAATAGCAACTAAATTTCAACAGCCCCAAAACAACTTTATTCCAGTAAAACTCAATTCCTGTTCCTCTTTGTTATTTTATTTTAATATATATTACATATTTATGCACTGTCTTCTCAGAAACACACATTTCTGATGATTATTCACACAGTTGTCTTTTAAATCAGAAGTATAAAAAAAATTACAGATAACAGTTATTTAGCTATCCTTTGTATCTAAATATATAGTTGCATTTATAAGTGTATTTATTCAAGACATTGGGAAATATTCTGTAGAATCCTTTTGTACTAGGTTTAATAACTGCTAATTTGCTCAGTTATTGTTTATCAGAATATCTAAAGTTCTCTCCAATTTTTAAAGAATTATTTTACTGGATGTAGAATTCTTGGCTTACCGAGTTTCTTCTTTATCTCCACATTTTGAATATATCACCCACATTTCTCTAGCTTCTATAACTTTTGGTGAGAAATCAGCTTAATTTTATGGAGAATTCTTTGAGTGTACTGTGTCATGTCTCTTTTCATGCTTTCAATATTCTTGCTGTGTCCTATCATTGGAGAGTTTAATTATAATGTGTCTAGGTGTGAGTCTCTGTGGGTTTTTCCAACCACTAGTACATTGAGCTTTTTATATATGTAGAATAATATTTTTCACCAAATTTTGGACATTTTTAATGATTTTTTTAAATTTATTTTTTCTGTCCCATTCTTTTGTCCCTCTTTCTGTAACACCCATTAGGCACAAATAGATACACTTGATGTTTTTCACAGGTTTCTGGTGGCTTTATTCATTTTGGTTTTGTTCCTTTTTTTTTCTCTTTGGACTAGATAATCTCCATTGACCTTTCCTTACATTTGCTTATTCTTCTGCTTGCTCATATCTGCTGTTGAGACCACTAGTAAATTATTTATTTTACATTTTAGTCACTGTAAATTTATTTTTTTTCATTTTCATTTTTTATTATACTTTAAGTTCTGGGAAACATGTGTAGAACATGAAGGTTTGTTACACAGGTATACATGTGCCATGGTGATTTGCTGCACTCATAAACCCATCATCCACATTAGGTATTTCTCTTAATGCTATCCCTCCCTTTGCCCCCCACATTCTGACAGGCCCTGGTGTGTGATGTTCCCCTCCCTGTGGCCATGTGTTCTCATTGTTCAGCTCCCAATTATGAGTGAGAACATGCAGTATTTGGTTTTCTGTTCCTGTGTTAGTTTTCAGAGAATCATGGTTTCCAGCTTCATCCAGGTCCCTGCAAAAGACATGAACTCATTCTTTTTTATGACTGGGTAGTATTTGATGGGGTATATATGCCACATTTTCTTTATTGAGTCTATCATTTGGTGGGTGTTTCCATTGGTTCCAAGTCTTTGCTATTGTGAATATTGCTGCAGTAAACACACATGTGCATGTGTATTTCTACTAGAATGATTTATAATCCTTTGAGTATATGCGCAGTCATGGGATGACTGGGTCAAAGGGTATTTCTAGTTCTAGATCCTTGAGGAATTGCCACACTCTCTTCCACAATGGTTGAACTAATTTACATTTCCAACAGTGTAAAAGCGTTCATATTTATCCACATCCTCTCCAGCATCTGTTATTTCCTGATTTTTTAATGATTGTCATTCTAAATGGCATGACATGGTATCTCATTGTGGTTTTGATTTGCATTTCTCTAACGACCAGTATTGATGAGCTGTTTTTCATATGTTTCTTGACTGCATAAATGTCTTCTTTTGAAAAGTGGCTGTTTATATCCTTTGCCCACTTTTTGATAGAGTTGTTTGTTTTATTCTTGTAAATTTGTTTAAGTTCCTTGTAGATTCTGGATACTAGCCCTTTGTCAGATAGATAGATTGCAAAAATGTTCTCCTATTCTGTAGGTTGCAGGTTCACTCTGATGATAGTTTCATTCACTGTGGAGAAGCTCTTTAGTTTCATTATGTCCCATTTGTCAATTTTGGCTTTTGTTACCATTGTTTTGGTGTTTTAATTGCGAAGTCTTTGCTCATCTCTGTGTTCTGAATGATATTGCCTAGGTTTTCTTCCAGGGTTTTTATGGTTTTAGGTCTTACATTTAAATTTTTAATCCATCTTGAGTTAATTTCTGTATACATTTTAAGGAAGAGGTCCAGTTTCAGTTTTCTGCATGTAGCTAGCCAGTTTTCCCAACACCGTTTATTAAATAGGGAATTCTTTCCTCACTGCTTGTTTTTGACAGGTTTGTCAAAGATCAGATGGTTGTAGATGTGTGGTGTTATTTCTGAGGCCTCTGTTCAGTTGCATTGGTTTATGTATCTATTTTGGTACAAGTACCATGCTGTTTTGGTTATTGTAGCCTTATAGTATAGTTTGAAATCAGGTAGCATGATGCCTCCAGGTTTGTTCTTTTTGCTTTGGATTGTCTTAGATATATGGGCTCTTTTATAGTTCCGTAGGAAATTTAAAATAGTTTTTTCTAGTTCTGTGAAGAAAGTCAGTGGTAGCTCGACGAGAATAGCATTAAATCTATAAATGACTTTGGACAGTATGGCCATTTTCACAATATTAATTCTTCCTATCCATGAGCATGGAATGTTCTTCCATTTGTTTGTGTCCTCTCTTATTTCCTTGAGCAGTGGGTGGTTTGTAGTTCTCCTTGAGTAGGTCCTTCACATCCCTTGTAAGTTGAATTCTTAGGTATTTTATTCTCTTTCTAGCAATTGTGAATGGGAGTTTACTCATGACTTGGTTCTCTGTTTGTCTATTATTGGTGTATAGGAAAGCTTGTGGTTTTTGCACATTGATTTTGGATCCTGAGACTTTGTTGAAGTTGCTTATCAGCTTAAGGAGTTTTGGGACTGAGATGATGGAGTTTTCTAAACATACAATCATGTCATCTGCAAACAGGGACAATTTGACTTCCTCTTTTCCTAATTGAATACCCTTTATTTCTTTCTCCTGCGTGATTGCCCTGGCCAGAACTTCCAACATATGTTTAATATGAGTAATGAGAGAGGGCATCCCTGTCTTGTGCCAGTTTTCAAAGGGAACACTTCCAGGTTTTACCCATTCAGTATGATATTGGCTGTGAGTCTGTCACAAACAGCTCTTATTATTTTGAGATATGTTCTATCAATACCTAGTTTATTTAGTGTTTTTAGCATGAAGGGGTGTTGAATTTTATTGAAGGCCTTTTCTGCATCTATTGAGATAATCATGTGGTTTTTGACATTGGTTCTGTTTATGTGATTGATTACGTTTACAGATTTGCATATGTTGAACCAGCCTTGCATCCCAGGGAGGAAGTTGATTTGATTGAGTTTGATAAGCTTTTTGTGTGCTGCTGGATTTGGTTTACCATTATTTTATTGAGAATTTTCACATCAATATTTATCAGGGGTATTGGCCTGAATTTTTTTTTATGTTGTGTCTCTGCCAGGTTTTGCTATCAAGATGATGCTGGCCTCATCAAATGAGTTAAGGAGGATTCCCTCTTTTTCTATTGTTGGGAATAGTTTCAGAAGGAATGGTAGCAGGTCCTCTTTGTACCCCTGGTAGAATTTGACTATGAATCCGTCTGCTCCTGGGCTTTTTTTTTTTTTTTTTTTTTTGGTTGGTAGACTATTTATTACTACCTCAATTTCAGAACTTGTTATTGGTCTATTCAAGGACTTGACTTCTTCCTGGTTTAGTCTTGGGAGGGTGTACGTGTCCAGGAATTTATCCATTTCTTCTAGATTTTCTAGTTTATTTGTGTAGAGGTGTTTATAGTATTCTCTGATGGTAGTCTGTATTTCTGTGGGATCAGTGTTGATATCCCCTTTATTATGTTTTATTATGTATTTGATTCTTCTCTCTTTTTTTCTTTGTTAATATGGCTAGCCATCTATCTATTTTGTTAATCTTCTTAAAATACCAGCTCCTGGATCCATTGTTTTTTTTTGTTTGTTTTTGTTTTTTTGTTTGAAAGGTTTTTCATGTCTCTAGCTCCTTCAGTTCTTCTCTGATCATTGTTTTTTCTTGTCTTCTGCTAGCTTTTGAATTTGTTTGCTCTTGCTTCCCTAGTTCTTTTAATTGTGATATTAGTGTGTCAATTTTAGATCTTTCCCACTTTTCCTGTGGGCATGCAGTGCTATAAATTTCCCTCTAAACATTGCTTTAGCTGCTTCCCAGAGATACTGGTACATTGTGTTTTTGTTCTCATTGATTTCAAAGAACTTATTTATTTCTGCCTTAATTTTATTGGTTACCCAGTTGTCATTCAGGAGCAGGTTGTTCAGTTTCCATGTAGATGTGTGATTTTGAGTGAGTTTCTTAATTCTGAGCTCTAATTTTATTGTACTGAGGTCTAAGAGACTGTTTGTTATGATTTCCCTTCATTCACATTTGCTGAGGAAGTTTTACTTGAAATTATGTGGTCAATTTTAGAATAAGTGTGATTTGGTGCTGAGAACAATGTATATTCTGTTGATTTGGGGTGGAGAGTTCTGTAGATGTCTATCAGGTCTGTTTGGTCTTAAGCTCATTTCAAGTCCTGAATGTCTTTGTTAATTTTCTGTTTCATTGTTCTGTCTAATATTGACAGTGGGATATTAAAGTCTTCCACTATTATTGTGCGGGAGTCTAACTCTCTTTGTAGGTCTCTAAGAACTTGCTTTATGAATATGGCTGCTCCTGTATTGGGTGCATATATATTTAGATATCTTGCTCTTCTAGTTGCATTGATCCTTTTACCATTACGTAATGCCCTTCTTTGTTGTTGTTGTTTATTATTATTTTTTTTGATATTTGTTTGTTTAAAGTCTGTTTTATCAGAGACTATAGTTGCAGCCTCTGCTGTTTTTTTTTTTTTCTTTCTATTCGCTTTGTAAATCTTCCTCCATTCCTTATTTTGAGCCTATGTATGTCACTGCACATGAGATTCAGTTCTCCTGAACACAGCACATCAATTGGTCTTGACTCTTTATCCAATTTTCCAGTCTGTGTCTTTTAATTGGGGCATTGAGCTTGTTTCCAATGAAGGTTAATATTATGTGTGAATTTGATACTGTAGTTATGATGTTAGCTCGTTATATTTTGCCTGTTAGTTGATGCAGTTTCTTCATATAGTTAGCAGTTCCTGTAACCTTATTTCAATCTTCTTAGCTTTCTTACATTGTGTTAGAACATGCTCCTTTAGCTGGGAGGAGTTTGTTATTACCCACTTTCTGAAGCCTGCTTCTGTCAATTTGTCAAACTCGTTTTCCATCCAGTTTTGTTCCTTTGCTGGGGATAGAGCTGTAATTCTTTGGAGGAGAAGAGGCATTCTGGGTTTTGGAATGTTCAGCCTTTTTGTGCTGGTTTTTCCTCATATTCATGGATTTATCTACCTTTGGTTTTTGATGTTGAGGATCTTTGGATGGAGTTTTCAGGTGATTGTCCTCTTTGTTTATGTTGATCCTTTTTCTTTCTGTTTGTTAGTTTTCCTTCTAACAGTCAGGCCCATCTTCTACAGGTCTGCTGGAGTTTTCTGGAGGTCAACTCCAGACCCTGTTTGCCTGGTTATCACCAGTGGAGCCTGCAGAACAGTAAAGATTGCTGCCTGCTCCTTCCTCTGGATGCTTCATCCCAGAGGGGCACTTGCCAGATGCCAGCTGGAGTTCTCCTGTACAAGGTATCTGTCGACCCCTGCTGGGAGGTGTCTCCCTGTCAGGAGGCACAGGGGCCAGAGACCCACTTGAGGAGGCAGTCTGTTCCTTAGCAGAGCTGGAGCTGGGAGATCCGCTGCTGGGAGATCTGCTGCTCTTTTTAGAGCCAGCAGGCAGGAATGTTTAAGTCTGCTGAAGCTGCACCCACAGCCACCCCTTTCCCCAGGTGCTCTGTCCCTGGGAGATGGGAGTTTTATCTAAAAGCCCCTGAGTGGGGCAGTTGCCTTTCTTTCCGAGATTCCCTGCCTAGAGAGGAGGAATTTAGAGAGGAAGTCTGACTGCAGTGGCTTTGCTGAGCTGTGGTGGGCTCTGCCCAGTTTGAACTTCCCAGAGGCTTTTTTCACACTGTGAGGGGAAAACCACCTACTCAAGCCCCAGTAATGGTGGATGCCCCTCCCCCTACCAAGCTCGAGTGTCTCAGATCAACTTCAGACTGCTGTGCTGGCAGCCACAATTTCAAGCCAGTGGATCTTAGCTTACTGTCTCCCTGGGTTGGGATCTGCTGAGCAAGACCACTCGACTCCCTGGATTTAGCCCCCTTTCCAGGGGAATGTATGGTTCTGTATCCCTGGCATTCCAGGTGCCACTGGGGTCTGAAAACAAAAAAGCAAACAAACAAACAAACAACAAAACAAAACAAAAAAACTCTTGCAGCTAGCACAGTATCTGCCCAAACAGCTGCCCCATTTTGTGCTTGAAACCCAGGGCCCTGGTGGTGTAGGCACCTGAGGGAATCTCCTGGTCTGCGGGTTGCAAAGATCATTGCTAAGGTATAGTATCTGGGCCGGAGAGCACCATCTCTCATGGCATGGTCCCTCAGGGCTTCCTTTGGCCAGGGAGGAGAGTTCCCTGAACCCTTGCACTTACCCGGTGAGGCAACGCCCAACCCTGCTTCTACTTGCCCTCTGTGGGCTGCATCCACTGTCTAATCAGTCCCACCTTGAAAATGCACTCCAGTTGGGCAACAGAGCGAGACTCCCTCAGTTGAAAATGCAGAAATCACCCACCTTGTGCGTTGGTCTTGCTGGGAGCGGCAGACCAGAGCTGTTCCTATTCAGACATCTTGACCCTATTGTAGATTTAAACCGTAGAATTTCATTCTGGTTCTTTTTCTATAATGTCTATATCTCATGGTATTTTCTTATTGGTAAAGCACCATTCTCATAGGTTCCCTTAGATTTTTAGACAAAATTCATTTTTCTTCTTTGGACATAATCAAGGCAACTGATTTAAATCCTTGTCTAGTAAGTTCAACATCAGGTCTCCTTCAGAGACAGTTTCTATTTACTCCTTTTTTCTGTGTATTAGACATAAATTTTTTTATATAATTTGTGATTTTCTATGAAAAGTAACATTCAGGAATTTTTCTTGAATAAATAATCCTTGAATTGCTGTAAACCTTTGGTTAATTCCCAGATATCTGAAAAAGTTGATTGATTCTAACAAGTGTTTTCAGTGTTTTTGTTGCCTTTACAGATAACAAAAATTTGTCAGTCCTTTACTTGGCTGTATTTATTGATAGTATTTCCTAAATATTATTATAATTGATCTTAAATCATTTAGACAGGTTATATAAATGCAATTATCACTGTCGCAGTATACTCTTATACCTGGTACTTTACTTACCCGTATTAATACCCGACCTCCACATACAATAACAACTTTTGACAAATAAAAACATTGATGTAGTAGACAGAATTCTAAGATGTCCTGTTGATATTCTTGTCTGCCGGTATACATGCTTTGTGTAACCACCTGTGAAGATTTTGACTATGTAAGATTTTGACTGTGAAGATTTTCGCTGTGTAAACATTGTGTCTATTTATGAATGCACAATTTATAGCTCAAAGTGTGGAATTTTTTTTTTTTTTGAAACGGAGTCTCGCTCTGTTGCCCAGGTTGGAGTGCAATGGGGCACGATCTCAGCTCACTGCCAACCTCTGCCTCCCAGGTTCAAACAATTCTGCTGCCTCTGCCTCCTGAGTGGATGGGACTACAGGCATGCACCACCATGCCCGGCTAATTTTTGAAAAATGTGGAATTATTAACCTGTTAATTTATTATCCAAAGTACTATGAAAATGCCCACCTAATCATATACCTACTCAAATATAATGTTATATTATTTTATATCTTTGCTAATTTGAAAAATTTTAAACACTTGCATGCTTGGTTAAATTTGTATTTATAACAAGGAAGATTAAATTTTTGTAATTAGTATTTATTGTGTTTCTTCTTGTATTAATTGTTTGACCACATGCTTTGTCCTTTTCCCTTGCAGTCCTATTTTTTGTTTGTTATAGTTACATTATATCTGATTACAAGTAGCAAATTCCATTCCCTCCCTCCTTCTCTTTCTTTCTTTCTTTCTTTCTTTCTTTCTTTCTTTCTTTCTTTCTTTCTTTCTTTCTTTCTTTCTTTCTTTCTCTCTCTCTCTCTCTCTCTCTCTCTCTCTCATCCTTTATCATCCTTTATTTTCTTTCCTTGGTATCCCTCCTGTTTAGAGATTACAGAACTTGAATCTGCAAGCTAATATCATTTAAAAGTTTTTGAAAGCTATTAGCTCTATCTCTTCATATATTCATTTATTATTTCTTCCTATATTCTTCATATATTATTTCTATCCTGTCTTCTTTCTATATGGAATGCCAATTATACACATGACAGATACCAAGGATTTATTGAATGACTGCATGAGAAATGTTTAAGAAACTTTAAATATAATTTTTGAGAACTTGAATTTTGAACAATGTTCAAGGTATTATAGAGGCTCTAGTTATACAAAAGTAGATCTGATGCCTCAATAGTAACTGTAGTAAATTGATCTACTCATGACCTAATGCTTTCATTACTTAGCACTTTATCCATATTTTATCTTCCTATTCTGTTCTTTACTTACTCTCGTGGCCCTTTTCTAATGCAAGTCTTCTGCTTCTTCATGGATTCTAGTGGTGTTTCTATTTGATATTTTTATCATTTTGTGTTCTCTGCAACTGCCATTTATTTCATTTAATTCAAACTCACCAAAGCTTATTTTGTAAGACTACAACTCACTGAATGAATTTTGTCTATTGCAAAAAGATTTTATGCATGTACATCTCATATAAGTTGTTGACTATTATAAATAGCTGCATATAGTAAGATGTCCATTATTAATACTGTATATGGTAATATGTCCATAAAGAGTTTTTTTTTTTTGGTTTTGTTTTTTTTTTTTTTTTTTTTTTTTACACCACTATGGTATGGTGAAGTTAAGTTGCAAAAGAAAAAAAAAAACTTTCAAATGTGAGTAATAAGCCAAATTGATGAACTGAGATTTTTCGTAAAACTTCATCTTTCACAGCATATCTGATGTTAATATTTTATTTACATGAGAACTTATGCAAGAACACATTTAAATTAATAATTTCACGCACTTCACTTATATTATTCTGGTGAATAACAAATTACCACAAGCTCAATGGCATAAAATAAAGATTTATTACCTCACAGTGTTTGTGGGTCCAAAGTTTGGTTATTTAACTCTGTTCCCAGGTTCTTGCCAGTCTGAAAGCAAGATGTTGGCTGAGGCTGTAATTTCATCTGAATTTTGAGGTCTTCTCCTAAGCTCAGTAAACGTATGGAAAATTCTGTTTCTTATGGTTGTAGTATTGAAGGCTACATTTTCTTGCCAGCTGTTGTTCAAGGACTTTCCTCATTCTTTGCTACATGACTCCATTCATAGGTTTTTTCGTAACATGGGGGCTTATATTTTCAAGGCCAGAAAGAGAATACCTTCTTGCTGTGATATGACTGAGGCTTCTATATCACAATTATAAAGATGATGATCATATTACTTTGATCAAATAATGCAACCTAATCAAGAGAGGAGTGAATATCCCTTCAAATTCACAGTGCCTACTGATACTCAAGTGGAGGTGGTTATACAAAGCATGTATACCGGCAGACAGGAATATCAACAGGACATCTTAGAATTCTGCCTACTACATCTATGTTTTTATTTGTCAAAAGTTGTTATTGTATATACAAGTTTAGATCATTCCTTACCATCACTACAGTTGTCACTGTGCCTTTTACAAGATGGATGATCCATGGGCTACTCTCCCTGCTTGAATTCTAAAAGGTATTATCTATTGCTTGATATGTCCACAAATTTTTCATCCTGTTTGGAATGCCAAACACATCTAGTCCTACATGCTGCATCTACCAGATAAACTGGTAGAAACTCCAATTTTTTTTTTTTTTAATCTGATCTTACGTGCAGCACTTGAAGTACTATCCCAAATGTGTATATTGAGATTATCAGGTCCTCCCAGGGCAGCAAAATACAAGATAGGAGAGTTATAAGGAAAAGAGTGAGAAACTTAATATCACTACTTGCTATCCCCTGCCTACTGATAAACATGTCTTACAAAATTTGTTGAAGCAAAACATAAGTATGTATAAGTACATAAAACATAAATTTGGAGCTAAATCAATCTTCATAAAGTATATAATCACCAACTACAACCAGAAATGCAACCCAGAACATGTATTCTAGAAACTCCTGTTGAGATCTGTCCTATTGCTCTATTACTCAAACGGTGGACATTATTGAATTCAAAAGCCACAATTTAATCTATCATTGAACTTTATGTAAATGAAATAACAGAGTATATGTTCTTTATGTGTGTCTTACTTTATTCAAAAATTTCCTTGACTGTTTTTTTAAGAGTTTTCTCTTTGTATTTAGTTTTGGATTTGACTATTTTATTATTTCCTTCCTTCCTTCCTTCCTTCTTTCCTTTCTGTTTCTTCTTTTTCTTCCCTGTCTTCCTTCCTTCCTTCCTCCCTCCTTCCCTCCCTCTTTCTCTTTCTTTCTTTCTTCTTTCTTTCTTTCTTTCTTTCTTTCTTTCTTTCTTTCTTTCTTTCTTTCTTTCTTTCTTTCTTTCTTTCTCTCTCTCTCTCTTTCCTTCCTTCCTTCCTTCCTTCCTTCCTTCCTTCCTTCCTTCCTTCCTTCCTTCCTCCTTCCTTCCTTCCTTCTTTTCTTCCTTTCTTCCTTCCTTTCTCTCTCTCTCTCTCCCTCTCTCATCCTTTATTTTCTTTCCTTAGTATCCCTCCTGTTTAGAGATTACAGAATTTGAATCTGCAAGCTAATATCTTTTAAAAGTTTTTGAAAACTATTAGCTCTATCTCTTCATAAATTATTTCTACCCTGTCTTCTTTCCATATGGAATGCCAATTATACACATGACAGATATTTCATTGTGCCTCGCTTTTCTTTTTTGCTACTTGCTACTATTTCATACTTTTTCTTCTCTCTGGAGAAATATAACATTTAGTCTGTATATTTTCTATTTACCTGTGTTCAAATTCACTAAGTATATCTGCTTCTAGTTAAGTCTCTGTACATTTGATTACCTCTTCTATCTCAGTAGTATCCTTCCTTTATTATTTATTTAATTTTTACTAACATTTTATTAGTTAATGTGGCAGTGGAAATTGTAAGGGGAAGTCTCCGTTGTATTGAGTATGCACCAGACTTAGAGATTTACCTTGTTCTTGTTTACTTTTAACTTACCTAAATCAGGCTTTTGTTTTTGTAACCATCACCGCTCTCCCAAACTGCACATAACAAATATCTTCATTTGCAAAATCTAGTAGGGAAGTTCAAATCCTGCTTAAAATATCAGCTGCACTGAACATAACATAATACTCTCTTACAAAATGCTTTCTATGCTTGGTTTCCAAGACTGCATTTGCACCACTTTTTTTTTTTTTTTTTTTTTTTTTTTTCTGGTTGCTTTTTCTCAGTCTTCTTTGCAGGGTGGTTTTCATCTGTAAATTCTATTAACAATAGAGGGTCCGAGAATTCTGCTCTTGATCTCTCAACCTTTACATCTGTAGAAATTCCATAAATTGCTTAAGTTATTCCTTAAATTATGTCCGTTGATAACTTATAAGCATGTATGTACTGATAATCCCTAAACTTATATTTCTAGGCCAGGCATCTGTCTTGGACTCTAGACTTACATAGTCAACTGACTACTTGACATTTTTCAATGAGTGTCTAGTATGCTTCCAAAACTTAATTTTCTGATATACTTAAAAACATACAACAGTGTATGTAAAACATACAACAGTGTCTGATAAAGTTATTTTATCCTCCAGTAAGCTCCAATTATGTCTGCTCTTCCTGCATCCTGCTCTATGGCAACTTCCTCAGTTTAAATATATGCATACATATTCTTTTATATATATATATATATATATATATATATATATATGTATATAAAGCTTTCTTTTTTCTTTCAGTAACAAATATATTTCAATTAGTTCTGTTGGACTCAAAAGCAGAATATATTAACTTTTCATTATCTCTATTGCTACTATTCTGTTCAAAGTCATCAATATATCGGTCATAACTTTTCAATTGGCTTCTAATTGTCTTCCTGATTCCACCCTTAGTCTTCCTTAGTCTATTGTCATAAAAGCAGTTATACTGCTTTTATTAAAATGTAAGCTAGATCATATTGCTCTCATGCTCACAACTCTTTAGTTGCTTTCTTTCTTACTGAGAAAAACAAATTAAAGTTATTGTTATCCTCTAACTCCTGCATACTTTAGTTTCCATTGTTTATCTGACCTCATTTTCTGCTATTCTATTCTTTCACATTATTCCATGGACAGTTGCCTCCTCCTAATTTCTAGAAGCATACTTGCTCCCTCTTCAGAGTCTTTGTAGTTGATAGTCTCAAATATCAACAGTGCTTAAAATCTTTCTTAAGTACTTTAACTCAAAGATTATTTTCTCAAAAAGAGCTTTTATTTCAGCAAAAATTTCAACTTCTACTTGGTGAGATCATGTATCCATATGAAATCTCAAGTTTTTCTGTTAGCCAGTTGCTATGGTCAGATTTTCTATTTCTCTTATTTGATAATCATTGCATCATTAGAAAATAAACTGGATGAGTGTAGGTATTTGTCTGGTTTATTGCTGCTTCTCTAGCACATAACACGGAGGCTGGTCCATAATTAAAATGCAATAAATATTTTATACAAATTACTGTATTTTACTCTATGACCCAATATGGCATTGTCAATTTTTTACAATTAGGGTCTCCCTTATAACCATAACAAATGTCTTTCTAGCTAGTTGTTTATAGTGGGCACTTCTTGCATCCTATTTGTGTTGCCATAGAAATCAGGCAATGATGTGTGCTCTTCGACCACAATGAAAATTAAAAGTGGCAGACTCTACTCCTTGCAAGGGGCAAGCATGAATGTGGAAGGAATCATTCTAATATTGACAGAGTTATTAAGTAGTATATTGTGATCATAATTACATGTAAGCCAAATCCTCCAGTCCTCATTTATCAATTCTAAAGCTATTACTTTTATCAATACTTGTTCTATACTTTTTTCTCTCAATAAGTTTAGAATTTTCAAGGGAAGATTAGTGATTAATGTTGAGACCTGAAATGTAAAATCCATTGAGAAATACTGGAAACAGGTATGGATTGCCATTTCCTGAGCAAAATAGCATCTTATATATCACCAAGTGTACAGCTTTGATTTTTAGTGCTCTTGTAAATTTGACTTTTGTTGTATTTGTACCTCAGCGGTTTTTTGAAATTTCAGAGTAAAATTTTGTTGCTGTAGATGTAATCCGTGGGCTACAAAGAACATTCTTTGTAAGGCCCTCTCACTTAACCAGAACTTACTATAGACGTATGTCTTTTCAATAAACAATTATGGTTGAGACAAAGATTATGAACAAGGAAAAAAAATTTTTACTTGTTAAAATTCACCTCAAAATATGAAGAAAATGTACACATATGATTTCTAGGAAGCAATAGAAAAGAAAACATTTTTTATTTTTGTTTTTAATTTTTTGATGCATTCTTTCCCTCATCTGTATCTTTAGCATGAGGTTTCAACCTGCAAAAGCACTTAAATTCCTACACAGCATTCAGTTGTGTGTTTTGTGCTGTGCAAAGGTAAGCAGAGTTAGAAAAACTGTTTGAAATTCTGTTCCAATATATGATAGTTTAATCCAAAATTAGGGACGAAATGGTGGAAAGATTAATTATTGGAATCATATGCTTGTCTTTAACACACTAAATCCCACTTGCCACCATTATGGCATCAGAAAAACAGAGTGACTTCTCCATTAGAAAGGTCATTAAATTTCTTTATTCAGTCATTAAAATGAATGATGTATCATGTTATAAAAATAATATGCTGTCCTTATAAGTTAAGAATGAAAAATCAACTAAATCATTTTAAGTGCAAAATTTAAGTCAGCACTATAAATTAAAAGCTAATGTTCCTTTATTAGAAATAAGTTTTGCCCATAAAATCAACTATATTGGTTTATAAAAATACATTTCTCCCTTAATATTGAAGTAGGAGTAATCAAAATGTTCTTTATTTCTCAACTTGTCCTTAAAAGGGAATTTCACATGTCACCCTTCTTAAACATTATCACTAGGTAGCATACCTTTTACAGAGATGAAGCTTCATAGACAAATGGATTGTCTTGTAAAATAAATGGAAGATAAATGTTATCTATCGTCTTTTATCTCTGAAACTTCCTAACTAGTTTAACATTCCCTGACTTTATTTTGATGCAAACAAACCCAACTTCTATTTCTTCTTACTCTCCAAGATTAAAAGGAATGTTATCCTTTTCTAATATTTTCTAAGGTGTAAGTTATGAGCAAACCTAGTCAGTCCTGATATGTTATTCACTGATTAGAAAAGCAACCCCATTACAGTGTTAAACTATCTTGGTGGCTGAGAGACACTGGTTTACTTGAATGTCAGAATGTCAGTTTCAAGTTTTACAAAACTTCAAAAGTGTCCCGATTAAAAAAAAAAAAAATTCACCAAGTCGGTAAATAGATCATCATGTTTTCCAACAAGAGATTGGTTCAAGATCCTTATCAGTTTGTTCTCTGCAAGACTGCACAAATCTGAATCCATAAGTGACTATGCAGTAGTGACAGATAAGGAAAACGTAGGAAACTCCGAGATAACCCACCTAAAAGCCCTTGATTAATTACATCTATGTTCTCACTCTACTTGTATTCTCTACTATAACTGTTAAAGCTAATACATTTCTTCTTGCTTTAGGTGTAAGAGAACTAAGAGGTTGTTTTCTTTCTGGGAAATTTCAACAGTAAAATTCTATGAGTCTGAGGGATGCAGCAAGGCCTTAAATAGACTTGATCATCATCCAAAAAAGTGTCAAAAATCCATTTTTTTTTCTGTAAGACTTCTAAATGTAAACTACATTACTTCAGATAACCTTTCAAATAATAAAGTTTTTCTATTCTAAATATCAGCATTCTTTTCTCTAATGCACATTATTAAGGAATCATCGTTTGTAAAGTTTTACAGTCTACAGGGTCACTTGATATCCCTGCTCTGTAGGGAAAAAATTGCATTATAGAACAAGTCATGGGCCTTCTATTTTCTTTTGTTTTACTTTCCAAGCAGTTCCACAACATATTATATCTATGTTCACAGAGAACTTCCAATTTTTTCCCATTGTTTCTAATAGTATGACGGTTTTTCATGTATAACATCTCCGTGGAGATGTTTTATGTTTTCTTCTAGCCACTGTCATTTGCTTGATTCAATATTGTTAAACTTAAAAAGTCTATTGTGTATTGGTGTTTCTCAATAGGAGAGCATTTGTCATTTTAAGAGAGACAATTCTTTATCTAGAAATATCCCTTTTGTTGTAAAAGGATTATTTTTCCAAACCCTGATCCTGACATTTTATTCGCATACCTGTGTAATTAAAATATAAAAAATAGGTTTCCATTGTTTTTCTATATAACCTTCAGGAGAATGATGCCATCCTTGCTTGAAATCACTGCATCTGAAAAGGCTTTTGTTAAAATTCAACATCAATTCATGTTAAAAACTCTCAGTAAACAAGATAGTGAAAGAACATACCTGAAAATAATGAGTCATGAGTGACAAACTCATAGCCAACATCATATTGAATGGGAAAAAGCCAGAAACATTCCCTTTGAAAACCAGCACAAGACCAGATGCCCTCTCTCACCACTCCTATTCAGAATGGTACTGGAAGTCCTGGCCAGGACAGTCAGCCAAAAGAAAGAAATAAAGGACATCCAAAGAGGAAGAGAGGAAGTCAAACTATCTCTATTTGTAGATGACATCATTCTATAGAAAACCCCATAGTCTTGGCCCAAGAGTCCCTCCAGCTGATAAACTTCAGCAAACCTGTAGGATACAAAATCAATGTGCAAAAATTACTAGAATTCCTATACACCAGCAACAGCCAAAACAAGGACCAAATCAGGAAGGCAACCCCATTCACAATTCTCACAAAAAGAATAAAATACCTAAGAAAACAGTTAACCAGGGAGGTGAAAGATTTCTACTATGAGAATTACAAATCACTGCTGAAAGAAATCAGAGATTACACATACCAAAAAATAGTAAAACATTTTATGCTCATGGATAGGAAGAATCAATATTGTGAAAATGGCCAGACTGCCCAAAGCAATTTATAGGCTCAATGCTATTCCCATTAAACTACCATTGAGATTCTTCACAGAACTAGAATAAACAGTTTTAAAATTCATACAGCCCAAACAGCCAAGGCAATCCTAAGCAAAAAGAACAAAGCTGGAGGCATCACACTACCTGATTCAGACTATGCTATGGGGCTACCGTTACTAAAACAGAATGACACTGGTACAAAAACAGACAAGTAGAACCAATGGAAAATAATAGAGAGCCTAGAAATAAGGCCACACATCTATAACCATCTGATCTTCAACAAACCTAACAAAAGCAAGCAATGGAGAAAGAAATCTCTATTCAATAAATCATGCTGAGATAACTGGCTAGCCATGTGCAGAAACAAAAACTAGATCCCTTCCATAAACCATATACAAAAATTAACTCAAGATGAATTAAATACTTAATTGTAAAACCCAAAACTATAACAATACTGGAAGATAATCTAAGCAGTAAGGTCATAGGCACGGGCAAAGAGTTTAAGATAAAAATGCCAGAAGCAATTGTAACAAAAGCAAAAATTGACCAATGAAATCTGATTAAACCAAAGAGCAAAGTAAACTATCAAGAGAGTAAGCAGATAATCTACAGAATGGGAGAAAATTTTTGCAAACTGTGTATCTGATAGAGATTTAACATCCAGAGTCTACAAGGAACTTAAATAAATGTATAAGAAAAAAATAATCCTGTCAAGAAACAAGCAAAAGACATAAACAGACATTTCTCAAAAGAAGACGTACATGCAGCCAATAATCATATAAAAAAGCTCAACATCACTAATCATTAGAGAAATCCAAATCAAAACCACAATGAGATACCATCTCACACCAGTCAGAATGGCTATAATTAAAAAATCAAAAAATATCAGATTCTTGTGAGGTTGTGGAGAAAAGGACATTTACACACTGTTGCTGAGAGTGTAAATTAATTCAACCATTGTGGAAGACAGTGTGGCAATTTCTCAAAGACCTAAAGACAGAAGTACCATTTGATCCAGCAATCTCATTACTGGGTCTCTAGTTAAAGAAACACAAATAATAGTATTTTAAAAAATACGTGACTGAGTATGTTCATTGCAGCACTACTTCCAATATCAAGGACATGGAATCAACCTAAATGTCCATCAATAATAGACAAGATGAAAAAATAATGTGGTACATATACACCATGGAATACTATGCAGCCTTAAAAAATAAACAAACAAACAAACAAACAAACAAAAATAGATTGTATCCTTTGCAGAGACATGGGTGGTGATAGAGGCCATTATTCTTAGCAAACTAATGCAGAGACGGAAAAATAAATACTGCATGTTCTCACTTATAAGTTAGAGCTAAATGATGACAACACGTGGACACCTAGAAGGGAACAACACACACTGGGGTCTACCAGACAGTAGAGGGTGGGAGAAAGGAGAGGATCAGGAAAAATAACTAATGGGTACTGGGCTTAATAGGATGATAAAATAATCTGTACAACCAACCCCATGACACACATTTATCTATGTAATAAGCCTGCGCCTGTACCCCTGAATTTAAAATAAAAGTTAAAAAAAGAAAGAAAGAAACCACTGCATCTAAGCAGTAATTAAATTACAAGACCAAGCCCTCTTCCTACACGTACTTCAAAATCCATATATTGCTAACAGATCCTAGAGACGATATTTGCAATAAAATATTATAAAAACAACTGCTATATTTTGCAACACACAAATATGCTGTCTGTTTGGATTTGTACTCTTCTTACTCAAATTTGAAAACCTTACTTCGAACTGGAAACCTATGAAATAACAGGTAAAAAACAAAGTTGCTTTTCCGTGAGAATCCACTTACAAGGAAATAATGTCACTAAAATTAAGAGAAAGAATTTCTGAGACATATGAGGAAACATTGACAAGAAAATTGGGCAAATTAAACTTTTAGATAAGTTTTATTTTTTTATTCTAAATCATAATCATGCAAATGTGGGTACATGAGGGCTAAGTTGAAATGCACAATTTTGTTGAGTTTGGTTTGATGTTATTCCTTTAGCAAAAGAAATCTTAACATTCTTCTTTCTTTTCTCTCTTATAAATGCTTGGTTATTTGATAAATTAAATTACTACTTTTAAGTTTTTTTCTTCTTTTATTTTATACTACTAACGTTTTGTCAAATCAGTTTGGGGTACAAACAGGTTGAAAGAGAATTAAAATAATTGACAAGGCCGGGCGTGGTGGATCACGCCCGTAATCCCAGCACTTTGGGAGGCTGCGGTGGGCGGATCACGAGGTCAGGAGATCGAGACCATCCCGGCTAACATGGTGAAACCCCGTCTCTACTAAAAATAAATAAATAAAAAAAATAGCTGGGCGAGGTGGCGGGCGCCTGTAGTCCCAACTACTCGGGAGGCTGAGGCAGGAGAATGGCGTGAACCCGGGAGGCGGAGCTTGCAGTGAGCTGAGATGCACTCTAGCCTGGACAACAGAGAGAGATTCTATCTCAAAAAAAAAAAAAAAAATTGGCTAAACCATTTATTCAAAATTCCACATAATTTAGTAACATTAATTAGAATAATTTTTTATTATGTAAAACATTGAAATTAATATTACTAAAAGAACATATAACTTGACTTTACCATAAACATATCATCAGCATTCAACACCCAAATGCATTTTCGGTTAAGCAGAACATCTTTTGATTCTTTAGGAGAATAATAGGTTTATATTTAACAATTTTTTGGAATAGTATTGTCTTACCTATGGGAGCACATGAGAAGTCCTTTTTTTTTTTTTTTTTCCCTATACGTTGTCTCGCTGTCTCCAGGCTGTAGTGCAATGGCATGATCTCGGCTCGCTTCAACCTCTGCCTCCTGGGTTCCAGCGATTCTACTGCCTCAGCCTCTCGAGTAGCTGGGACTACAGGGTTGTGCCGCCACGCCCAGCTAATTTTTATATTTTTGGTAGAGACAGGATTTCACCATGTTGGCCAGAATGGTCTTGAACTCCTGACCTCAGGTGATCCACACGCCTCGGGTTCCCAAAGTTCTGGGATTACAGGTGTAAGAAGTCTTAAAAGAAGACTTCTAAATTATTAATCAAAAAGAATATGAGTCATCTTCATAATTTTTTTTTTTTTTTCCTTGACAGACTCTTGCTCTGTCGCCCACGCTGTAGGGAAGGACGGGATCTCTGCTCACTGCAACCTCTGCCTCCCGGGTTCAAGTGATTCTCCTGCCTCAGCCAGCGGAGTAGCTGGGATTACAGTTGTGCAGTACCACACCCAGCTAATTTTTAGCAGAGGCAGGGTTTCACCATGTTGGCCAGGCTGATCTGGCACTCCTGGCCTCAAGTGATTTGCTGGCCTCAGCCTCCCAAAGTGCTGAGATTATAGGCATGAGCCATCTGCCTGGCCTAACTTCATTATTTTTATCTAAAATTTATTGAACACCTCCTATATACAAGGCATTATCTAACACTTTTTAAGATCTATTTTTATCATCATTATTTCTATCATCTGTCTAAAAGTTTCTTATTTAACCTTAAGAACAACAGTTGAAGATATCAATTATTTCTCTATTCACAGAGCAGAAAACTGAGGTATAGAAAAACCAAATAACTTTTCAAATATCATAAAAATAGTACGCTTCCAAGCTAATACTTCTGTGTAGATTTGTATGTTTTTAAGTATTTTTAAGCAACGTATTATTAAATTTAAGCTTACAGTTGACAAAATAAACATATTATTGAGGGTCTTGGGTTATAGAAAACAGATTGGCATTAGTTATCTATCTGTCATTTTATATAAGCAATCATGAAATGTTTTGCTCCTCTACTTTCTTATTTTTGTGATCTTGTTTATACAATATCAAAATTTCCTGAATCATTTGAAATGTAAGAAAAGAGAAAGTTTATTCTTATTTAATAAATTAATTTCTAATGATTTTCATTACAATTTATATACGCTTATTGTATGTAACTTGGGCAGCTTTTTTAAAGTGTAAGGTGAAAAATCACTTAATGTCATTAAGTTATTATCCCTGTATTTATGTTGCTAAACACACTTCCAGAAAAGAGGTGACAAAACCATACACCTCTGACAGGATATGTAGAGTATGTGGAACATCCTCTCCTTTTTTAAATAAATAATTTTCACAACATCATAAGAAATTAGAAGTGCTTGATATTGTATTACAGTGGACTATAATAAATACAAATATCTTGTAATTTTTAAGGCAAGTGAGTAAAATTTTTTAGAGGTTGGCCTTTTGTAAAACATGTACAGAACTGGATCATTTCAAACACTGTTGGAATTCATGCTAAGATTTTATTGAATTGAAATTTTTGTGTTGTACAGTAAAAACTTTTTTTCAAAGATTACCAAACATGAGAAGTTAAAGGTTGCACTAACTAAAGAGATTCTAAATTAAAGAATACCAGTGTCACTGTAATGAAACCATTTCAAGTATTTTGAATTTTTTATAGATATTATAAATAAGGTTTCAAAAGCTAAAAAATTTTATGCAAATATATATATATATATCAGTATATCTGCCCAATTATGAGTCATTTGTATGCAAGAATAAATATTTTTCAAGAATCTTTTATAAATCTCTCATGTAACATCTTTTGGAAAAGCATTGTGTTATACTTTCAGAGTATTAGTATTTTGTACTTTCATTTGTCCAAACATGAATTTAAGAATTAAGACCATAAAATTACAAAATTATCATCAATGTTAGTTGGTAATTTTTAATGTAACTGAAATATTATAAAAGTATACACTATTTTTTATAATGATTTTGATGCTCATTAACTTATTTATATTTTCTTTCAGATTAAAAGTATACTTGATTTTATTTGATATCAATGAATATTTACAAATACAAATGTACCTAATTGAACTACTTTAAATCCTTAATCCTTTTTGCCTGGGTCTTAGCCTGACAATTAATTATATACATGAAATAACTCTAGGATCTTTGCCATCTAAGTTAAATTTGTGCTCAGCAAACAGTGTTTGGGCCTATAGAAAGATGTAGAATATAAAGGTTATTACGATAAAAATAGAAAACACTATTTTATGGCAAACAGATTCATTGAAGCCTCCAAGATAAAGTAATATAATACATCATAATATATATTTATTTATATAATTATGTTATAATATAAATAGCATATCTAATATATAATTTTATATAATGCAATATTTATATTAAAATTACATAAAATTAGTTTAATTATGTTTTTCAAATTTTGATTACAAATAATATATTTGCTTCTGTAACCAAACATATTTTTCAGATTTATTTTTATATATGTACTTACCAGATTGGTTTCTTATGACAAAGAAAAATAAGTAATTTGGCTAGAATTATTAACTTTAAATTAAAAATAAAGCATCACTCACAAATAGTTTCAAAATTCTTTTAAATAATGTCATTTCTCCTAGTAAGTAGTACCTAAAAATATTACTGGGGAAAATTATTATCAAAAATAAAATATTGCTCATAAGCAGATTGATTTTTAATACCTTGTTACTTTTGCCAACGTTCCTAGTAGAATAAATTGTACAAAATTTAGAATACAATTTGAAAGAATATGAAAAGGGATGTCACTTACATCTAATTAGTCAATAGTTTGAGCTATTGCTACAAGCTATGAGTTAATATACAATGTCTTAGTACAGTTTCATATTTTTTCTGTTACTTAGACTAGTGTCGATCAAAAACATAGATCAGTGTTGCTGTAAATTTATTTCTCACAAAGGATATTTAATGAAAATAATTAAATTTGAGTAGAGATAGGAGATCAGAAAAAGTATTATAAACAGTCATAAATTTCCTGATTTTGATAATTTTACATTGGTCATGAAAAAAAAAGGATGTTTTTGTTCTTAAGAAATGTTCACTGAAATATTTATGTGTAAATAAACAAAATATATAATTTACTATCAAAGTACATAAAAGCAGAGAGTTGATAGAGTAAACCATTTGAAATAAAATGCAAACTGTTTGGATCGGGGAAAAGGGTGCAGAGCAGTTTCTTGTAGTATACTATACAGTAGTGTATTTAGAGATTTTTATTTTTGTTTGAAATAGTGTCTCCCAAAAACATTAAAAAGTCTAGTCAGAGATGAAGAAAAACACAAATCCTACTAATATCACAGATTCAGAAGTCGAAGATTTATTAGCAAAAAACAGATGAAGACGTTTGAAGAAGTGTTAACAATATAATTGACATTTTAAAGTTCAGTTTATAACAAATGAGACTATGCAGATAGGGAAATACACAGTATCTTGTGGTTGCATTAAGATATTTGGAAGCAATATATTAAAACTTGGTGTTCAAAAACACAAATTGTGGAACTAGAATATCTGTGTTCTAATTCATGTTTAGATTTTTAGAAGCTGTGTGGCTATACAAATTATGGAAAACGTCTTTCAGTCCCTAAGTCTGTAAAATTGGAGCAATAAAAAAAAGATCTAGCTTTTTTTTTGTTATGAGCATTAAGTAAATAATCATGTGCAAATATTTAGAAAAATATGTGATACAAACAGTAGTAGCTATTATTAAACTAGTACAAGTTGAGTATTTTCTTTCTTTTTTTCTTTCAGACGGAATCTCACTCTTGTCACCCAGGCTAGAGTGCAATGGTGTGACCTTGTCTCAGTTCACTGTTACCTCCACTTCCTGGGTTCAAGTGATTCTCCGGCCTGAGCCTTCCGAGTAGCTGGGATTACAGGTGCCCATCACCACATCCAGCTATTTTTTTTTCTTTTTTTTTGTATTTTTAGTAGAGACAAGGTTTCACCATGTTGGTCAGGCTGGTCTTGAACTCCTGACCTCAGGTAATCTGCCCACCTTGGACTCCCAAAGTGCTGAGATTAAAGGCATGAACCACCATGCCCAGCCCAACTTGAATATTTCCTTAAAGGAAAATTTATATAATGAATATTTTCTTCAAAAGATGTTTTATAGAACTTACCTACAACCTCTACTGTAGTAAAGTGTCTCTCTTTGTAGCATTCTCTGCCAAGAAGATAGTTGCTGTATGGTCAGTGATATTATATGAAGGTAATATATTCTTTATTAACAATAAAGTCATTCAACTGTTTGTTCATTTATTGAGTGATCCATTATCTTGCCATCTAAAAAAGAAAATTTGTATATAGAAATTGTATTAGTTCATTTTCACATTGCTATAAAGATACTTCCTAGGACTGCATAATTTAAACAAAGAGCTTTAATTAACTCAGCTCTGCATGGCTGGAAAGGCCTCAGGAAACTTACCATCATGGTGGAAGGTAAAAGGCAAGAAGGTGCCTTCTTCACAAAGTGGCAGGAGAGAGAGAAAGAGAGAGGGAGAGAAGGAGGAAGTAGCAGAAACTTATGAAACAACCAGGTCTTGAGAGAACTCACTCGCTATTCTGAGAACAGAATGGGGAAAACTGTTCCCATGATCCAATCACCTTCCACCAGGTTTCTCTCTTAATACATGGGGAATACAATTTAAAATGAGATTTGGGTGGGGACACAGAGCCAAACCGTATCAGAAATATCTAAAATAAAAAATACTGTGTATAGATTCTCTATGTATTAATATCACCAAAGCAAAGTTAAAGATGTTTTGTGAAAGATCTTGAGAAGGCTCAGTAGAGAAGACTTAATGGAGAAGATATTTAAGGTGTGTCTTGAAGTGCAGGATTTTCATAAATTGAGATGGGATCGAAAATAATGCCACATTAGATTGGTTTCCACAAAGAGAAGTATCCAGCTGAGAACGTGATTCTCAAAACTACAATAATATTAAAATCATTTTTCTTTTTAAATAAGTTTGGCTGTATTTTATATCATCTTTCTTTTATGGTCTACTGATCATTAGATTTGTTTTGTTTTGATTTGATTTTGTTCCTCTCTTCTGCCACCTTGTGAAGAAGCTGCCTCCTTCTCTTTCACCTTCTGTCATGATTGTAAGTTTCCTGAGGCCCCTCTAGCCATGCAGAACTGTGAGTTAATTAAAATTCTTTTGTTTAAATTACCCAGTCTCAGCTAGTATCTTTATAGCAGCCTGACAATGAACTAATACAATTTCTAGAATGATCGATATTTAGAAATGGAGATCTCAAGTCCAGTGAAGTTAGTTAATGTAAGAATTGATCCAATGGTGTGGCTGGCCACAAGACTAATGATGGGGAATGCCAGTTCTGAACGCCATCTAGCAGAGATAATCTCAACAGCAAGTGATAAAAAACAGTTGGCTACAGGAAATATAAAGTGTCTCAGGATAAATTTAACAAGGAACATGACCAAGAAACATGACCTCTATAAACATGCTGTAAAAGTTTATAAGTGATATAAAAGAATATTTGAATAAATGGAGAGATATATCATATCCTTGAATGAGAAGGCCACATAATATGAAGATGGCTAACTGGGATTCAGTGTTCTCTAACCTAAACCACAGAGGATTTTATTCCTAAAATTCTCCAAAATCTTTCCACAGTTCATGTTGAGAGGAAGGTAGAACAGCTATCTAGTTTGAACAAATAAGAATGATTTTTGGAAAATTTCTCTGATATACTAAATATTAAGTTTAACCAAAATAAAAATGCAGTATTAAGACGTGAATAAACAGAACAAAACACACAAAAAATGCATTGTTAATTTAGGAATTTAACTTAAGAAAACATAAAATATTTGTTATCAGTAACAACTCACAATGGAGTGTTTGAACAGGTGTAGCAACTTTGGAAATAAGTGATTAAACGCCTTCCCATGCACTGCATATATATGTGTGTGTGTCTGTGTGTTTCTATTACTATAACTTTATCTAAAGAATAGACCATAATGTAAGAATAAGCTATAAAATATTAAATATAAAAATATGTGTGCTTAATTGTGTAGACAGAGATAACAGTCTCAGATAAAAATTATAATCATGTAGAAAATATTCACAGTCTGAATTATGTAAATATTTTATCTTGCAATACTAAAATTGCAAGTAATAGGGAAAGTATTTGGAAAGACATACACAAAAATAAATATTATGTATAATAATTAATACAATGTAAAGAAAATATATTGCTCATATAAACAGTCCAAGCATATTTTCTTAAAAATTCAATAATCCTATAATAGGGAGATAAACAAAAATATAATTTAATAAGAGAAAATAAACACACCTGACATGTACTATGTCATTGCCTACTAAGTTAATCACATTTGAAAAATCTAAATAACCAACGTTAGTAAAGATCTTTTGAAACTGTTACTTTTAAAAGAGGTAACGCTATGAGGTGAAAATGTGTTCATAGCTTTTAACTCATTCATCGGATTTTTGGAAACCTATTAAAGACAACTAGACGGCCGGGCGCGGTGGCTCACGCCTGTAATCCCAGCTCTCAGGGAGGCAGAGGCGGGAGGATAGCTTGAGCCCAGGAGTTCGAGACCTGCCTGGGTAATATAGTGAGACCCCGCTCTCCACAAAAAGGAAAAAAAAAAAAAAAGAAAAAAAAAAAAGCACAATTCCTCTTAAAGACAACTAGACTACAACGCAGTATAAATAGTATTACGGTGATCATCATTCTGGTATTATATTCTGATATTAAGTGGGACTATTAAAAAAATCAAGAATATTTCTATTGATCCAAATACATGTAATAGTTAAAAATGAAGTTAATAAAACAATGAGAACACAGCAATGTTTATGAAAGATATTTTGCATGTGTGTATGTGAGAGTTACTTACAGATAATAATATACAAATGTAATAAAATTTCTTAATTTATTTGAACTTTAGTGTTTTGGCCTCTTCAAAAACCTAACAAGTGTTTGTGAGCACAAAATTGGAAAGAAAAAATGTTGAAGGGACAGTGCAGTGCTCTAACACATGAAAAGCATATATAAAGCACCCAGTGGAAAGTCTATAGCAAAAGAAAAAATAAACTTTTCTTCCCCTCACTTATTCTTTTCGTTAGGAAGCACACATCTTATACTTTTCCATATCAGCGTAGACTCAAATAGGAGTAATATTTTAAATATTTTTTTCTGATTTGAATAATACCTATGGAGTTACATTGCAGTTATACACTTGAATCAACCAAGAAAATGTAGCTCTTTAGTTTTTCTATAATGGCTAACAAATTATTTACCTACTGGAAAATTAAATTTGCCAATAAACCATATACCAATCTCTTTATGGTTGAGATTTTTCTGTTGCATTTTAAATGTGCTTTTTAGTTAATTTCCATCTTTCTAAAATACTTTCCTCCCCACCTGCCAACTGCCCTGCCCAGAGTTGTAGCTGAGAGTAAGAGACTTACATGAGTATGATTGATGATGTCAGCCAGGGAGCTTGCAGATCTGCCTCAGAAACTTTTGCTCCTCTATAGCTGTTGTTGACTTCTCCGTTCTCTCAAGCTGTCACTTTCCACAGTATCACTTTTCAGGTCACAGAGATTTTGGCCTGTAAACTGTTAAGCATTTGCTTTTTGAGTGTTAGAAATCAATTGTTTTTTGCTATTTACTCAGATCTATCTTGGCTCTCAGCAAAACTGCCAATTCCTGAAGCATCAGCAATAACTTCACTGGAAAGTCATGGTGTGGTTTCTATCCTACAGCCTTCAGCACCCGAGTCACTTTGACCTCAGCACTGAGTCAAAACAATGGTGAAAGTCCCTGGTAAACTGGCAGCACAATCCACATGCTATCTCCTCAGATAGCAGCTAGGAGTTTCTGGATATCTCCATTCCGCTCCTCCTTGGACACTACTAAAATGCCTCCCTATGCCATCCTGGAAATGCTTTCATTATCAACACTAATACTGCCCCTGAATTACAGCTGTATCTTGCCTGCAGAAACTTTATACATGTGATCTATTTCATGAAGTTTTAAGTTTTCTTCATAAACTTTCTGGTATTTATAATGTTCTTAGTTAAGAATCCTCTCAAATATGCTGTGTTTAAAACAAAATTCTACAGACTTTGGAGTCAGACAGGTTTAAATGTAAAAACTGCTCCCAATGTTTACCTGAAAAACAAACTTGAGAACCACATAACCACCTAGATCTTTAAATGGCAATATTATTATCTGCTTTTGTAAGTCTACTGTTAAAATTATTTATAATGCTATAAAAAACTCATAAGACTAGATAGTAAATACTAAATAATAGCAACTGTTGTTATTAATATTATTATTATCATTATTCTTATTATTTTGAGACGGAGTTTCATTCTATTGGCCAGGTTGGAGTGCAATGGTGCAATCTCTGCCCACTGCAACCTCTACCTCCCGCGCTCAAGTGAGTCTCCTGCCTCCCACATAGCTGGGATTACAGGCAAACACCACCACGCTCAAGTCATTTTTGCATTTTTAGTAGAGACAGGATTTCACCATGTTGGTTAAGATGGGCTGGAACTCCTGAGCTCAGGTGATACACCCTCCTCGGCCTCCCAAAGTGCTGGGATTACAGGCATGAGCCAATGTGCACAGCCTGTTATTAATATTATTAGTATATGAAATTAGGTTTCCACTTTACTTCTGCAGTAGACATTCTGATTGTCAATTAGAAAGTCCACAAGGAATGGATCATGGATCATGAATAAGTCTATTTGTATTCGGACTTGAGGCAGCCTTGAAATTGGGTACATTCTTTCTTGGAGTTTTTTTTTTTACTCACTCAAATCCCTTCCCAGTGGACTCAGTTACTATTTTAAACTGAACTTTTTGACATGTCTGATTAAACTTTTGATAAGCAATGTAACTTTGAGGTAATCTAATGTTGACCAAATTAAAAGCATAATATATGTGTGTTTCCAAGTGTGTGTATGTGTATGTGTAAGCATAAATCTAGTAGGCTAGTATATCATCTCAACAAAGTTACACCTAAATTTTGTACCTAGAGTATTTGGTAACTAGCAATGATAATTAATTGGCAAACAAAAACTGAGGCATAGCAACAAAGTAGACAAAACAACATCTCACAGTAAACTAACCTTAAATAAATGAAATAATTTTCTAATTTGTTGAAAACATAAGGTATTTAATGTATTATTTTTTGAATAAAAAGAAGTCATTATACTCGGCACACAGAAGGGTTTGCAAAACAACCCGATTTCTTTTTCTTGATTTCTCATTCATTAAGCAACCTTTTAATAGCAACTTATTTTCCAAGTATCTGAATGTTGAGAAGGGAGTGTCCTAATAAATTTAAGCTAATATTTAAAGTATTAGAAATGTACAGACCTTGTTATAAATGTGGTAATTTACATTTTCATTTTAAAATCAGAATATTGTAATTCTGAGTAACATGAATGGTATGATTTGACTGTGTCTACACCCAAATGTCATATTGAATTGTAGTTCCTATGATCCCCATGTGTGTGGGAGGGACCTGGTGAAAAGTCGCTGAATCATTGGGAGGGTTTTTCCCGTGCTGTTCTTGTGGTAGTGAGTAAGTCTCAAGCGGTCTGATGGTTTACAAAGGACAGTTCCCCTGCACACACTCTCTTGCCTGTCACCATGTAAGATGTGACTTTGCTCCTCCTTCACCTTCCACCATGATTGTGAAGCCTCCCCAGCCATGTGGGACTGTGAGTCCATTAAACCTCTTTTTCTTTATAAATTACCCAGTCTTGGGTATATCTTTTTTAGTAGCATGAGAATAGACTAATACAATGAATCAATTCTTAAAGGCTAAAAGAGGTGACAATCCAATCTGAAAATCTGAAAACCATCGCCTCGTCTTAATGGCAGTGCGAAGTAAGTAACTTGAGAGAGTTAGGGAGGCAGGTATTTCAACCCTCCACTGGACTTCAATATTTAATGTAGGCAAATAATATTTTCTGACGCTTTTGAAAATAAAACGGTCTAAATCAGTTATTTAAAATGTCCTTCCTCTACCTTCCAACATCTCCAAACTTCTCATATGAGGAAAGCCCCAAACCCATTAGTTCACAATGTTTTCTCTCTCTCACCTTCTGGGCTCAGAGAGAACATACTGGCATTTTTGAGATATGTAGACTATTCTTCTTTCCTGAAAACTGATGGGAAAAGCTAGCTTCTCCATACACTCTTTGTCAGATTTTATCTTTAGAACCAGAGAGCTCAGATGAAAGAAAATTAGTATGACTTGTCAGAGAGGCTTGCCTCATCACAGAGTTTTTAAGCATTAAAATTCTACCTGTCTAACGCATATAACTATCGTTGGCCTATTTGAGATATATTAAAACAATATAAATTAGAAATCAATACAGAAAGGACTATAGTCAATCCCAGAGCTTGCTGTCCACATTGAATTAAAGTAAATCCAATTCAAATATTTGATTTATTTTTACCGTCTCCTTCATTCATTAAATGTTCCTACAAGGTAGTAAAATAGTTATTTCCATTTTGCTGACCAACTATTCTTCTCTCACTTCAGTTAATATTATCTGTGGTTAATTTGCATAAATATTCTTTAATATTAGATTACATACCATGTATAAAGTTATATGTATTTTAAAATATGTAGAGTCATAAACTAAAATTAAATATCCAAGAATATGAAGCAATTCCAGCAATAAATTTCAGCTGAAAAATATGGCTAGATATAATTCTATTTTGAAAAAAAAAAAAAAAGAAAACTATCTTAAATTCATGGCGGGATCAACGGAAATGAATGTGTTGAATAACTGACAAGAATCTTAGGAGACTAATCTCCGTATTTATAAAAATACCTGAACCTCTTTTCAATTAGAAAGCATGTTAATCAACTTAAAGGAAGCAATACAATTTTTACATAATTTTAAAGTTGTTACTTATATTTATAAAACTATTCACTAAAAAGATCATAGCATCCAAGATTCAAAGATATTTTCATAAAAATGATACCATGAAATGTTAAGTATAATCTTTAATTCATCTCATGTCATACATTAGTATTTCTATTTGTAAAGTAACTCAAAGCCCTTCAGTTTGCATCTGCATAATATATGTAAAATTTGAATTTGTCTTATACAAAAATGAAATAGCTCAAGGTTACCAAAGTTGTTACACTCATTAAATAAAAAACCTTAAAGGTACATCTCAGAATATTTAATTGAATTTCAGTGAATGAATTAATAATGGAGCCAATATATCAATCATAATGGTAAAAAGAAAGGAGATGCAGTAACCTAATTAATAATCCAAGTCAAATATTCATCTTTAGAAGTGACAAAATGTAACTATTGGCTCTGGATTGAATCCAGACACTTTTTAAACATTTGACAATTTTTACTGGCACATTAAAGCAGTCATTATTTACTGTAAATAAATTTATACATGTGTTTAGTAAGCTTTTTATTTCCAATGAATGTGTTTTATTTGTGCACGTCTTTTGGACAACTTTCAGATCTGCATTAACTAATTATTTCATAGTCTAGGCAATGATTTTCTGGCCAAATCATCAATATGTGCAGTATTATGTATCAACTTATAAATAATGCAGTTAAAGCTCTTTAGGAATTATGGAGGCAGAACTGTGTGAAGGCTGAAAAGTTGAAATCACCTTGTCCAAACTAGGAGAGATTGGGAGTTTGATTTTCTATTAGCTAATTAAATGCATTTTTGTAATAAAATAAAAAATAATAAAACCAAAATAACGGCTATGTTTTCGAAGCTGAAAGAGTATTCTCTTAACAGCTTTAATTAAATTTGAAAATCCAGAAAAAGGCTTTTTATTTCTAGAAAGATTTTTCTTTTTTGCTTAATGTTTCTTTGATAATTTCATGATATATAGGCATACTTCCATAATTTTTCAAAATAAAGCCATAATATGTATATAATGGATATATATGTGGGTATATAATCTACATACTTCATTCATGTGTGTACATTTATGCACATATATAAAGTATATAAAGTATACATATATAAAGTATATATTTATATAATTATATTTTTATTTATATAATTATATGCTTACACATTCAAATTTAAGTAATTTGGAGACATATGTATACAAATAAACCTATGTATTTTTTGTTTGCTTTCTGTATCTTCTTTTATCTTCCCTAAATGGTATTTCTGAAAATCATGCAAAACCACAAGTACAAAGATAGAGTATTTTTATGTCTGCCACTATTTTATGGTATGGAGGACCATAATTATTTATATAATTATATATTTATATTATTATATTTATATATAAAGTATATATTTATATATACTTTATAGTAAGACAATTATTTTCATTTTTTGGTCATTTTGTTTGGGTTTTCCCTCTACTTCCCTTTCCCCTCCAACCTTATCTGACTGTGGCTCCAACACAAGCTGTCCATGTTAATTTTTAAACATTCTTTTATCCTTATTAGCTTTGAGTAAATGTATTTAATTAAAATAAAAAATTTTCATAGAAATTATAAATTCAAATTAATATTGCATCAAATTTGAAAGAATTTTTTGTGATGTGGTATATTCCAGTTATAATGGCAACATATTTTATAAATATTTTAATATTTTTATTATGCTTACATATTCAAATTAAAGTAATTTGGAGACATATGTATACAAATAAACCTATATATTTTTTGTTTGCTTTCTGTATCTTCTTTTATCTTCCCTCAACGGTATTTCAGAAAATCATGCAAAACCACGAGTACAAAGATAGTGTATTTTTATGTCTGCCACTATTTTATGGTATGGAGGACCATGATATGATCCACCATGACAGTTATTTAGTTTAGTTTAGTTGTCATCATAAAAACAAATACTGCACTAAAGTTCCCAAACATGCATCTTACTAATTGTTTTTTATTAATTTTAATGCGTAGGGGACAGATTTTCAAGGAGTGGAATTACTAGGTTTAAATGTATAGGGATTTTTTAGTCTGTGAAGATTTGCTGTATTCATTTGCTTTTCACCAGCAATGTAGGACTAGGTTTTGCTCACTTTTTAATACAGTAGTAGATTCTAAAGATTTTTTGGTGTGTGTGTGTGTGTGTGTGTGTGTGTGTGTTGGTTGTTACTGTGGATTTTTTGTTGTTGCTGCTTTTGGTTTTTGTTTTCGTTTTTTGCTTTACAGTTTAAGATAAGGAATTATTTTAAACTGAGGTACGTTTCATTGACTAATGTCAATGTAGGCAGTTTTTAAACATGATTTGTTACTTGGATTTGATCTTTTTTAAAATCCGCTACTAAAATATTTACATATATGTATTAGATTTTTTCTTATTATTTTGTAAAAGCTCACTACATGTTATAAATACTTTACTAATCTTGTGTATTGCTATTTTTTTCCCCAAAATCTATTGACTGTATATTGATGTTATCTATGGGGCCTTTTGCTTTGGAATACGTTTAATTCTGATAGTTTTTAATGTGTGTGTGCGTGTGTGCATGTGTGTGTGTACACATAGGTTCTCTCTGTCTTTCTAAATGATCCCTCTCTTTAGATACATAATAGCTAGATAGATGATAGATATAGAAATATAGATAGGTAAAGATAAACAGATAGATGGATAGATATATACATACATACATACATACATACATACATAGAGATCATCTAAGTTACTAAGTTACTAGACTTGATTAAGAATTTCTCCCCTGCTCCTAAATTATACACAGCTTCTTCTAGATGTTTTTGCAATAGGTTAACTCTTATTTGTTTACATATATATATTTAGACCATCAGGAAAATATTTTTCCACATGATACAAAATAAAAATTGTATTTTACTTTCTTCCACATGCATAGCTATTTGTGCAAGCACCATTTATTAAATGACATTTTTTCCATTTTTACTTTTCCCTTTTAAAATTTTAACACTATACTTATGCTGAGATCTATTCTTTAATTATTTGTCATTGATCTACATATCAATTTCTATAACAACACTATACTAATTCTAGAATGCTAGCTTTGTAATACTTCCATATCTCGTTATTGTGACATGCCCTTTTTCACTCTTCTTTTTTTTTTTTTGGATGGGTGGGGAATGGAGTCTGACTCTGTGGCCCAGGATGGAGTGCAGTGGCGTGATCTCGGCTCACTGCAACCTCCGGCTCCTAGGTTCAAGCAATTCTCTGCCTCATCCTCCTGAGTAGCGGGGATTACAGGCTCCTGCCACCACGCCTGGCTAGTTTTTTTGTATTTTTAGTAGAGACGGGGTTTCACCATCTTGGCCAAGCTGGTCTTGAACTCCTGACCTCGTGATCCACCCGCCTCAGCCTCCCAAAGTGCTGGGATTACAGGTGTGAGCCATCGCGCCCGGTCCACTTTTCTTTTTAGAGTTTAAAGTGACTTTGGCAATTCTTCAGGTAGAAGCAGGTAATAGGCATAATCTAGAAGTGAAGAACAACATTATTTTTTTCCTTATTAACCTGAGGTAATTTATTTGACTAAAATAAAAAGTTTTCATAGAGATTCTAAATTCAAGTTAATATTGTATCACATTTGAGAGAATTTTTTAATGGTATTGTATATTCCAGTTATAATGGCAGCATGTCTTTCTATTTAATATTGCCTCGTTTTATTTAATAAGATTTTACAGTTTTCTTTATCCATTTAAAATTCTTCTTATCTCATTTATTCTTAATTATTTTATAATGATCCCTATGGTATAGGTACCATTTTATCTAAATTCACTTCCTGGCATTTATTGCTAGATTAGGAAAAAAATGCAAAACCTTTTTTTCCTTACATTTATTTATAAACAGTGTACACTTTCTATGTAAAGAAATGTCTTGTTAACAACAATTATTTTCTTCACGTTGTTGATTTAATGAATTGTATTGATAATTTTTCTAAAACTTAATTGGCTTTCCATAATTTAAATAAAGCGACCTTGATCCACTATTGTGGCTCCTGTGATTTTGCTTAATCTACTTAGTATTTTATGTGGAATATTTTTTTCGGATAAGAATATCATTTTAATCATTCTAAACTTTTAGTATGAACATTGTTTTAGCTTACTAAAATGGATTGAATAAATTTTTTGTATTGATTTGGTATAACACAGTTTAAATACAATTAAAATTATATTTTTTATAATGTGCTGAAATTCAGATGTAACATTCTAGTTTGGGTAATCTTTACAATGATAGGTCTTAAATAATCCTCTAATCTCTTCTAGTAATTGGACTGCTTGCATTTTCTACTAATTCTTTGGCCAAACTCATATTTCAGATTTTACTGAGGAAAGCATCTGTTATCTCCAGACTTTCAATAATTTTTCATGATGTTATATGTAATAATTACTTCATTATGTTTATGTTTCTAATTTTTTCTTGTTTTGTAAATTTTTTCTGTCTCGTTTTTGTCTTATTCAAAATGTATGCATAATTAGTGATTTCATGTATCTTTTCAAAATTGCAAATTTGGGTTTTCTTTCTATAGCAGTAGTTTTTTACATTTTTTTCTAGTTATTGTTTTCTTGTGGATTTTTTTCTAATTTCCTAAAGTCAAAGAGTAAAGTCATATAAGGATACATATTTCTTCTTGAATTCAATTTCTAATTAATTTATATTTTTCAATGAATCATTTCTTTTTTGTTTGTAACTGATAAGTTATCTATCTCTGTAAACATTTTATCATCTCTTTATAGTGAAAACATTCAAAATCTTCTATCTTAAAATAAACGCTACGTTGTTAATTGCTACAGTCACACTACTGTGTAACAGAATACCAGGACTTATTCTTTCAGTCTAACTGTAACTTTGTACCCATCGATCAACCTCTACCTGTATCCTTGTTTCCTTCCCACATTCCCTCAGTCTCTATTCTACTCTTTTTTTCTATAAAATCAACAGTTTTAGATTCCTTGTATGAGTGAGATCATGCAGTTTGTCTTTCTGTGACTGGTTTATTTAACATAACATAATGTTCCACACGTTCATTCATGTCCCCGCTAATAACGGGATTTCATTCCGTTTTATGGCTAAAGAGTATTCCATTGTATATGTATACCACGTTTGTTATCAATTCACCTGTAGATTGGCATTTAGATTGATTCCATATCTTGGCTATGGTAAATAGTGCTGAAATAAAAATGAGGGTGCAGATGTCTCTTCAACATACTGATTTCATTTCTTTTGGATATACACCCAGTAACAGGATTGTGGGATCATATGGTAGTTCTATTTTTATTTTTTGGAGGAACAACCATCCTGTTTTCCATAATGGCTGAACTAATTTACATTCACATTAACAGTGTGTAAAAGTTCCTTTTTTTCTACATCTTCACCAGCATTTGTTAATTTTTGTCTTTCTGATTAGTTATTCTAACTGCAGTGAAGTGATTTCTCATTATGGCTTTGATTTACATTTCCCTGATAATTAGTTATGTTGAGCATTTTTCACATATCTGCTGTATGTCTTTTAAAAAATGTCTAACCAGATCTTTTGCTCATTTTTAATTGGATTATTTAATTTTGGCTGTTGAATTGTTTGAATTCCTTATATATTCTGAATATGAACCTCTGGTCAGAAGTGTAGTGTAGTTTGCAAATACTTTCTCCTATTCCGTAGGTGGTCTCTTCTCTTCAGTGATTCTTTCCTCTTGCTGTGCAGAAGTTTCTCAAATTGATGCAATTTCATCAACCTAAAAAGACTTTGCTTTTGTTTTGTTTTGTTTTGTTTTGTTGCCTATGCTTTTGAAATCTTATTCAAACAAATATTTGCCCAGTCCAATTTTATGGAGTGTTTATCCTGTGTTTTATTCTAGTAGTTTCATAGTTTCAGGTCTTAAACTTAAATCTTTACCTTGTTTAGAGTTGATTTTATATATCTTGAGAGATAACGGTATAGTTTTTTTTTTTTTTTTCTTCTGCATGTGGTTATCCAGTAATCTCAGCACCACTTATTGAAGACATTTTCTTTTTCCCCAGTGTGTGTTTTTGAGGTTTTTGTCAAAAATCAACTGGGTGTAAAAACATGGATTTATTTCTGACTTCTGTATTTTGTTCCGTTTGTCTATACGTCTGTTTTTATGCCAGTATTATCCTATTTTGCCTACTAGAGCTTTGTACTATATTTTGAAATCAGGAAATGTGATACCTTCAGCTTTGTTCTTTTTGCTCAAGATTACTTTGGTTATCTGGGATATTTTGCATTTCCTATACATTTTAAGGATGCTTTTTCTATTTCTGTAAAGGATTTCATGAGTATTTTGATAGAGATTACATTGAATCTATATATCAGTTTGGATAGTATGGGCATTTTGACAATATTGATTCTTCCAAGTTATGAATATGATATGTTTTCATTTATTTGTGTCCTCTTCAATTTCTTTCATCATTGTTTTATAGTTTTCAATTGTAGAGATTTGTCTCCTTGATTAAATTTTCCAAGACATTTTATTTATTTATTTTGTGGAGCTATGCAAAATGGAATTACTTTCCTAATTTGTCTTTCAAATAGTTTGTTATTAGCATATAGAAATATTACTAATGTTTATGTGTTAATTTTTTTAACCACAACTATACTAAATTCATTTATTCTAACAGCTTTTTGGTACAGTCTTTAGGGATATATATATATATTTACATATTTTTATATATTATATATATATTCATGTCTTCTGAAAATAGGGAGAATTTGACTTCCTTCCTTTCAGTTTAGATGTCCTTTATTTTTTATTTATATTTTGAAGCTATGATAAATAGAATTGCTTTCTTAATTTGTCTTTCAGATAGTCTGTTATTGGCATATAGATATATTATTAATGTTTGTATGTTAATTTTTTAACCTGCAACTTTACTAAATTCATTTATTCTAAGAGCTTTTTGGTGGAGTCTTCTGGGACTGTTACTGGGTGTATATCCAAAATATATATATAATTATATACATAAAATATATATAATTATATATATATTTTATGTATATTCATATCATCTGAAAATAGGGAGAATTTTTTTTTCTTTCCAGTTTTGATGTCCTTTATTTCTTTCTCTTGTTTAATCACTCTAGGTAGAACTAGGTAGAATTTCCAGTATTATGTTGAATGAAAGTGATAAAAGTGGACATTCTTGACTTGTTCCAGATCTTAGAAGAAAAGCTTTCACCTTTTAGCTGTGGGTTGATCATATATAGCCTTTATTGTGTTGAAGTTTGTTTCTTCTGTACTCAGTTTGTTGAGAGCTTTTACATGAAGGAATATTGAATTTTATTGAATTATTTTCAGCATCTGTTGGAATAATAAAATGATTTTTGTCCTTTATTCTGATAGTGTGAGGCATCAGTTATTGATTTACATATGCTGAACTCTCTTTGTTTCCCTGAGATGGATTTCCACTTAATCATGGTGAACGATCTTTTAAGTGTGTTGAATTTGATTTGCTAGTATTGTGCTGAGGATTTTTGCTTTTGTGTTAATCAGAGATATCGCCCTATGGTTCTCTGTGTTTGTTGTGTCTTTGTCTGGTTTTAGTATCAGCGTAATGCTAACTTCATAGAAATAGTTTGGAAGTATTTCCTCCTCTTCCTATTCTTATAATAGCTTGGATATAATTGATATTAGTTGTTTTAAAATGTTTAGTACAGTTCAGCAGTGAAGCCATAAGGTTCTAGGCTTTTTTTGATATCAGTCTTTTTATTACTGCTTTGATCTAGTTACTTACTACTGGTCTGTTCAGGTGTTCCACTTCTTTATGATTCAATCTTGGTAAATTGCATGCGTCTGCGATTTAACCCATTTCTTCTAGGTTTTCCAATTTGTTAGAGGATAGTTTTTCCTAGTAGTGTCTTATTATCCTTTTTATTTTTGTGGTATCAATTGTAATGTCTCTTTTTGTGTCTCTGATATTATTTTAGTTTTCTTTTTTTTTTTTTTAACTAGAAGTTTATCAATGTTATCTTTTCAAAAAAACAGGCTTTTTGTTTTGTTCATCTGTTGTATTTTTTTTCTCTGTTGTGTTTATTTCTGCTCTGATCTTTGTGGGGTTCTTTTTTGTTCCTTATAGTTATTTCAAATTCAGATTATTTTTATTTTTCTTGTTCCTTCATGTGTAATGTTAGGTTGTTTATTTGAGACCTTTGGTCTTTTGATGTAGGCATTAATTGCTATGAACTTCCTTCTCAGAACTGCTTCTACTGTATCTCATACCTGTTTGTATGATTTGTATCCATAGTATTGCTTTCTACATATTATAGTATCACATCTCTTTCCTATCAGCATACAAACTTTATCTGAAATGTGTTTATTTACAAATTGTGCTATGCTTTCTTCACATTTCTATTTATATGTGAAACAGGGAAAACAGTCTGCAAAATAACCATGTTTTGGACATTTTAGAGTTTTTTGGTGTGTGTGCCAATACATTGTATGTAGATATTTCCTCACAGACATCCAAATAAATGTGGCAAAATAGATGACAGATTAGTAGGCAGATAGGTAAGAAGGTATATAATTATGCAGTTTCTCAATACTCTTACTTAAATTTGCTCTGCGGAATTCATTCACTTTCAAAAGAGTGATATTTTACTCTTTCCATAACTACACCTTTAACAGGTTGTCATGGTATTTCTTTTAGTTTTGTTTTGCATGTTTTGTTGCTATGATATTTGTTGTCTCACAAAAGTGAGCTTTTTTTATTTAATGATGTTACTTTTTATATTTCTTCACAATTTTGAAAAGAAATTTCAATTTATGTGCCATTAATATTGCGATCTTTGCTTCCTTTTCTTTCATTTTCTTGGTGAATCTTTAGTGGGTTGATTTTTCTGTTTTCCTCTCTTTTTAAAATAAGCTATTATTGTTCTTGCCTCACCTTCAAGATTGTAGTGCTGCTTTGAGAACTCAGGTGACAGCCTGATTTCCTTTTTTTAAGATATATATATTTTTTAATCTTGACACATATGATAATATTCTATTCATGTTAGAATTCAGGAATTCTACAAGTATATGACCAGTCATTTTATATATCCAACTCAGTAAGACCCTTTAAAACACAGGATCAATCATCTTTGCAGCTCATGAATGAAAAAGTTTTCTTGGACATTTATCATTCTTAAGTCTAGAAAATCTCAGAACTGTAGTTTAACGTCAATAAGCATTTTTAAGCAAAAAAGACAAAGATAATCTAAATTACACATGGAAGTTTTTGAAAAGTATTAGGGATGACAGTTGTGACTTAATTCTTTTAGATGGAATGCAAAGTAAGATAAGTAAGATAATACTAAGGACAAATATAAAGACAAAGTGAGAAAAAAATTAAAAAGAAATGTAAATTTTTGTCATAATATATTGTCTAAGGTCTAGGAAGAAAACTCAGGTTTTCTTCACTTTTGTTAACTTGTCTTCTAAATATAGACCATGAATTTAGTATGAAATAAATCCAGTTTATGTTATATAATTAGGAAAAAGTGAGTATGACAACATATAATTATTATCTGAAGAACATGAAGGAAATTCAAAGTTTACCATATAAGCAAAGAAAAGGCATGTGCATTCTAAGCTTGAATTTTGAGATGTCAAATAATCTTCAAACCAATTGGAAATCCATTTGGATGGGTAGATAGTACATAGATAATACATAGATAGGTAGATAGATAGATAGATAGATCAATAGATAGAATTTATAGATGGTATGAGGAGAAGGGTTTGGAAGATTGTAAGATTGAAAAAGTAAGTTTGGAGTGGTTTGGTTCATATTTATCTTAAGATTATAATTATTTGGTTAAATCACTTAATCAATTTGACAGAAGATTTAAAGTATACCCCACACACAAAATTGCGATTGTTTATTTTATGAAAAATGTTCACAAAGTGGAATTTTTTTCCTGAAGCAATTGTATTTTGTCAGGTTTTCACTGAATTCTTCTTCACTCATTCAGATATATTTGACAGCTTATGACAAAAACCAGTGCAGAATCCTTAAAAATCATCAAACTGATGCTATTTTTAGTGAGTCATTTTTTTAAAAAAAAATTGTATGATTCTCATTCAGCTCATAATTAAATTTTATTCTCAAATGCTACAGCAAACCTTGTAGATTGATTACTCATTACTGCAAAAATTACATCTGAAATATGATAATTTTTTCTGTAATGATTTACTTATGTGATTTAGTTAATGATTTAGTTTAGTTCTGTAATGATTTAAAAGCATAAATGTACCTGACCTATGTAAATCTTCTGGGTGTTCCAAATGCTTTTGCCTCAGTTCGTAGTATGATTACAAGTAGTATTCATGAATGTAGTGTATGTGTGTATGTACATAGAAAAAGAGAGAGATGAGGAATAGAATTATTTTAATACGATGAATGCATTCTAGATATTTTGCGATCTCGACTCATTGCAAGCTCCGCCTCCCGGGTTCACTCCATTCTCCTGCCTCAGCATCCTGAGTAGATGGGACTACAGGCACCCACCACCACACCCAGCTAATTTTTTTTGTATTTTTAATAGAGATGGGAGTTTCCCCGTGTTAGCCAGGATGGTCTTGATCTCCTAACTTCGTGATCCACCTGTCTCGATATTCCTTTATATTCTCGTATGTTATTTTGGAAATATATATATATATATGTTTTTTACACATATCTAACATATATAATATGTATGTTATATATACAACATATATATATTTTACGCATATCTCAACGAGCCAATATTTGTGAATATATTTTTACATGTGTATGATGAATCTGTTTAGATTACTTTTTTATTCCAAATCAATTACTCACATTTTAAACAGAGCAGGAAAATAAGTTCTTATTGCTGAAAGATAAAACTAAACACAAATAATTTTAAAAAATGATGTAATAAGTAGGATCTATAATTTTGGAGAAAACAATTCCAATTAATGAAATAATCATCTAACCTAACAATGGTAATGTGTGTGTATGTATATATATATAAAATATAAAATGTATATCTTATACATATTATATATAATGTATATATTGTATATAATGTATATATAATGTGTATATATACACACATGCACGTGTAAATTTTATGTAATTTCTATTCTGTTAATTCATCATTATTGTATATATTACGTATTTAATATTACATAGTTAGAAATTATATAATTTTAAACATTTTATCCTGATTTTAAAATTTTTATTTATTCTAAAGATTTTTTTCCTTTTTCTATGGTATCCAGTGATTGTTTTACATCTACATTTTTGGGAACCTCATCTGACTATAATGAAATCTTTCAGAACAATTATGAATACCCTCTGCTAAGCTTGTTTGTGACATTTAGAAATGCCAACTTTGACCTTGTAATGAGGAAACTTTTGTGTTAATTTGAATAAATGCTATCAGCAGAAAAATCATTAGTTCTCTGTATTCTAAACACAGAACTTAGTTCTGTGTTGGCAATTATATAGTCTCAGCAAATCTTTCATGGACTTCAAAACATTACCAAATATTAGATTGATGGAAAAAACTTCAAATTCCAGCTTTGTAATTTTCCACGTATGTGCTTGATTTGATCCCAAAAGCTGTCAGTGTTACTTATTGTATATACTGGTCATTGCAAACAATTATACCAAATTTGCAAGATTCTTTCTACAATTAAATGAGTATTGTGTGTAGAAATAGATGCACAATGCATTGTACCTTGTATTAGTATTAGTGTGCTTTGTTAAAATTACAGTCAGAATTAAATTTAGCGGTAGGGTCTAATCTCAAGATATCTATGCAGTTATCTTTTTACTTTAACTTGGAGAATTTAGAGCATCAAGTAATTCTTAAACAATCAAAACTGGCAAAAGCATTCTCCCTCTCTTGCTTTCTCATCCTTGGCAGGTATTTACTTTTATCCAGCTATGTATACATTCATTAGTTTGAGATAACAGAAAATGCGTTCTCTCAAAATTTGCTTTTCTCTCATGACACGGGGCTCAAATAGAGGAAAGCGTAAAGGAAATCATAGGTCTTCCTTAGTTATCAATGTCTTTTTCTTAACGATAAGATATGTCCTTTAAAAAATTATCATAATATTACTTTAGATATGATTTGTTAAATATCTGTTTATAGTCTCAGCAAGATTCATTAACTATTATTTTACCTTAAATAAGTAAATCTTACCAGTTTTCTTTTCAAATTACAACAGTGATATAATTTGTGCATTTGTCCCCATCCAAATCTCATATTGAATTGTAAATCTCTAGTATTCGAGATGGGGCCTCATGAGAGATGACTGGATCATAGAAGTGGATTTCTCATAAATGGTTTAGCACCATCTCCTTGGTGCTGTCCTTGCCAAAGTGAATTCTCACAAGATCTTGCTAGTTAAAAGTGTGTAGCACCTCTCTCTGCCTGGCTCCCATCTCTGTTCCTGCTTCATCTTCTATCCTGATTAAAAGCTTCCTGATTCCTCCCCAGAAGCAGATGCCAGCTCTATGCTTCCTGTACAGCCTACAGGACCTTAAGGCAATTAGACCTCTTTACTTATAAATGACCTAATCTCAAGTATTTCTTTATAGGAATGCAAGAACGGTTTAACAAAAACAGAAAAACATGCTTGTCTCCTTATATGAGGTATATAAAATAGTCAAACTTAGAGTCAGAGAGTAGAATGGTGGTTACCAGAGGCTAGGGAGAGAAGAAAATAAGAAATTGCTAATCAATGGGCATAAAGTATCAGTTATCTAAGATGCATAAATTCTAGAGATTTGCTGTAATACCTTGGCCCTATAGTTAACAGTAATGTATTATACCCTTAAAATTTTGCAAAGCTATAATTTTCCTAATGATTACCACTTGCCTCTCACAATATGAGGTAGTCAGTTTGGCAAAGTTTGTATGTATCCTGCCATATACTGCTATATCTTTCCACTTATTTGTGTGTATTTGTACAAGCATCTATATAGATACACACCAGCTTACTTTTCTACTTTTATCTAATTGTAAGCATACTATAAGCCACATGTTTGCGACTTGCTTTGTATCACGACTTATGTATGTAATGCACTGTTTTTGAAGCTGTTTCAGGTTTATGTGTATTTCTGTTACTAATATTTTATTTTCTGATTCATAAGTGTCATACATTTTTATAAAACGTATTTTTGAATATTTTGGAAGTAGTGTACTATTGTGAATTTTTAACTGTCTTGAGATGCTCATTGTTATGATTGGAAAAATCCATTAGTTTTGTATATTTATCTTATGTTCAACTACCTTATAAGATTTTTTTATTGTCATTTTAATCTAGAACTTTTTGAATTTTCTATAAATCAAATTGTCAGAAAAAAATCATATTTTTTTTCTTAAGGACATGGTTGAAACATATGTTAATAGCAGACATCCCTGTGTGTTCCTGATTTAAAATAAAAATATTTGTTTTCCGTATATTAGAGTAAGGTTTTCTGTTGCTTTTTCATAAATACTTTTTATCACATTTAAGAAAATTTTTTGTTTTTATTTATCTTTACATGTTTATAATTAGTAATGGCTGTTGAATTTTTCTAAACAATTTTTATAGTTTCTACCATGATTATAAGTTTTCTCTCTTAATTTTTATACAATAAAATATTTTATGTGTGTGAGTGCAAAAGTTTACAGAATCAATAAAGGTTAGCAAAACTTGTCTGTAGTATATAGATTTGCAAAACTTCTGTTAGCTATGAATGTGTGTGTGTGTGTGTGTGTAGGCTTAATTAATTTATTTCTTTTGCTCCTCTTTCTTAAACCACAAAATTATGTCTTTGGAATTTTTGTCACTTTTCCTAAAACATTATTTTATTTGTTGAAAACTATTTGAAAACATGCAGCTAAAAATATTCAGTTAAATTTCTAGTTGTATTTGCTGTTTATTAATTCCTTTGAAATTAAGTTATTTAAAAATATATATTCTTAAAAGAGTAAACCCTTTTTTATCCCAATAACTCTTAAATTAGTTAATTCAATTTTAGTGGGATGACATAAATTATTTGAATGATTAGTGAGCTTTTTGAATGAGCATTGTGATTTTAAACTATTCATTAATACAAAAATATAAGTGAATGATGCTGACATAATATACTTCTATGGTAATTTCAGTTGTTTATTTTGTGTCTTTAGTCTTGCTGTTACATAACATTATAAAGAACTAGAGTTTACAAATTTGAAATGCTGGAAACATAAAACATAGAAATGACCTTTATTATCATACAATTTAATGATAATTATGTACTTGGCACTAGTTGGTATGATTTACATATGCTATGAATTATTTTCTATATAATCCAACAACTTGACCAACACTCAGTTATTACATCTTTCTTACATAAATAGGAAAAAATGTTATGCTTACCCATTAATTCAGAAAAAAATTAATATGCTAAAAATGGAATGCTTAATCAGTTTTCATTTTTATGATCATATTGGGCAAATATATGTAAATTAAAATTTATGAGATTATAAGAGCTACTTGAGTATATTATAAATTAATTGACTAAAGTAATTTCTGACATATATAAAATAATCAAATAAGATGAAAATAAGGTCCATGAAGTCAGAGTGCTTTCTTTCTTTTCACTATGGCTGCACTCCCATTACCTAGTACCACATCTGACACATAATTGTTCGTTCAATGAATGAATCTATAAATAAATATGGGCTACATCCTCATTCATAAAAAGATTGAATGAATAGAAAATCAAATTGAATGTCTGGATTTAAAAAGCATTTTTAAGGAACATTTTCAATAATATCATTATAGAAAGTCTGTAGTAAGTTTTTGCAGTGTTTTCCTGTTACATGTCAATAATTTAGATTAATGAATTGAGCCAAACAGAAACTTTATTGCAGTCCTAATGTATTTTATTATCTTAATTTATTTTTTATTCATTAGGTATAGTAGGAACTGTTACTCGGATTTAATTTCTTTAGAATTTGATATGATCTTCTTACATTACTCAGGAGTCCTAGACTTTTCTATGATATAGTAATTAGTCCCCACCCAAATCGCCCCTTGAATTGTAATAATCCTCATGTGTCAAGGATGGGGAAAGGTGAAGATAATTGAATCATGAAGGTGGTTTTCTCCATACTGTTCTCATGGTAGTGATTAAGTCTTATGAGATCTTTTGGTTTCATAAATGGGAGTTTCTCCTGGACAAGATCTCTTGCCTGCCATCATGTAAGATATGCCTTTGCTCCTCTTTTAACTTTTGCCATGATTTTAAGGCTTTCTCGGCTATATAGAACTGTGAGTCCATTAAACCTCTTTTCCTCTAAAAATTACCTAGTCTTTGGTATATCTTTATTAGCAGCATGAGAATGGACTAATACAATTGGCATGAAGATTTAGATATAGATACAAATGAATAGATACAGCTCTTGGCTTTCACCGTTAAAGTGCTGTATCTCAACTACTTTCAAATACCTTGATAATTCCATTTAAATCCAGTAGCTTTCAAAACTTGTACTTTGAAGACTGAAGACTGGCAAAATTAGTAATAATTGACACAGGTAATTAAATATGAGCTACTGCTATGGTTTGAATGTCCCTCCAAAACTCATGTTGAAACTTAATCCCCAATGTGACAGTATTGAGAGGCGGGGCTTTTAAGAGGTGACTGAAACACAAGGGTTCTGAAACTGTTCCCCCAAAAAACTTTACAAAATTGATAAAGGGAAAACAAAACAATATTTAACTAGGCTTGCAGTGTAATTAGCAGTAACCATTAAGCCAGCTTTCCCTTTGACCCACTTTCTTGTAGCTGGTAGTTGCTTACTACCCTAGGAAAGCAGCCCTTGTCACAAGATTCCTTGCTCTTTTTCTGTTCAATACATAAAATCTAAGATGTTGTGGGATGGTAAGTTTTCTGTTGAATTTCTCCTTTAGATTCTGTATACCAATAAATTTACCTATGCCAGCTGATCTGAAGAGCCCAGAAGAAAACTGACTCATGGAAGAATATAGATAGCATCCACATCCCGATGATTTCATCCCCTCTACCATGACCAGTTGACAACCCCAATCTTCCAGTCCCTTGCCCTGAACGGTCCCCTTAAACACTCTTGCTCAGAAGGCATAAGAATGATATAATGGACTTTGGAGATGGGGGTATGGTGGGAGGAAAATGAGTAATAAAAGACTATGTACTATATACCGTGTACACTGCTCAGGTGACTGGTACACAAAAATCTCAGGAATCATCACTAAATAACATCTATGTGATCAAAAACCACCTGTACCCCAAAATCTATTGAAATTTTAAATTTAAAAAAATTGTTGCCCAGAACCTCTTAGCAAAATGGATTTGAGGCTTGAGAATTGTTCCCATTTCCTTGTTTGGCACCTTGTGATCATTAAACTCTTTCTCGACAGCAAACTCCACTAACAGTGTATTGGTCTGTTGCTACACATCAAGCATATTAACCTGGCATCCCTGATACAATTCTAACCTCATGAACTAATTAATTCATCTATTGGTTAATGGAAAAATTGGTTCATAGAATAATGGGTCATGATGGAGATGAACTGCTAGCATTATAAGAAGAGAATGAGAGTGTTTAACCAGTACATGAGCACAACCAGCCCCCTTGCCATGGGATGCCCTGTGCTGCCTTGGGACTCTATAGTGTCTCTGCAAGCAAGAAGACTATCACCAGATGTGGCCCCTTGAGCGTGGACTTCTCAGCCTTCATAACTGTATGAAATACGCTCTTTTCTTTATAAATTACCCAGTTCTAGATTTTCTGTTATAATCAACAGAAATGGACTAAGCCACTATATCTCATATAAAATCACAAAACATATTTCAGACATTTCACCTGTATTTAATATTATCTCATTAGCACCACAAAATTCTCTAATGTAGACAATGTATCCTTTTACTCATAGAGTAAAATACAAACACATGCACTTCTGAATCCATAGCAACTTGATTCCCGTGGTCAAATAGCTAATGTGACTCTACTGTACCTAATGAAAAACTAATAATAACTTGAAAAATTAATATAATTTTGGAATTATGCTAAGTGTTTTAACTCTCACTGTCTCAGCCTCTCAATTAATATTAATACAAACTCAGGTGTTATTTAACTCCATTGTTCACGGTCTCAACAATTAAGCTGCTTTATGACACAGGCAGAATTAGAGCCTCACTCCTTTCACTGTAAAGTTCATACTTGTTTCAGGATACAGGATAGATTTAAACATCCTGTTCATGACCTCACACTTAGATGTTAAGTGTGAAATCCAGAAGTACAACTGGATAAGATATTATAGAAATTACATGTTTTATATTATATTGCATAGAGCAATTAATTTAAAATACCTACATCAAGAATTATTTACTCACGTTAATAAACTCTAGGAACTAGATGTTAATTCAGGTTTAAATAAGTCTATTAGGTTATTCAGCATATGTTTCTTTTATTTAGATTTTGTTTGGGGGAAAACTATTCTTATTTCCTTTCATAAATACTTTTGAGTTTCTTTTTTTCTGGTTGAATAACACAAAAGAATAAATGTAAGTTTTGCTAGTGAATGATTCTATTATCTTGTTTTACTTTAAGTGCAAATTTCATAAAAGGCTCTTGCTAGGAAAATGAAATTAATCACTCCCATTAATCTCTGGAAATTAAAGATCTTCAAGAAGAGAGTAAAAATTTTGGAGCTCATAAGAAAGTTTGAAATTTGCTTTAAATGTAATTCTCTTAAAACTAATGTATTTCAACTGCTGATAGTCAGGTTAATATTATTATGGGTTTCCTTGACTTACAATACAATATTTATCCTTCATACACATTTTTCTACCTACTTAGTTATCAAAACTGAATTATAATACAGGAAAAATGTTTTTAAATATTTTACCAAGAATACCTGAAAATGTCACTCAAATGTTTGAATGTTTCTTGTGAAAACAGTTCTTATTTGGGTGTGAGAATAAAACTTTTGATTGCTAATAACTCATTTTTATATGCCAATTGCTTCGCAGTCTAGAATTATGACAGAAATTTTTAGTAAAATATCATCTTGCAAAATGTAGATTCGCCATTTTAAACACACACACACACAATAAAATTGCATGTTTCTCCCAGAAAATACAATGTTTACAGTGGAAATCATAATTCAACTCATGTTGACTATTTGTCTAGTAGAAAAAAAATCAAAAATCGAAAAACACTTGAAGCACTACTTGAATGCTGTAAGCAAACTTTATGGAAAAAACAACAGATTTGTATCCTAGTGAGTATATCACAGACACCTGGGGAAATTTTTCAAAGGAAATATATCCAGAAACCGAAAATGCTTTGGCTTTAGCATGTTATGGAGAAGAACACACACACACACACACACACACACACACACACACACACACCGGCAGTTTGAAAAACAGGGAGAAAACAATGCAAGAAAAGACAAAGAAAACAAGTTTTTCAATTAAAAAATTAATCTGTCATTCTCTGAGAATTGAAATTCTAATAAGTGAAAGGAACTGAGCTAGACATAATGGCAGCTCTGAATGTGCCTGGAATTTAGCTCATGTAGTGTTTGAATAATCAAAATTTCTGGAGAAAGTGCTTAGCATTCATTGCTGATTTCTTTCTTTTTTCATAAATGACCTTAATGTGAGAAGAGGCAGTCTAGTGGAAAAGATACGGAGATTGGAGTGTATGGGATTGAATTATATCCCTGAAAATCTTGGACAAATTTTAGCTTCTCTGTTTATGTTTTCCCATGTCTCTAAATCCTCGTAGTTCCAGGCTTTGCTAGAGGTAAAATAATAACAAAAATAAAAACCAATTGGACATTTAATAAAATGCTATCAGCATATACAAAAATTTGATTATAGTGAAAGAACTTCAGTCAAGTCTTTAGCCTTTGGTTAATCACTAATTAATACGTTGCTCATTGTAAACATCATGACACTTCACTTTTCGGCATCTTAAATTTTCTATTTCTGAAAATTGGAATTTGGAGTAAGTTGATTATACTTAACCAGGAATAAGAACCAAATCACTAATAAAATTTTTCAACATGCCCCCCCACCTCCCTTCTCTCTCAAAAAGTCATAGAAGTTATGTTCATTAATTCGGACTGGGTGGGATTTGGATATACATACACTTCGAAAAAATTCCCCAGGTGTGTCTGATATACTCACTGGGCTATGTACTTCCTGACTTCTATAAGCTTCTTTTCAGCTCTCAATATTCTATGATGCTGTGGTATTCAAATGTAACTATAGGAAATTCCTTCTGCCCAAAATGGAGTAATTGTGGCAAGATTTATCCCTTCCATCTAAAAAAACACTGGAAAAAGTAAACGTAGAAATATATGCAAAAACATTTTCAATACGTTGTTTATCAACTAACAAAAGACAGTGATCCCTGAAAGATGGAATACAATAAGGTATGACCTAAAATGCTGAAAACTGCCTAGAATGAGTTTCCAGCCAATGGCAAAATGAAGGGGAATTCATAACTTGCAACATATGCAAACATTAATTCAAAATGGATCATAGAACTGAAATATAAAATGTCAAACTAAAAAAGAGATAACTTGTTGTAATATTTGGTTATGATAAGAGTTCTTAGTAAAGCATAATCCAAAAAAGAATAATTGATAAACTGAACTTTCAAAAAACATTTTTAATAAAATGCAAAAATCAAGCTAGGAAAACATATTCAAACCAGCTATCTGAAACAGTACTTACAGTTTAAATAAGAACACTCAAAATAAAACAATAAGCAAACATCCCTTTTCCAAAATACGTTAGAAGACATTTCAACAAAGAATGGCAAATAAACATGAGTAAAGTTGCATAACACCATCATATCATTAGAAAAATGCAAAACAAAATCACAACATGATACAATTACACTCTTAATAGAATGGCTGAAATTTTAAAAGATTGACCTGAGCAAGCGTTGGTGAAAGTAAAGGGTAAATTGAACTTTGATAAACTAGTAGAAATGCAAAAAGATAACTTTGAAAAAAAGTTAGAAGCTTTTTCAATAATCAAACATTTACCTATTATATGATCCAACAATTTTACTCTGACTTATTTTCCAAAGAAGAATGAAGGCATATTTTCATACAAAGGAATACACATGATGTTCATAGAAGTTTTATCTTTAGTAGCAAAATCCAGAAACACAGAGGTCCAACGACATGGGGATAAATAAACATATTTTGACCCATTTATATGACGAAATACTGTTAACAAGAGAATTGAGTGAATTCATGATAGATACACCATGAATAAATTTCAAAAAATATATATTGAGTGAAATAAGTCAGATAAAAAAGTATGTGTACTAAATTATTAAATGTATATAAAATTCTAGGAATTGCAACAATTGTATGATAATGGAAAATAAGTCAGTGGTTGCCTGGGTAGGAAGGATTTGAAAAGGAAAGACTAAAATATTACAGAAACGCATGAGAAAACGTTAGGTTTCTCTATGTTCTCTATGTTCTCTATGTTGAACATGTTCTCTGTCTTGATTGTGGTGATGGTTTCATGAGTGAATACATATTTCAAGATATCAAATTATATTCCTCAGTATGATATGTTGGAATATATGCAGAAATAGTATAATATTCACCTTCATGTAAACTGTTTTTTAAATAATGTAAAATTTTCACTCTCACAATTTTTTATCATTTTATCATTTTGTATACTCTAATATACTATACACATAATATATAACATTGATATACAAAAATATACAAATAATATGTATACACACATATATATCTACTAAGAAATTACATGTATATGCATTTCATTTACTATTTTTATTTCAAGATTCAGGATTTTACAAGGACCAAATATTGCCAGTAGAATTAAGAATAAATTCCTCCACTTAGCTTTTCAATTCTTTCGTAATATGGTTTATGAATTTGTATCCTGTCACTTATGTAAGCTAAACACATGTCTCCAGAATTCTCTTCATTTGGCAATTCCAGGTTAGCTGGGGTCACAGTGGATGATTTGGAAGACTGCAGTCAAGCTGCAGTCATGAATATTGTTACTTACTGACTGCCTTTCTGGTTGGTGTGGGCAACACTAGGGAACACACCTTTTCCAGTTCCCCAGGGTCCCTCTTAAGCTTTCTCAACAACTAGGCCAATGTTTAACTCCTTAACAAAGGATCCTCCCGCAGCCTCCCTTGAGGACTACAGGTTCTAGAACCAGACTCAAAAACAACAGCCTCCTGGAGACTGTTTCACCAACTCCCAAATTACTTAGAGTTAAACCCTTGTGGTTTTGTTTCTCTGACAGGATAGTGAAAGATGCACTGAGGCATTTTTCATTATCCAGTAAGGAATGAGGTTTCCTTCAGTGACGTTAGGCTACAAAACTCTACATTCATTGTATTCAAACATGCCTCTACACCTCTGCTCAAGCTGGTCTGCTTATGTAGAATCAACTCATTCTCCTCCATATAAAGGAATTCACTTTGCTTTTTTAAAGAACGTATTTCAACCTCTTCCTTGAAACTGTTATAGCCTCATTTGTTTTATTATTCTATTTAATAGACCTAATATTTAATTTCAATTATTTGGGATTTAGGTTTGTTTGTCTTCTACATGTGACTGAAAGCTGGAAAAACTTGTATAATTATTTCTGCAATGCTACTAGAAACATAGTGTGTAAGTCAATCAAATTATTTTAAGTATGAATACATGTATAAATTCTGTTTCAGATAAAAATTCATTTTCCACTCTAGAAAACAAACAAAAAGGCAACAAAAATGTGATCACTCATACAGGAAAGGTCCCCCAACATAGTCTGGGAGTGGGAAGAGTAAGTGAATGTCTTGAAATTATGAGAAAAAATAACATTGGAAGAAAAACATTAAATTTATACACTTGTTTTCTTTTCTTTTCTTTTTTTAAATATTATTTTTATTATACTTTAAGCTCTGGGGTACATGTGCAGAAGGTGCAGGTTTGTTACAGAAGTATACACGTGCGACAGTGGTTTGCTGCACCCATCAACCTGTGATCTACATTAGGTATTTCTCCTAATGCAGCCCTTCCCCTAGCCCATCACCTCCCGACAGGTGCCAGTGTGTGATGTTCCCCTCGGTGTCCATGTGTTCTCATTGTTCGAATTTCCACTCTGGTGAGAACATGTGACTTTGCTTTTCTGTCCTTGTGATATTTTGCTGAGAAAGATGGTTTCCAGCTTCATCCATGTCCCTGTAAAGGACATGAACTCATTGTTTTTTATGACTCCATACTATTCCATGGTGTATATGTGCCACATTTTCTTTTGTGTATTATTGTATTATTATTATTATACTTTAGTTCTAGGGTATATGTGCATAACATTGGGTTTATTTATATGTATACTTGTGCCATGTTAGTGCTGCACCCATCAACTTGTCGCTGCATCAACTCGTTATTTACGTGGGTATAACTGTAATGCAATCCCTTCCCCTTCCCCCTCCCCATGATAGGCCCGGTGTATGATGTTCCCCTTCCTGGGTCAAGTGATCTCATTGTTCAGTTCCCTATGGTGAGAACATCACGATTGTTTGGTTTTCTGTTCTTGCAATCATTGCTGAGAATCATGGTTTCCAGCTGCATCCATGTCCTACAAAGGACACAAACTCATCCTTTTATGGCTGCATAGTATTCCAGAGTGTGTATGTGCCCATTTTCTTAATCCAGTCTGTCACTGATGGACATTTGGAGTTGATTCCAGGTCTTTGCTATTGTGAATAGTGCCTGAAGTAAAACATGTATGTGTGCATGTGTCTTTATAGCAGCATTATTTATAATCGCTTGGGTATATATACCCAGTAATGGGATGGCTGGGTCATATGGTACATCCTAGTTCTAGATCCTTGAGGAATCGCCATACTGTTTTCCATAATGGTTGAACTGGTTTACAATCCACCAACAGTGTAAAAGTGTTCCTATTTCTCCACATCCTCTCCAGCACCTGTTGTTTCCTGACTTTTAATGATTGCCATTCTAACTGTTGTTGTGAGATGGTATCATTGTGGTTTTGATTTGCATTTCTCTGATGGCCAGTAGTGATGAGCATTTTTTCATGTGTCTGTTGGCTGTATGAATGTCTTCTTTTGAGAAATGTCTGTTCATATCCTTTGCCCACTTTTGATGGGGTTGTTTTGTAGAATTTGTTTGGCGAGTTTCTTTGTAGGTTCTGGATATTAGCCCTTTGTCAGATGAGTAGATTGCAAAAATATTCTCCCATTCTGTGATTGCCTGTTCACTCCAATAGTAGTTTCTTTTGCTGTGCAGAAGCTCTTTATTTAATTAGATCCCATTTGTCAATTTTGTCTTTTGTTGCCATTGCTTTTTGGTGTTTTGGAGCAGTGTACCCATGCCTATGTCACAGAATGGTATTACCTAGGTTTTTCTTCTAGGGTTTTATGGTATTAGGTCTAACATTTAAGTCTCTAATCCATCTTGAATTAATTTTCCTGTAAGGAGTAAGGAAAAGGATCAGTTTCAGCTTTCTACTTATGGCTGTGAATTTTCCCAGCACCATTTATTAAAATAGGAATCCTTTTCCCCATTCTTGTTTCTCTCAGGTTGGTCAAAAGATCAGATGTGTAGATGTGGTATTATTTCTGAGGACTCTGTTCTGTTCCATTGTTCTATATCTCTGTTTTGGTACCAATATCATGCTGTTTCAGTTACTGTAGTCTTGTAGTAGAGTTTGAAGTTAGGTAGCGTGATGCCTTCAGTTTTGTTCTTTTGACTTAGGATTGTCTTGAGGGATCACGGGCTCTTGTTTGGTTCCATATGAACTAAAGCAGTTTTTCAATTCTATGGAAAGTCATTGTGAGCTTGATGGGGATGGCATTGAATCTATAAATAACCTTGGCAAGGCAGTATGGCCATTTCACGATATTGATTCTTCCTATCCATGAGCATGGTATGTTCTTCCATTTGTTTGTGTCCTCTTTTATTTCATTGAGCAGTTGTTTGTAGTTCTCCTTGAAGAGGTCCTTTACATCCCTTGTAAGTTGGATTCATAGGTATTTCATTTCTTTGAAGCAATTGTGAATGGAAGTTCATTCATGATTTAGCTCTCTGTCTGTTACTGTGTATAGAATGCTTGTGATTTTTGCACATTAATTTATATCCTGAGACTTTGCTGAAGTTGCTTATCAGCTTAAGAGGAGATTTGGGGCTGAGAACAATGGGGTTTTCTAAATAGCAATAATGTCATCTGCAAACGGAACAATTTGACTTCTTCTTTCTAACTACAGATACCCTTGATTTCTTTCTCTTGCCTGATTGCCTAGCCAGAACTTCCAACACTATGTTGAATAGGAGTGGTGAGAGAGGGCATCCTGCTGTAATGCCAGTTTTCAAAGAGGAATTTTTCCAGTTTTTTGCCCATTCAGTATGATATTGGCTGTGGGTTTTGTCAAAAATAGCTCTTATTATTTTGAGATATGTTCCATCAATACCAAATTTATTGAATTTTTAGCATGAAGGGTTGTTGAATTTTGTCAAAGGCCTTTCTGCACCTATTGAGATAATCATGTGGTTTTTGTCTTTGGTTCTGTTTATATGCTGGATTCACGTTTATTGATTTAGTATTTTGAACCAATCTTGCATCAGGGATGAAGCCCACTTGATCATGGTGGATAAACTTTTGATGTGCTGCTGGATCCCGGTTTGCCAGTATTTTATTGAGGATTTTTGCATCGATGTTCATCAGGGATGTGATCTAAAATTCTCTTTTTTGTTGTGTCTCTGCCAGGCTTTGGTATCAGGATGATGTTGGCCTCATAAAATGGAGTTAGGGAGGATTCCCTCTTTTTTTCTAATGATTGGAATAGTTTCAGGAAGGAATGGTACCAGCTCCTCCTTGTACCTCTGGTAGAATTCAGCTGTGAATCATCTGGTCCTGGACTTTTGGTTGTTAGGCTATTAGTGTGCCTCGAATTTCAGGAAGCCTGCTATTGGTCTATTCAGAGTCCAGCTGCTTCCTGGTTTAGTCTTGGGAGAGTGTAAGTGTCTAGGAAATTATCCATTTCTTCTAGATTTCTAGTTTATTTGCATAGAGAGTGTTTATAATATTCTCTGATGGTAGTTTGTATTTCTGTGGGGTCGGTGGTGATATCCTCTTTATCTATTTTTTATTGTGTCTATTTGATTCTTCTCTCTTTTCTTCTTTATTAGTCTTGCTAGCGGTCTATCAATTTTGTTGATCTTTTCAAAAAACCAACTCCTGGATTCATTGATTTTTGGAAGGTTTTTAATGTCTCTATCTCCTTCAGTTCTGCTCTAATCTTAGTTATTTCTTGCCTTTTGCTAGCTTTTGAATGTGTTTGCTCTTGCTTCTCTGGTTCTTTTAATTTTGATGTAACAGTGTCGATTTTAGATCTTTGCTGCTTTTTCTTGAGGGCATATAGTGCTATAAATTTCCCTCTACACACTGCTTTAAATGTGTCCCAGAGATTCTGGTATGTTGTATCTTTGTTCTCATTGGTTTCAGGGTATCTTTCTTTCTACCTTCTTTTCATTGCACCCAGTAGTCATTCAGAAGCAGGTTATTCAGTTTCCATGTAGTTGAGCGGTTTGAGTTGAGTTTCTTAGTCCTGGGTTGTAGTCTGGTGCCCTACATGGTCTGAGAGAGAGAGTATGCTATAATTTCTGTTCTTGTACATTTGCTGAGGTGCTTTACTTCCAATTATGTGAAGTCAATTTTGGAATAAGTGTGATGTGGTGCTGGGTAAAGATGTATATTCTGTTGATTTAGGGTGGAGAGTTCTGCTTAGATGTCTATTTGTTCTGCTTGCTGCAGAGATGAGTTCAATTCCTGGATATCATATTAACTTTCTGTCTCATTGATCTGTCTAATGTTGACAGTGGAGTGTTAAGTCTCCCATTCTTATTGTAGGAGTCTAAGTCTCTTTGTAAGTCTCTAAGGACACGCTTTATGAATCTAGGTGCTCCTGTATTGGGTGCATATATATTTAGATAGTTAGCTCTTCCTGTTGAATTGATCCCTTTACCATTATGTAATGGCTTTCTTTGTCTCTTTTGATCTTTGATAGTTTAAAGTCTGTTTGTCAAAGACTAGTATTGCACCAAACTCTGCTTTCTTTGTTCTGCTCCATTTGTAGTAGATCTTCCTCCATCGCTTTATTTTGATCTATGTATGTCTCTGCATGAGATGGATCTCCTGAATACAGCAAACTGATGGGTCTTGATTCTTTATCCAGTTTGCCAGTCTGTCTTTAAATGGGAATTATTTAGTCCATTTACATTTTAAGAGTTAAGATTGTTATGTGTGAACTTGATCCTGCCATTATGATATTAACTGGATTATTTTGCTCATTAGTTGAGTAGTTTCTTCCTAGCCTCGATGGTCTTTACATTTTGGCATGTTTTGCAATGGCTGGTCCCGGTTGTTCCTTTCCATGTTTAGTGCTTCCTTCAGGGTCTCTTGTAAGGCAGACCTGGTGGTGACAAAATCTCTAAGCATTTGTTTATCTGTAAAAGGATTTTTATTTCTCCTTCACTTATGAAACTTAGTTTGGCTGGATGATATGAAATTCTGGGTTTAAAATTCTTTTCTTTAAGAATGTTGAATATTGGCCCCCACTCTCTTCTGGCTTGGAAGTTTCTGCGAGATCTGCTGTTTGTCTGATGGGCTTCCTTTGTGGTTAACCCGGCCTTTCTCTCTGGCTGCTTTAGATTTTTCCTTCATTTCAACTTTGTTGAATCTGCTGGTGTATGTGGGGTTGCATCTCGAGGAGTATCTTTGTAGGCGTTCTCTGGATTTCCTGGTTGAATGTTGGCCTGCCCTACTAGTTTGGGGAAGTTCTCTGGATGATATCCTGAAGAGTGTTTTCCAACTTGGTTCCATTTTCCCCTCACTTTCAGGCACCCCAATCAGGTCTTAGGTTTGGTCTTTTACATAATCCCATACTTCTTGCAGGCTGTGTTCATTTCTTCTTCTTCTTTTTTCTTTAGGTTTCTCTTCACCGGCTTCTATTTCATTCATTTTATCCTCAATGTTTGATACTCTCTTCCAGTTGATCAGTCAATTACTGAAGCTTGTGCATTTGTCATGTATTTCTCGTGTCACGGTTTTCATCTCTGTCAATTAGTTTTGGCCTTCTCTGCATTAATTATTTTTAGTTTTCAATTCTTCCCTCTTTTTTTTCAAGATTTACCCCGGATTTCTTTCTTTCGATGCGTAATTCCTCCCTTTAGCTCTGAAGTTTGATGGACTGGAGCCTTCTTCTCTCTCATCTGCGTGAAAGTCGTTCTCCGTCCAGCTTTGATCCGTTGCTGGCGATAAGTTCAACGTTCCTTTGCAGGGGTGATGCACTCTCATTTTTGAATTTCCAGCTTTTTTTTTCTGCCTGCTTTTCCCATCTTGCGGTTTTATTTTGCACCTCTGGTCTTTGGCGATGGTAGCGTACTGATGGGATTTTGGTGAGTGTCTTTCCTGTTTGTTAGTTTTCCTTCCTAACAGTCAGGACCCTCAGCTATGAGTCTGTTGGAGATTGCTTGAGGTCCTCCAGACCCTGTTTGCCTGGGTATCAGCAGCAGGAGGCTGCAGAATATAGAGCCTTGAACAGTGAGTGTACCTGTCTGATTCTTGCTTTGGAAGCTTCCTCTCAGTGGTTTACTTCACTGTATGAGGTGTGGGGTGTCAGTCTGCCCCTAGTGGAGAAGTGTCTCCCGGTTGGCTGCTCGGGGTCAGGGACCCACTTCCCAGGCAGGCAGTTTTGTCCATTCTCAGATCTCAATCTCCCGTGCGGAAGTCCACTGCTCTCTCTTCAAAGCTGTCAGACAGAGTGGTTGGCATCTGCAGAGGTTCAGCTCCTTTGTTGTTGTTATTGTTGGCTGTTGGCTGTGCCCTGTCCCAGAGGTGGGAAGTCTACAGAGACAGTCAGGCCTCCTTGAGCTGCCTTGTCCCACCCAGTTCGAGCCAGTGGCTTTGTTTATCTGCCAAGCGTCAGCAGTGGCGGGCTCCCCTCCCCCAGCCTGCAGCTGCTGCCTTTGCTTTCTTGAAGATGGCAGACTGCTGTGCTAGCAATGAGGGCTCCATGGGCGTGGGACCCTCCCGGCCAGGTGTGGGATATAATCTCCTGGGCGGTTTGCTAAAAGATCCTTGGTAGAGAGGGCAGTATTGGGATAGGAGTTACCCAATTTTTCCGGGTGTTGTGTCAGTTCCCTAGCTAGGAAGCAGGTTCCCGCCTTGCGCTTCCCAGGTGAGGCGATGCCTCTCCCTGCTTCAGCTCTTGCTGGTCGGGCTGCAGCAGCTGACCAGTACCGACTGTCCCGCACTCCCTAGTGAGATGAACCCAGTACCTCAGTTGAAAATGCAGAAATCACCTGTCTTCTGTGTTGTTCAAGCTGGGAGTTGGAGATGGGAGTTGGAGACTGGAGCTGTTCCTATTCGGCCATCTTGCTCCGCCCCCCCCCCCCACTTCTTTTAAAATAATTTGAGTATTATATCTTACTATTTTAAAAGTGTAGAGTTAGTAATATTACTTCAAAATTAATTTTAAATCCAAAGAATTGGAAGTATATTGCTGCTCTATTTGTTTCCACATATGACATTATCTACAGGTAAAGAACTGTAAGAAAGTAGACATCTGTGTCTAATGCAAAATGGCAATCCATTTACTACTGTCCTAATAAACTACATTAATACTTAAATTCTAAAAGTTAATGAAAACATTTAGATCTAATAGATTTCATTTTAACCTGAAGGGTCTTCTTGATTTACAAAAAGATTTAAACAAATTTCTACATTCTGGTAGAGCAATTATTGAAAAACAGAATAACAAACATATTTTCAGGCTGGCTTCTGTGTATAATCCATTAGGCAGTTGTATGAACATTTCTGACACATTTATTAATTTCCTTACCATTAATTTGTGAAACACTGCATGAAATAATAGCTATGCTTGAGAGTTAAGAAAAAGAGGAAGACGGAATTTAGAAGAGATAAAACAGGAATTTTAAAATAGAAATGTAAAGATTATATATGAAAGAAAATATAAAAATAAACATAATTTATCTGGTACTTCTATTTTATCCCTAAAACATCTTAACTGTCTATATACTTATTTTCCATTTCAGGTGCTGAATTCAGATTTATGTTAGTAGATTGTTAAATGAAGTCATCATTCTGACTGTTAAACCAAGTCATCATTCTCTTTCAATTCATACTGCTGGCAGAAGTTCATCAGTAGCTTATACATTAATTAATATCTTCATTTTATTTTAATTTATTTTTCGAATTCATTCATTTTCCTAGACAGAGTTGAAATTAAATAATTTTTTCCTTAACTTCAAATTGGTGAACATGAGGCTTAAAACAAATTAATAAATAACTGATGGTTAGCTTTTCATTTTAAGTCTACTTAAGGTAAATACCTAAAAGATGAAATGCCTGAAGGTAGATAAATTAGAACAATGAAACAAGATAATGTCAAGATTTTTAAAAATACAATGTTAAAAGACAAAATAAACTAAAATGATCATAAAGTATTGTTGTATTTTTCCTGGACTATGGAAACCATCTCCTAAATGATTCTCTGATTTCTACTGTCACTTTTTAAAATTAATGCATGCGCTATTTTTAATGCAAATTTAATGATGCCATTCTCACGTTAAAAATCACTCAATGGGTTGCCTTTGTTCTTGTGATAAATTCCAAAATTCTCATTGTGGCTAGTAAGTCCCGGACAATGTAGAACTTGTCTTATTTCTCATTATTCTTCCTTCAGTTATAATCTGTTCTTATGGTTAATAAACTATTTTCTGTCTTAGAAATTTCATAAAGGATTTCTCTCTGCTCTAGAACTTTTCCACTATCTTCTCTTATGACTACTTAGGTAATTCATACCTTAGCACTCAACTTAAACCTCATGTCAGAGGAGGCCTCCTCAAATTTTCTGACTTCATTAGAACCCCTGTTATATGCCCTGAGGTCATGCTGTATTTTTTCCTATATAGCTGTATTTTGTTCTCTACTATAATCATCATCTACATTATTCTTAGTGTTACATTTCCAGTATTTAATATAGGGCATATAACAAAGAATATAGTCAATAAAAGTGTGTTTAATTCACAAATGGCACTAATTAAACAGTTTGATATCATTATACCATGTTGCATTTTAAGTTATACTTGTCCTTTTCATGAGAAAGATTTCTTATAAAGTAAAATATCTGTATTTGGAACCCCTTACTGACAACTGGCAGATCACTATGTAAATTCCTATTGCATATGATTCAGCATGGATGTTTGCCTGGGGAAAAGATTATTTTCAAGACAAAATTGACTGAACAAAATGGAAAGCAAATTATGATTATAAGAATAGATGAGGTATCTCTAGTGAAAATTAGTTTCCTACTTAATGTGTTAACTTTTAGGGAAAAGGTAGCAAGAGTTCCATCCATAGTTGGGTAAAAGTAAATTTTTGTCTTCCAGAAAAACTTTTTAAACATAATATGACAAGGATGGAATTGAAACCATCAGTGGCAGAGAAATTAGCAAGACTGAGGCAGTGGCAGAATTTGAGCCACAGTTAATCAAAACAAATTAACAAAGGCTAACTGCTGTAACAAGGAATTACAAATATGAGGGATTTAACAAAATAGTTGTTGATAGTCAAGTTCAATGTGGATTCCCCTGGTAAAACATCCCTCTTCCAAGTGATGACTCTTGGAATTCCAGTCTTCTTGCTTCCTAGAACTCAGATATGTTCAATCAGTGAGTTCTAAGTTTGCTTCGGAAGGGGAAAAATTAGCATGGAAAAACATGAGGCAGATTTGAGCAGAATGCATCATCACTGTTGCCCTCTTTCTGTTAGTGGGAACTCAACTAAATGGTTCATCTAAAATCAAGGACTCTGGAAAGTAGACTTGTTATAGACTTGTTATACACCTCCAAGAAAATAAAATACATCTAGCTAGCATGAGCCAGAAAACATTAGGAAGGCTTTAAAACAAAATTAATAGTTAATTACCTTTAATTTAAATTTTTTTTTTTACTTTAAGTTCTTGGGTATATGTGCAGAACGTGCCTTGGTGGTTTGCTGCACCTATCAACCCATCACCTACCTTAAGTATTTCTCCTAATGCTATGCCCCCCTAACTCCCAACCCCCTGACAGGCTCCAGTGAGTGATGTTCCCCTCCCTGTGTCCATGTGTTCTCATTGTTCAATTCCCACTTATGAATGAGAACATGTGGTGTTTGGTTTTCTGTTCTTGCGACTTGGATGAAACTGGAAACCATCATACTCTTAAATATTAAGTTTAGTTAAATGTGAACATTTTATTATGAGCTACTTAGAAAATCAGGATTTGATTAAATGGCTTAACACAAATTTGCAAAGATTTCCTCAAGTTACCTACTGATAGATTTATTTTATAAGCTGTACCAATCATGGTACATTTATTGACTTTAAATATTTACCTGCCTTTAGCTATACTGACTGAGGATTATCAGCTGGCCCCAACTGTTTCCTGCTTCCTGAGGCAAATCTTCTTTATATAGGCAAATATTTGGGTGTCAGTGGCAGAACTAGAATGAGGCTGGGGAAATAGCATCGAGGGGGTGTTGGAGATTCCCGTCATCAGACTTTGTATCTCATATTTTAAATTCTAATTTTATTTATATTTGTCTGATTTTAACTTTTTTTATATTTAGTATTTTTAAGTCTCTCTTCCTTACTGGGTTATCTTGTAGTGTTAACTTTTATTGAGTTTTATTTGATTTTTATAGTATTCATTTTTATCATATAACTTTTAATAACTTCCTCTTTATTTGTAAATCTATGGTTTTTAGATGTAGTTCTCGGTCATAGATACATCATATAGACTGCCAATAATCTTATAACCTGAACCAAAAAACAACCCATTTCCTCTGTGGATGATTAGTATTATTATTTATAAATATGAGGCAGAATTCTAAATCATCTCACTCTCTACAGACTTCCACTTACCAGTGGCCGTTAATTGAATAACTTCCCAAATCTTCAGGAATGTTTTTCCTTTGGTATTTTCTTTATGTCTTATCTGAATCTCTCTCTCTCTTTCTCTCTCTCTCTCTCCCCCCCCCCCCCCCCCGTGTGTGTGTGTGTCTCATATCTATCTATCTATCTATCTATCTATCTATCTATCGATCGATCATCTATCCATCCCAACCAAAGCCCTACCAGTAGTTAGCAACCATCAATCACTTACTAAGCTTTTTCTTACTTATCCAGTGTTACATCTTAGCCCTCTGCGTTGGTTAATACTGAGTGTCAACTTGATCGGTTCGAGGAACACAAAGTATTAATCCTGGGTGTGTCTGTGTGAGTGTTACCAAAAGAGATTAACATTTGAGTCAGTGGGCTGGAGAAGGCAGGTCTACCCCTAATCTGGTGGGCACGATCTAATCAGTTTCCAGGGAATATAAAGCAAGCAGAAAAACGCAAAAAGGAGAGACAGGCCTAGCCTCCCAGGCTACATCTTTCTGCTGGCTGGATGCTTCCTGCCCTCGAATATTGGACTCCAAGTTCTTCAGTTTTGGGACTTGAACTGGTTCTCCTTGCTCCTCAGCTTGCAGACAGCCTATTGTGGGACCTTGTGATCATAATGTAATGATCTCAGTCAGACCGTACTGCAGATAACACAATATGATGCTTGTTAGGGGAATTTTCATTTGGTGAAAAAAAGATGTTTAATAGGAAGTCTTCCAATTATTCTCTGCCACTATTGGATTGATTGGATTGACCTCTGGAAATTTTTTCCTTCAGCTTAGTGATATCCCATGTGATCATAAATTAATACTTAATAAACTCCTCTTTATATATATATTATATATTATATATACATATCTCCTATATAATATATATAATATGTATATCTACTCTATATATCTATATCTATATATCTGTCTATCTATCTATCTATCTATCTATCTATCTATATCTCCTATTAGTTCTGTCCCTCTAAGAGAACCCTAATACACTCTCCTTGCATTCCCTGACAGTCATCGTATCAGATCTAGCTCTTCTGGTCTGGTGTCTGCTCTGGCTGTTTTCATATTACTAGTATAGACCAATGATCACTTTGACCCAGCCTAGCAGAAAATGAGTTTAGACAATTCATAGAAAGTTCCAAAGAGGTCAAGTAAAAAAAAAAAAAAAATACCAACCCCCAGAAAGGACAGATTGTGTTAGGAACAAAGAATCGGAGAATATAAAGTAGGAAGAAAAAATATCAATGAAACCTGGAGACCCAAACCTGAACATTTCTATTGATATTGAAAGAGAAGGAATGAGATAAAGAGATATTAAAATAGATTACACATGTTCACTGCCTGTGTGAATAAAAATATGTGAAAGATCTAAGAAATCTCTTCTCAGTTTATTCACAAAGGAAATTTTATTAAAAAAAAAATAAAGCAATATAAGAAAACAAGATTGAGAAGATCTGTCACTGCACAGATAATGCCAAAATTCAACTTCACTAATAAGAGATGAAAAATGCACATTAAAACAAACATGAGATGCTATTATCATCACCACACTGGAAAAATTCACTCTGACATTTTCAGTGCTAAAAAGGGTATTCTCCCACTCTGTTAATGATACTGTAAACTGGCCTAAGGCCGTTTATCACAGCTTAATTGAATTAAAATACAAAACTAATTTAAAATTTAGCTACTTCAATTTTTATTCTACTAAATAATTTTTATTTCTATTTCTATTCTATTAAATTTCTATTCTACTAAAATAAATATTTGAAGAAAAGGTGTAATCATAGTTGTTTTAAAGAGAATAGGAAATACTACAAAAATAATTAAAATAATACTATATTAAAAATGTTTTTATAAAAATCATTTAATAGAAATTATCAGTGACATAGTATGCAGAAATATATGATAAAAAATGTTGAATTTTCATTACCATATATCAAGAACAATTATTTGGGTTATGTATTTTTCTTGTTCACAAAACTAATGTGAACACTAATTATATTGCTTCTAAATTATGTAATAATGTATATTTTCAATATGATATTTACATATTTGAAAATATATTTTGAATAACTCTATTATATACATCCAACAATATAGTAAGACAAATTTTTTAACCAATAAATACTTCAAAAATTATGTAACATTAATTACTTTACCTTTCTAATTTTCTTTTTTTTTTTTTTTTTACATTGAGACGGAGTCTTGCTCTGTCGCCCAGGCTGGAGTGCAGTGGCGCGATCTCGGCTCACTGCAAGCTCCGCCTCCCGGGTTCATGCCATTCTCCTGCCTCAGCCTCCTCAGTAGTTGGGACTACAGGCGCCCGCCACCACGCCCGGCTAATTTTTGTATTTTTTTAGTAGAGACGGGGTTTCACCGTGGTCTCGGTCTCCTGACCTTGTGATCCGCCCGCCTCGGCCTTCCAAAGTGCTGGGATTACAGGCGTGAACCACTGCGCCTGGCCTCCTTTCTAATTTTCTTAAAATATTTGTTTGAATTTTCAACCTGTAAGATACAATGTTAAGTGAATTAGCATGTGCTAAATTACTATTCAAGATATATTCTATATATTCTAAATATATTCTTTATCTTTACATATAAACTCATGCACAGAAAATACTGAGCAAAATATACATCTAATTGTTAGAGAAAATTACCTCTGCAGAGGTATCTTGGACTGTAAATGTTAGTTTTATTCAATTGTGTTTAGGATTTGATTGGGTAATGAAGACAGGAGGTCTAACCTCGAGATAAATATCTGAGACTCCTCAATCAGCACTATTAATCACAACTGAAGGCAAGAGAATGAGAATGCACAGAATGTAGTTATGGAAAGAAAATTTTACCATAGAAAAGAGAAAATACAAACATTGGGCAAATACTTAGTCATTTGGTAGAGAATAAAAGTTTTGTTTTGGGGACTAAGAAGAGAGAGACTGAAGTACATAAGAGTTAATCCAAAAACAATACTAATATTCTTAGAGAGTAGGAGGTATATCCTGGCCATGCTGTAATCTCAGTGTCTGGTATACTAGGCAGATGAACAATAATATTATTGAAGAGTACATGGATTTTTAAGAAGACACTCTTGTGGGGTCTTTCTTTATATGGTTTTATATGAATATTTTTATTTAGCCTTTGGATCAATTTTAAAATATTTTATAAATAAAAAAAAATTTATTTACCCTTTGCCTGACTGGGATGGGATAACTCTGTGTGTGTGTGTAGTGTGTGTGTGTGCGTGTGTGTGTGTGTGTGTGTGTGTGTGTGTGTAGACAGAGAGGGAGGACAAAGACAGAGAGATAGCCTAGGGTAAATGAAAATCTATTTGATTACTTTTAATATTCATCACCCAAAGTAGAATTTAATTGTCAGTTTCATGACCATACTGAAGATAACACAATATGATGCTTGTTAGGGAAATTTTCATTTGGTGAACAAAAGATGTTTAATTAATAGGAAGTCTTCCAGTTATACTCTGCTACTATTGGATTGACCTCTGGACATTTTCTCCTTCAGCTTAGTGATATCCCTGAGTATTATAACACTTATCTAGATGTCAAAGATATGAGGCCCAGTTATTTTTTCCTAACAAAAAGAATAGAAAACTCGGGTTGCATTTTTTTTAAAATAGCTTATGAACCAAATAATCGATTTGCAATAACAAAAAGACTTTAATGCACGGTAAGTCTTTTAAAAAAGTTGAGTTGTAATGTCTTAGAGGTAATAAAGTATGGTTTTCCTTAAAACATATTTTTCACTACCATATCTTATTGCCTTAGCACATGCATCTAAATAAGTCATATCTTTTTAATTATTTAAATTAATAAAATGAAAGTCGAATGAATCATGTTATCTAAATCTCTATCTCTAACAAGGAATAGTTTCATCATATACAGTAAACTTTGACTTTAGTCATTAACACAAATTAAATCTGGTTTCTGTCCATGACATTTAGTACAAATCTTTGCTTCCAGAACTTGATAATTTTTTCTCCAAAATACAAAGCACTACCAACTATCCTCATCTCATTTATCACAATAGCATAAAATCTTTCTCTTCTACCCTCAATTAAGCAATAATCACCTCAGATCTTAATACACTTTTCCTTCTGTTTCTTTTTCTTATTTTCTCTATATTTGCTCTAAAATATTTCTGTTGATACTATTTTTTTTCTAGTGTTATGTTATTCAATTCATTAAAATCTAAAAACTAACATCGTAGTATGTAATATTCAAAATTTAGTATCACTTAAAGAGCATCAAGGAAGCATAGATGAAGCTATGGCGGGAAGAAAAGACTATCTTTTTTGCTGAACTGCATTCATTTAACTTTTACTCTCAGAAATTTTAGGTAAATTATTTTCTCTGTAAAATGGTTTTGGCTTGAGTCTGTTTCCAGAGGAAGACACAGTCCGTTAGTCAAACTTTGGGGAATGTTCCCTTGAGACTTTCTTATTTCTGGTTTCAAGCTTAAGCTGTTCAGTAAGTCACATTTGTACAGATCACAGGTCTCTTTCTGTAGCAGCAGGTAAATATAAGAGAGGTTATAGCTGGGAAATCCAGATGTGCAAAGAAATAATTATCCCCCTTATATATTAGGATATATGTTGATATATACATAAAAACATAAATCATATTTATTTTCCCATGTGCTTTCTTTCTAATTTGTTTTTGAAGCTTTCTAAGAGTAGAGAAAAAATAGGCAATAGGCAGTTATGATTTGATCTGTTTTGTTGAAAGCTTGACATACTATTTTCAGTGATACGCACTTTTTTTCAATTGCTACATACTCAGAAAATAAATTCATCTTACAGTTATAGACGCCGCAAAAACTTGTCAGACAATTTAAATGTTTCTATGGTTTTGGGGTGTTTATTGAAAAGTTAAAATTGCTCTAATCTATTGCTCTCTATTTCATCGATAATCATTTTCATTTCTATAGTACTCAATACTTCTGAGATTGGTCCGATAATGGCTGATGTATTTATATTTGACTTTCTTGTGGACTCTTAACTCTTAAACTAAAATAAACCATTAGTAGGTGAAACAAGAAGTGTTCCAACTTTTTATTTTATTGTGAACACTTGTATTATGACTATGTCTTTCCCAAAACAATAATAGCTACTAGACATTATTTGATCTTACAATCAAATATATATCTCACAGAAAACTTTCAATAGTCTTGTGAGATAAGGCTAAGCAATTATAATCAGTCCATTAATTTTCTAAATTATAAAACTGGTTGGGGAGCCTGGCTCTTAGGTAACAACTTCATATGGTTTTTCAGGCCAGGCTATGAGAAATTGCAAAGGCTTTACCTAACAGGTCTCAAGGGAAAAGCTGCTCTCCACACAACAGACTTGTGCATAGCCAATGCACTGCTGTATCTAAAGAAAGTTGCAGTCAGGGCCTGTGGGGCTAGAGCTGGCAGGTTATGCTTTTAGCATATTTTTATTCCTAGCCAGGCACTGTTACTCCTAGCTCTCTGTGGCCTTTGGCCAATGTCGTCTTCAGAATGTCTCTGCCAATACCTCCTTAAGATGGTGGGAGGATGGATTTTCAAGACACTTTTCCTGCTTTAACTCAGTACCCAGTACTTTTCCACTCTTAGCCCTTTCCATTGACCCTCTCTCACCCCAAAGTACATAAAACTGCTGGAGCCTTTTGTTTGGGGTTCCCTCAAGTGAGAGGATCCCCTAAGCCTGAAATCCTCCTGTTTCATGGAAGAAAACAGAACAAGAAAAATCTATGATTATCCCATCACTGTAAATGCTTAAAGGCTTAACGCTTGCATCTTTGACTCGTTGTTCGAATAAACTATTCTAACACCAGGCAGCTCAGCTTTCTTTCAATCTTTCAACCAGATGATTCCCTAGAACTGGCATATAAAAATAGTAGCTCCAAATTCCTGGTGGAGGTATAAAAGTAGGCTGATTCAAACAACTTGAATAGTCCTTTGAGGAAATAAATTTGGTACTTTTATCCAGTTTTTTAAATTTACCATTGCTAAAACTAGCACTTCAATAGGACTTACAACCCTAGCACTTTAGGAGGCCTAGGCAGGAGAATTGCTTCTAGCCAGGAGTTCAGGACTATCCTAAAAAAATATTAAGGTCCTGTCTCTAAAAAAATTAATTAAAAAGTCCCAGCTACTCAGGAGACTGAGGTGGGAGAATCACTTGAGTCCAGGAAGTTGAGGCTGCAGTAAGCTGATTGTGCCACTGCCCTCCAGCCTGGATGTTAAAGAGAGACCCTAGACCTTGTCTCTAAAACAAAAAGGAAAACAAAACATAAGGAAATATAATTTTCACCTCTCACCCATGATACCTCCAAATCAAAGCACAACAGAGTCTAACAAATTACATATGAACTCAGCTTAATACCACCTCTTCACCCTACATTTACACCTGTAATCTTAGTTCTCAGTTTCTCAAGAAGAGGTAAACAGATCAAACACCTTGATGACAATACTTTGGCTTGATTTTGTCTTTCCTAACACTGCATTGCAGCCGGGCACGGTGACTCACGCTTGTAATCCCAGCAATTTGGGAGGCCAGGGTGGATGGATCACTTGAGGTCAGGAGTTTGAGACCAGCCTGACCAACATGGTGAAACCCTATCTCTACTAAAAAAAATAAAAAAATAAAAAATAAAAAAAGAAATTCGCTGGGCATGGTGGCGCATGCCTGTAATCCCAGTTACTTGGGAGGCTGAGGCAGGAGGATTGCTGGATCTCAGGAGGCAGAGGTTGCAGTGAGCTGAGATTGTGCCACTGCACTCTAACCTGGGCAACAGAACTCCGTCTCAAAACAAACACACAAACAAAAAAATGCATTGCAAAAACATGTACTTTGGCTATGTGTTTTACTCATCTTTACTCCATGCCAAACTCTTCTCTTCACGCAATGAAAGTAGTCAACTTGCCAATGAGGACTCATTTAGAATTAGCATCTTCCACAGGCAAATAGATTGGTCTTCTTTCCAGTATGATCCACTGTCTCTGTTGTAGAAAAAAATCGAGTTCTTGTCACACAACCAGGAAAGATTAGGTCCGCAGACACTTTGAAGGGTAAGGAGGAAGGGAATTTACTGGGCGAAAGAGAAAATTCTCAGCAAACTGAGAAGGGTTCCTGTTAACATGCCCCATCTCACAGGTCACCACACAGGAACGGGAGAGGCCAGGCTCCTCCCCCCTGCAAATGGCGCGAACTTTCCAAAGCTCCACTAAGTCCTCGGTCCTCCCAGTGCGCAGGTGGGCATTATTCAGAAAGAATCAGTCAGGAAAGGGTGGGCTTCATCAAGGACCAGCAGTTTTAAGCTTGAAGGCAAGGTTTTGCCGAGCCCTTGACTGCTTCCTGTCTGTATCACCTCCGTGAAAGACTCTATTATTTAAAATTAAACATCTTTATTGGTGTCTGACTTTCCTCAAAATCTTTAAAGTTCCTTAAACAATTATTTTAAATCCTTAAACAAATGATTTTGATTTTGTCTGTTCTGTTTATATTTATCTGCTCTAGTCTTTTAGCTCTTCTGTTTCCCCCCGCCTTTTTTTTTTTGAAAAGTCGATTATGTCTTACTATTCCACCGTATCTTCGCCATTGACTTACAAACTGTAATTCTTTGTTTGAGAGGTATGTATGGTATGGCTACTCTAGAGTTTCTAATATCTTAAACTTATGATTAAAAAAAGATGTTATTACACAACACATAATTTAAGAAAAGAATATAACAGAATTTAAACGAATTGCTGAAGGGATGTCAATTATCTAATGGAGTGATGTAGAATAAAATTCAAAATTTATAACCTCTATTTTTAGGTTTTCTTCTAACATATTACCATTACTTAGATCACATTTAGTCAACAAAACAGAGCATTCATTGATGGTTAAATTTCTGTTATTTAGATTATCAAACTGTCCATACTATGAATTATGTAAAACATTAGTAAATACTCTTTGTGTGAAAACAGGCCTGGTCTCAAAACTATGCTGTGCAAAGTGCTAGTTGTTAACTACCATCTTTGAAAACTAATGTCTGAATTTTATTTTCCCCATCAAGAATCAGAAATAAGAAAGCTCACTTTATGTAAATGTTAATTAAACAAGAAATACTATGAGCAATATGTAGGTGCTTAATAAATATTCACTCCATTCCTAGATTTGTGATTCTTTCCTTACTCTCAGAAAATTTAAAATGTAAGTAAAAAATAAATACAACAGTGTAATTTTGTTTTTTACAAGTATATTTGTACCATCTTGTGGGCAAGATTTTATAGAAGCAAGGTTTAAACCTCCTTCCTAAGTGGAAGAATTTAATTTGTATATGCATTTGGAATATTTTTGCTTGATAAATAATTAAAAATTTACCATTATTAAAGTAAGTATCTAATCTGGGTTGACTTAGCATTATAATATTAACGTAAATGGGAATTGAACCAGACTACTTCTATTCAATTGAAATAATTTATATTTATATATATATATATATATATTTAAATAGCAGAACTGTTAATAATCAATCCATATTGTTTTTATCCAGGAACTTTGTGAATATCATGAGGAACTAATACCAGCTATTGGTAGCTTGATGTTTTTAGGGGTAATTTTATATTTTCTCTTTAAATTTCTTTGAAAAAAACATTCTCGAAGTTATTAAGTTCTAGCCAGTCACTCAGCTAATAGTTTATCAAATTCATCAATCTTTTGAACATCTATATTTTTCACCTGAATTAAAAAAGTAAATGTCCTTTGAATCATGTTATGAATTTTCTGGCCAAAAGCTAACATGGAATATACTAACTAGTTCACGCTGCTTAGTATTGCATTGCGCGTGCTATTGTCATTCTGATTTTTATTTCATATCTTTAAATTTCTTACCAGACAATTTCCAGCGTATGGGAATGACCTGTTACATGGTACTATATCTTGGAAATATGTTTTTCTATGAGCCTTATATAAAAGCCAAAAGTTACTATAAGGGTTTCTCTCTCTCTCTCTTCCTCTCTTGTTATTTTTATTTTTATTTTTTTTATTTTTTGAGACAGAGTCTCACTCTATTGTCCAGGCTGGAGTGCAGTGGCCTGATCTTATCTTACTGCAGCCTCAACCTCCTGGGTTCAACCAATCCTCCTACCTGAGCCTCCTGAGTGGCTGGAACTACAGGTGCACACCACCATACTAGGCTAATTTTTGTATTTCTTTGTAAATATGGGGCTTAATTATGTCACCCAAGCTGGTCTCCAACACCTGGACTCAAGCGATCTGCCCACCTTGGCCTCCCAAAGTGCTGGGATTACAAATGTGTGCGACTGTGTTCAACCAGGGTTTCTTTTTTTTGACTTACTTTGGCCAATTAAGGCAACTAAGTGAGGATTTAAGTTCTCTGTAAACTGCTCTAGATATCTTTGACATTTTTAAATGCTTACATTAATAATTTTTAAAATTATTTTTTGTCTTTCTCACATCTAGAAATGTTTGTAACACCAAAAATCCACATAAATGTTAAAAACTTCTAGAAATATATTTGGTACAAATTTCTGAAATAAATAAGTTTCTGGAAGAATGATTGTAGGATCCTGAGTTTACTTTTAAGGCCTTTTCCCTTTAGTTAAATATCTTGCATGTTGTTTTGTTTGCATTTATCCTTTCTTTTGTCTTTAAGAAAAAGTTTCCTCTTTAAACTCAAGGTATTGTGGAGTACTATAGAAGTGTACACAATAAAATCTCTTGTTAGAACTTTTCTCTGTTTCCACACATAGAGATGTGATATTCTCCTATTAGCATAGCATGGCCACTGCTTAGTATAAATGCCAACATTTTCAGCTTAAATTGTGTTATTTTCTCTCTTCATAAAATATTATAAAATACCAATGACTAAAAATATTTGAAAGAATAACTGTCAGATTGTGTCTAGAGATAAACAAGTCCACAAATGCTTCCTAGTATGTTGTAAACTCTAAATAATTTTTGTCCTACATTCAAAAGATGTATAGAAGTAAGTTTTCTTGTCAGGTGAGAAAAAATGCATATTCAGGAAAATTAGTGTTGTGGAAAATAATAGTAAATAATCATAACAGTAACAATAAATATAATTCATTATATGTCTGTAGAAGGTCTTTCAGTTTATAAAGAACTTTGGGATGCAACTTCCAATCTGAATAACTGTAGGAAGAGTGAGTTTGTGTTACAAGAATGAATTGGCATTTTATTGATATCTATAACAAGATTACATAATTATCTTACAATGTTTTCCTAACATGGTTTCCAAATACAGGAGGTTCTACAAAACAAACAAATTGATTGCATTTCAATGGACCAAGATTTTATGCTGTTTTCTCTTAATAAATCTGTACTTACTATTACACCAGGTTGGAAAACAAAGCAAAACTACATGAAGCAGTTTTACTGCCAAATGTAGTTTGCAGTGAATTGCTGCAGTGATATTTTCATTTTTCACTCATAAAGCAAACCAACAATAAAAGTGTATTGCAGTCAGTGATACCGTAGGGATCTGGATAAAAACTGCATTCAAGTCAGGCCATCAGTCATTCAACACCATTGAATTCATGTAAATAAATTGTGTGTACCGGTTAAAAGGAAGAGTCAGGTGTGATGTAGGCTGAAAAGAATGATTTCCTAGGGAAGAAGTGAAAAATTAATTTTCCTCAATATAAGAGGCAGAGACAAAGTAAATGAGATCATTTAATTGGAGGCAAAATCAATTACTTCAAAAGAAATACAAAGTTGAAAGATTGAGAAAGTAGTTCTTTATGTGAAATATTTATTAAATATAAAGAGAGATTAAACTGCACGATGATTGACTTTACAATTTACTAATATAATTGGTTTAATGGTGCTTGTATTTTAAAATCCATTTTATTTCATTCCTATATTTTTAATATTTATGTACTCACATTGACATAAAAATTACATTATTATAGAATGTAAAATGGATAATGTGTAGAGGTACACCTAGCAAAATTCTTTGTGCATATGCACTTGGTTAAGATGGTCTACAACTAGATTTCTATTTAGGAGTAAAGTTGAATCTTTGTCTTCAATACCTACAATTGATACCTCTTCTCTTGGCACTTTATGCTATTTTAATGAATGTATGAATACTTTTATTAGTCCCCTTTTCTTGCTTACCAGTAGTACTTCATGTAATTTTCAATGTATTAATTGATTCCTAGACTTTCATATGCATAAAAATTTCTCTACAAAAATGTGTATGGTATGGAAATGAGAGGCATAGAAACACATGCAAATTTACTTTTTGAATTTTATTTCATACAATTTCATCATCTATTATTTCAGACAGATAATATGTCTTAATATTTCATACATGTATTTGTCTAATTTTCTTGCCTTCTTTGCTTGGTTTAAATAAAAGAGAAAAGTCTAGAAATGTCTTGATTACATGAAGACAGTATATACAATCTGGAGAGTAAAATAAATTCAGTGTCATTTTTCCAAGATTGCCATAACTACTGCCAGGGTAATTGTTGAAAATATTATGATTTATTTTATGTGAAAAGAGAAAACTTGCAAATCCTTATGGCATTTTCATTTTGGCAGTTATCAGACATTTAAAGAAAATGGATACATATAATCTATGTAAGTATACATATTACATTATTGTGACAAATTTTAAAGAAAATCTTGAAACTACTGACATTAAATATGATTATAGATTAGAGTACAGAAGAGTACAGAAGATGAAAACGTTCATATTTCAGGGAATATAGTCAATTTTAAAGTCCAAGTTGGAACTTGCAGCTTCTATACCCATTTACCTTATTTTCATAGTTAAACACTTGATACAGGAAAATCATGCCAACACTAAAATTTCATGTAATACGTTTGTTAAAAAATAGAGATCACTTTCTCAATAACATGAACATACATAAATATGAATGTTTATGAAGCCCATGACTGAAATTTTACTTCTGAATATTATTTGAGTCCATGGCAAGGATGGGCACAGTGCTGTTCATTGATGAAATCCAGCATTTTGTTTAAAGAAAGCTTATTGGAAGGTAGTCTTGTCCATTTATTTACATATTGTCTCTAGCTGTTTTCACTATAACAGCAAAGTTTAATAGTTACAGCATACTGTAACTATTAACATATGACCTACAAAAAAAAAATTTTACTACTTGACTCTTAAGAGAAAGTTTATAGAATGAATAGATCTTAAAACCATTCTATCTGGGTAACCTTAGTGATTGACTATGCTTTGTATTAATATAATCAATAAATATTATAGCACACCAAAATGAGAATCAAATATGGATTAAAAATAACATGTATTCACCTGAGATTTTTTTTTTTTTCCAGATGAAGGAAACATGACTATTTCTTTGAGTTCAGGATTAAGAAGTATTGCATTAAAATTAGTTTTGCAGTGATTACGCTGGGTTAAACATTTGGAATGATTATCTAGACTTCACAGGACATAACCATGTAAATCTTCAATACTGTTAAGAGATACAGCAAGAGAAAAAAAAACATAGGCAAGCGTGTGAACCTGAGAGAATTCTAGGTGCAATTCCTTGGTCACCTAAGACCTGCTTCATGGGAGGAATTTGATGAATTTTTTTTAAAAGCAACAGTGCTTTCTCTCAGATAAACAAAAAACATAAAGTGAATGGCTTCTTCCAAATATCCAAAGAAAACATATCTATCTATAAGATATTTTCATTATAAAATTACTTAAAGCTCCATAGATCAGAAGCCATAGCTGCAACTTTACCATGTGCCACAAAACTCTTCCAATTCTAAAAAAAAAAAAAAAAAAAAAAAAAAGAGGGATTTAAAATTTTTAGCTGCTTAGACCTTGGGGAAAACCCAGGAGTAGCTTAAGCAGTGATAGTAACATCTAAAGTTATATCCCAGAGGAGGAATAAATTAATTAAAATAATTTTCTAGGAATTTCATAATCTTAATTTTGAACAGTTTTAAAGTCTTTGCTGCTAGTTTTAAAAAATCATTTTAATTTAATAAAAATGGATTATTTATTCTTACTAATAGTGTATTTGATTTTTAAAGAAGCATTATTGTTTTTTAAATGCCCATCTATGGAGGAAAATGGTTGCCTCCATGAATTTCCCTATTAGTGCTTTTTGTTGTCAGTCCTTAGATGTGACCTGAATTTGAATCCTTTTTTGGAAGCAAAAGATATGTATGATAGGATGATCTTCCTGATAACGTGTTACAGAAACAAGATAGTGTTGCTTTTAGACACTATGTTAGGTATAAAAATGTGTAACTTCCTGTTCTGACTAGTTGGTAATGTTTAATATATATATTTTGAAGATATACCGTGGATAAATTCAGCTGTAGTTGAAGAATCAAAAAAACAAATTCAGAAACAATTATTATTTCACCTCCTTTCCACTTTATTATTAGCATCATTGTGGGTATTATCTCACCATAGCAACCATTCCTAAGTATTAATACATGGAGCTGCATATTTGCTTTCCTTGAAACATGAAGCAAAAATATATGAATTCCTTGTTTTTTATAAAATCAGATCTCCAAGAGCAAGTTAAATCAAAAAGCAACTTACAGAGATGAAAGATTCTCACATTTGTGAAAACTCCAGTTATTGAACATACTCCTTTCTTTATCAACAGGAGAAACATAAAAAGTTACATAGCAAAAAAACCATTAATTCTTCTATGTCTGCAGACATTGTTTTAATGGCAAATTCTCCAAGGCAAATCAATCACTTCATACTACCAGATAGCCTTCCTTTTAGTGCATAACTTCAAAATAATTATTTTGTTCTCATATCTTTGATTTAAATAAAATGGATATGCATTTGACTATGACAGAGCTTTAATAGCTCCTTGATATAAAAAATAAATATATTTTGCTGTATAATGTAAAATGTACATAATTTATTAAAAGCCACTCTCTTTCCTTTTGAAATGACTGTCAAGAGCTAAAGTAAAATAATTCTATAAACCATAACTTCTAACTTAAAATATATTTTCTTTGTTTTTCTTTAATTTTGCCCAAGCAAAGGTTTTGACTTAGAAAATAGACACTGTATATTAAGAGAAGAATATTACAACAATCATAATTATTCCTGCCTGTAGCAAAATTTCCTTTTCTCATATGGGACAGATATTTAAATGATCTCATAATGTCCTTTGAATGTGACTTATAATTAAAAATCAAATGTATTATCTGAAAATATTTTATAAATGTTACTGCAATTCAAATATTAAGTCAGGTAATTATGCATGAATGTTGTTTTCTTTGTTCTTCAGTCAAGAATCCTCTCTGTAAATCTTTTAAGCAGTGTATTTCCACATATCAACTATTGAATTATTATTCCTATTATTATTTTATCTGTTATCACTTTTATTTGAACTGCATTATCTGAGATCATACATACAAATCAGGATTAAGATACCATAAAGTCCTTCACATGGAGAGAATGCTATGAATTTGTTACTTTGTTTATAAGACTCTGTAGAGAAACTTCTTTCATGTTCTTTCAAAAATTTTATTCTCAATAAGATGTCCTAGCAGCACTAATCAAAATTTATATAAATCTGCCAGTTGAATGTTTTCTGAATAACCCTCTTCTTATAATGAATATTTCATAGCATTTTAAAAAATAAAATGTAGAGAGAAAAACATAAGACTCAATTATCCCTTTACAGCTTCCCACCCTTTATTTTTGTATAATTTTTGTAGAACTTCAAAGGAAATCTCTTTTAAGAAAAGGAAAAATACAGAGAGTTTGACATTATAAGAGCAAAAGCAGGTGAGGTGCAGTAGTTCACACTTGTAATTCTAGCACTTTGAGAGCTTGAACCTAGGAGTTCGAGACCAGCCTGGGCAACATGGTGAGACCCTGTCTCTACAAGAAGTTTAAAAATCAGCAGTGTGGTGGCATATACCTGTGATCCCAGCTCTTCAGCAGGCTGAGGAGGGTGGATTGCTTTAGGCTGGGAGGTAGAGGCTGCAGTGAGCCATGATTCCACCACAGCACCCCTGCCTGAGCAACAGAGCAAGACCCTGTCAAAACAGAGAGAGAGAGAGAGAGAGAGAGATCAAACAAAGATAATTTTAATTCATGTAGACAGAAATACTCTCTCACACACATAATTCCAGTTTTATATTTCTCACATAATAGAACATCCAAAGCCAGGTTAGGTATGGGGACTGCTTGATTTAGTGGGTTGATGGTTTTAAACACAAAGTTTCTTGCATTTCTCCTGTTTATTGTCCTAAGTTATTCATTTTTGCCATGAGCCTTATTCTTCTCAAGCCTTTCACGTTGACTGAAACAGAACTTTTCTGGATACAACTATATCTAGAGGCAGAAAAAAAAAATGCAGTAAGAAAACCATGTGTTCCTTGCACCTGCCAACACTAAGCAGAATACTCACATATTTAACAAGTCAGATTTGGGTCAGCTCCTTCTCAACGAGTCATAAGCTAGGGAAACAGGACCACTATAATTAGAATTCACTACCTAAACATGACCTGCTGAGCTTGAGATGTGGTTTCACGCTTTGGAGAAACATAGAAAAAAATGCAGACTTTCACTGTCTACATCTAAACTAAGGAAGAAGAGAGAAACACATGTTTGGCAGAATAATAATATTATTTTAATAGTCTATAACCACATTTCAAATTAACAGCATAATTTTGCCTGATATTTACCCAGATAGATGATTATAATGAGTGTTACCTACCAAATTTAAAGCACCACACTTTCAGAAAACTTACTGTGGAAAAAAAAAATGAAAGAAAAAGATTGTGAAAAATTTCATGTTATTTATTTTATCTGATATAATTTTAATGATTAATGATAACTTCAATTTTTTTTTACATGTCAGCACTACAGATTTCTATGAAGTTTTATTGTGTATGCACCAATCTTCCTTATTTGGGGCAAACATATGTACTTTGAAAAATTTTGGCTCTTTACATTTATAAACCTGCATATCTTCTTGGTTATTATCTTACCATTTCACTTAGAAATAGATATAGTGCTCCATTTTATCTGAGTTCAGCTAAATATATCCTCCAATAAAAATATATTCTCCCTTAGCTAAAAAGATAGCTGGGTTATTTTATATTGGCTTTCTTTACAACTCATGTAACATTCATTTTTCAAATTAAACTTTTGGTAAGTAAATTCCACTCATTTTAAACAAATGCAAATGTAAAATTAAATAATTTCATATTATTTTGCTGATAAGTTTAGTTACCATATTTTTTATTGCTGTATGTAAAATTTCTTAATAAATAATACACTTTACTAGATTTTTTTTCATTACACCATGACACAGAAAGGTACACTTAATCTTTATAATAAGTCTTGGAATATTTATTCTTCTATCTCATTTACAAAAGAGGAGAATTAGTTTCAGAGATATTAATTACCTTGTCCAAACTTGCACAACCAGCAACTAGTGTGTGCAGATTTCCAAACCACGACTACTTGACATTAAAGTCCATGATGTTTCAAACACATATTTAATGGAAGAAGGTATCAATAAAATTTCAATCGCTACCTAAGTGGTGAAACATCATAGATTAAAGCTTTCCTCAGTGCATTATTTAGGCTATTAATATCTCCTAACATGATGATAAAATGGTTTACTGGTCAAATGATCTGGGAATGATGGATTAAAGCATGTTAAATTATTTTGTATCAGAACTTCTCAGAGTTTGATATATTTATGTATATTACAATTTTGAACCCTTAAGTCAGCAATATAGAACTATATTTAACAAAGTGATTTAATCGTAAAATTTTTCGATGATCATTTCTCACTGGTTCTTGGGCAATAAAATTCATATAGAATATAGTTATGATAATTGCTTTAATATCCTTTGCTAATAATTCTGCCATTTATGTTATTTATTTATGTATCAGTTTTAATTGATTGATTTTTTTTTTCATCACAGGCTGTATTTTCCTGCATCTTTGCATGCCTGATAAATTCTATTAGATTCTAGACATTGTAAATTTTACCTTATTACAAACTAGACATTTTAGTTTTTATTCCTATAAATATTCTTGAGCTTTGTTCTGGAATGCAGTTAAGTTACTTGGAATTTTCTTTTTCTTTTTCTTTTTTCTTTTGATGCTTTCAATTTTTACTGTTAAAAATTGAACACAGGACCTCAACTGTGCTTTGTCCAGGCATAACTTTTTCCCCACTACTCAGGCAAAACATTTTCGGTGTTCTAGCAAGTGCCTCATTAATTAAGAACTATTCTGGGCCCTATATAAATTTCTAAGATTGTTATTTTGCTTGTATTGTGTGATATTTTTCTGGCCACTGTTGGATTCCTCACAAGTACCCCCTGCTGAAAACTTGAGGGGACCCCATGTGGTTCTCCCTTATTCTCTCTCTGTGCAGCTTTTACCTCTCCCATCTGTTGTCCTATCTCCAGAGCCCTAGCTCCTTCTCTTCCACTCAATGAATACCACATTCTGCCTGGGTTTCTCTTTCCTGTTCTGGGATCCAAAATTCTCTCCAGGAATTAAAAAAGGGCGATTATTGAGCCCACCTTACTTCATGTCTATAGTGATCACTGATCACTGATCGCTATTCTTTGTTGCCTGATGTCCAAGACATTTAAAGCAAATGTTTTGAAAGCAAAATAGTTGAGTTTACTTATTGCTACCTGTGCTATTGAATTGATTGTTTTCTTCCACCAGTTTCCTGATGTAAGAACCATCCTAAGGTGCTAAGATTTATGGGGAAATAGGATCCACCACCAGTTTTGCTTTTGTCTAAATTGGGCATTGACACTTTTTTTCTGTAAGAGACCAGATAATACATATTTTAGGCTTTGTCTGAGTGCCACATATGGTCTACATCACATCTTCTTCCATTTTTGTTTTAAATTCTTACAGTTTTAAAACTGTAAAAATGATAATTAGCTTATGGTCTGTATGAAAACAGGAGACAGGCCATATTTTTCCTGTGAGCTATAGGATGGTGATGCTAAAAAAGCGAGAGGTTTGGAAAATTTAAGAGCATAATGGGTAAAAGTAAAAGCATCTTTGGGTGTGGAGGGCAGGCTTAAAGTGGGGGCTCAAACTGGAATTACTTTAGCATGTATAGATGTTGATGAGGATGAAAAAGTTGAGAGTGTCTAGAGTAGTTAGTGGCAGAGGAAAGAGAAGGACATCATATATTTAATGTATATGTGTCAGCCTTTCATTATCACGAGTTCCACATCTGCAGGTTCAAGCAACCGGAGATGGAAAATATTTGAAATAAAATAAAATAAAACAACAAAAATAACAATACATAATAAAAAATAATACAAAATGAAAAATTTAATAGAGCAACTATTTACATAGCATTTACATTGTAGGAGGCATTATACATAGAGATGATTTAAAGCCTACAGAAGGATATATGTAAGCAATATGCAATTACATCATTTTACATAGGAGACTTGAGCATCCATGGAATTTGGTGTCAGTGAGGGATACTGAAACCAATCATCCACAGATACTGAGGGATGATGGTGTATACATAAACACTATATTTATGTATCTATACATATATGTATAGATATTATTTATAGAATATATATTTTATGAAAATTAAGAAAGTGAATTCAAAATTTATTTAGTAATATTATTTTTCTATTTTCTGTTTCATTCGTTTTACTCTTATACTCATTATTTCCTTCTTGCCATTTTCTCAGATAGACCTCTATAAATCAAATAATTTATTTTTTCTCCTTCATAATTGATGTAATAAAATAACTTACGTGCAAATGGAAGACTTCAGTTTCTATGAAGTAATATGGCTTTCCTATTTTGAGAATGGAATTATAAAAATGAAAAAGGATAATTTAATGTATTTATATTTTATGATAAGATCTCAAGATCATATCATAACATTCAATTATTTAAATTCTCATATGAATGTTGTAATCATAACTATAGTATTTTTTCCAAAAACGTAATTTTTAGAAAATGTAAATGTGACGACTGTATAAAACTACAATATATTCTGTTCTCTGGAATTATTTAACACTGAATAAAAAGCTTTAGCCATCAAATAATAAACTATACATATATAAACAAATATAAATAAACCATCTATTTTTACTATGATAATAAAATATGAGAAGAGTTTATTAAATGATTCAAGAAAGCACCTACAGCCGGGCGCGGTGGCTCAAGCCTGTAATCCCAGCACTTTGGGAGGCCGAGACGGGCGGATCACGAGGTCAGGAGATCGAGACCATCTTGGCGAACACGGTGAAACCCCGTCTCTACTAAAAAGTACAAAAAAACTAGCCGGGCGAAGTGGCGGGCGCCTGTAGTCCCAGCTACTCGGGAGGCTGAGGCAGGAGAATGGCGTGAATCCGGGAGGCAGAGCTTGCGGTGAGCTGAGATCCGGCCACTGCACTCCAGCCTGGGCGACAAAGCAAGGCTCCGTCTCAAAAAAAAAAAAAAAAAAAAAAAAAAAAGCACCTACAGCTTTATTCAGAATAGTCAAATAGCAGAAATAACACAAATGTGCATTAATTGATGAAAGAATAAACAAAATATGATATATCCATATAAGAAAATATTTTTCAGTCAATAAAAGAAAATAAATACTTCTATAAACTAAAAAAGGTGCATATTTTGAAAACATGGTGCTTAGTAAGAGGCCAGCCTAAGCATGGTGGCTCACACCTGTAATCCCAGCACTGTGAGAGGCCAAAACAGGAGGATCATTTGAGCCAGGAAGTTCAAAAACAGCCTGGGCAAAAAGCAAGCCCTCATCTCCACAAATTTAAAACAAAGAAAAATAACCGGGCATGGTGACACACACCTGTAGTCCCAGATACTTGGGAAACTGAGGTGAGAGACGTCGCTTGAGCCCTAAAGGTTGAGGCTGCAGTGAGCTATGATCTCACCATCGCCTTCCAGTCTGAATGTAGACTGAGCCCCCATCTTAAGAAAGAGAGGCCAGACACAAAGTTTAATTTCATTTTATATGGAGTGTACAGAATAGGCAACTTCATAGAGATAAAGAGTTGATTACTAATTGCCAAGAGATGGTGTTAAAGGTAAAAGAGAAGTAACTGTTAATATCTATAGATTCTGTTTGAAGATGATGAAAATTTTCTGCAAAATGTTGTTGGCGATATCTATACAATATTTTGAATACAAAAAAAAAGTCACTAACTTGCACACTTTAAAATGGTGAGTTTTATGCTATGCAAATTATGGGGTTTTTTTATTAAATGGGTGAAAAAAGAAAGGACCTATTTTTAAACATGCATTTGCTTATTTGACTTTTTAAAAATCTCTTAAAGAGTATAATATTGCATAATTTTTCAGGCTTCATTTCCCAAAGTAGAATGTTACTAAACAAAATAAAAATTATAAAACAGAATGATATTCTATCTATCTATCTATCTATCTATCTATCTATCTATCTATCTATCATTTGTCTTATCTATCTATCATCAACTATGTATCAGCTACTTAAAATGAATAAAAAAGAAACCACAATCATTCATTTAGTAGCTTTGAGAATATATGATCTAGCTATTTTCACATTTATATTCCACTTAATAACTTTACTTGTATATGTGATTTGGCTTCCTGTTTTGTTCATCTTTAATCTGTCCCACATTTTAGGATTGTGCAGTCTGCAGAGACATGAAGTCCTATTATATTTTCAGCTGAGAAAGATTTGTGCAAATGAAAGTTCATGAGATTTGTCTTTAGGGATCCACTCCTGTGAATTATATAAAATATAGACTGCTAGTAAAGTGACATTTAGAATACACACACATTTATTTCAAATCATAAACCAAGTTTCACTTATTTAATGTATTCCAATCACATGGAAGTCATAAAAGTAAGTGTGCTCTCAGAAATGAGTGCCATTACAATAAAATATTCTGCAATAAAACAATACACAGCAAAAATATAAAAGCATATGAAGTATTATGCTCTTGATGCTTAATTTACCGACACTTCAGGTCAGCAAAATTTTTGAGTATTTATTCTTTTATTAAGTTTTCTTCTTAGGAAATACTATTAGAATATATTTGATCAAAATGATATACTATTTTCTACATGGTCATAGACTGAGTCAAGAGAGACAAACAACATACTGAAAAATGACTAAATGATGTGCAAGATGGTTTAACAAGAGTGCATGGACATGTTTTTAGAGAAAAATTACTGTAGCACCAATACCCATGCTCTCTTTCTCAGATAAGTAGTCTCGTGAAGTATTTTTGATACATTCCCTTTTTCTCATATCATTTGGAAATATAAAAGGGGAAAACAGAGTTAAAACAGCCTGATCCATTCACTCCCTGCATCAGAGAGATAAAGTCTCAGTAACAATTGAAACTAATGAATACAACAAATGTGCATAAAATATATTTAAAATATAAGATAGCATTATTTACTCTAGAAATATGTTACACAGCTGGTAAGTTAGCCAAAAATACTTGCAAGCTTTGAAGTATAATGTAGAGGGTCTCCAGTGTAGTCTCCCTAAAGTGAAATCCAATGTGTCCAAAGATGGATTGCTTTAGTATAATTTGTAGTTCTTCAAAACTTTTAGTTACAGAACATGTGAATTCAAAGACTGTCAGAGATAATTAGATACAGAAGAACCTGGGAGGAGGGTTAGAGAACAGAAAAATCAAAGTATGTCACATAATTATTTGATATTATTACTGTTGTACTTGTTTAATATATACTTGGTGAAAGGTAAAGGGAGAGGAGGTAAAGGGCATTTAGGGATTAATACTATGCTATGGAGGCATCTGTAATGAATAATGTACTGAGATATTTACTAGGTAGCCTGAGAGTGACAGAGAGTACCAAATGAGAACCCAAAATCTAATTATAAGCAGACGTAATAATAGGCAATTCTTATTCAACAAGTAACATTATCAAGTGTTTTTCATACATTAACTCATTTTGTGTTCATAAAAATTGATGAGGTAGGCTGTCACTTGCCTTCCTTAAACATGAAAATACTATATTAAAATAAAGTCAAGTTGCTTAAATTCACACAGCCAAGAAATGGAGGATATACTGTTCAAACTCTGGTAATGTGTCTGCATAACACACACTACTAATGTTACACAGTGCTTAAATAATATTTGCTAAGTCCAATAGTGTGAGTAAGATTTGAAAAATATTCAACATTTGGGTGGAGTGCCTAATATAGTGACATAACCAAGAAAAATATATTAAATGGTTAGAAAGATATTTATCAATCCAAAGAAAATACAAATAAGTATAAAATAATTATATGTTGCAGATGACTTCATTTATTGTGTAACATTATGTTCTCTTTTCAGTATACAGCATTTATTTCAGCAAATATACAGCTTTTGAGCATTTATTATTATCTACTTTATGTGTGATGAACTTGGCACAAAATAAAGTATTATAAATGCTTAATATTATGATTATTATATACTCAAAACGAATTAAGTTTACAAAAATAGGAAATTATCAGTTATTAAAAGAAAAGAAAAATAAAAATTAGAAAATAATTTCTTACATTGCAAACTGTAATTAGATCCAAGATGTTAGGTTTATGTGTTTATAGTAGTTGAATAAACTATTTGGCATTGTAAGCCAGTGTATTTCACCAAAATAGAAAATAATATAGCTACTTTGGTGGTAGCTGTATAAGGCACGCATTATAATAGCATGAGAAATGGGGTGACCCCTGAGTCCCTGGGAGTAAGTAATTGACTTGCTTGTATATTATTTCTTCAGACTGGCAGGGAACTTAATATATATAGTTGGTTTACAGTTATATCCTTTTATTTCCATATTGATCTTAAATATCCTATTAGTTTTGAAAACGGAATATTGTATCTCTAAATACTGTCTATTTCTCACACAAATTTTGACTTTTTTTGCTTCATGTATTTGAGGTCTCTCTTATGTACTTATATGTTAAATATATAGTAGTTATATCTTCCTTATATATTGAAAATTTTATCAGTATAGAATTACCTTCTCTGCCTCAATACATGATTTCTTTTTTTTTTTTTTTTTTTTTTTTGAGACAGAGTCTCGTTCTGTTGCCCAGGCTGGAGTACAGTAGCACGATCTCTACTCACTGCAAGCTCCGTCGCCCGGGTTCACGCCATTCTCCTGCCTCGGCCTCCTGAGTAGCTGGGACTACAGGTGCCTGCCACCACGCCCGGCTAATTTTTTTTGTATTTTTAGTAGAGACGGGGTTTCACCGTGTTAGCCAGGATGGTCTCGATCTCTTGACCTCATGATCTGCCTGCCTTGGCCTCCCAAGGTCTGGGATTACAGGTGTGAGCCACTGCGCCGGGCCTGTAAATGTTTTGTATAATAATTCTATTTCATCTTGTATTATCAAAGTCACTCAAATTATTGCTTGCATGGTATGGTAGGTGAAATAATGCCCTCATACAAGATATCAGGTCCAAATCCCTGGAACTTGTAAATGTTACCTTATAAGAGAAAAACAAAAAAAAACTATTTGCAGATTTGATTAAGACACTTGAGAAGGAGAGATTATCATAGATTATCTGGACAAGCTATAAATGCTTTCATAAGCATCGTCATTTTACAAAGGCAGGGGGAAATTTCTCACACACACAGAAGAGAGGGCAATGTTAAGATGAAGCAGAAGTGTTTTGAAGACTTATCTTGATGAAGGCAGTGATGTAGCCATAAGCCGAGGAATGCCAGTAGTTACCAGAAACTTGAAAAAATTTACATTCAGAGTCTCTGGAGTAAGGTGCAGCCCTGCAGACATCTTGATTTTAACCAATAATAGTGACTTTTACACTTCTGACTTCCATTTGTTTGTTTTTAACCACCAAGTTGTTGGCAGTTTTTACAGCAGGTAAAGGAAACTAACACATATTGTATATCTTTTTAAATTATTTTATATTCTAACTTTGAATAGAAAGTGTTTTTGTTATACACAACATATATGTGAACCATGTTTTTTTATCCTTTGCTAGAGTGATCTTACTAATCACTATTTTTTATTAAAATTTTTAACATATTTATATTTTATATATGTGGTAGGCCTTACCATATTGCTATCATTATGTCTCATATCATTTCCTTGTTTTCTTCACTTAATGACTGTGTCTTAAGTAAGTATTTTGAGGTGTATTATTTTAATTTTTTTTTGCTACTATATATTTTCAGGGTATTTTATTACTGATTACCTTGCAGATTACAATTCAAATTTAAACTCAAATAAATATATTACTTTCTCATACTCACCTAATTTCAATAATGTACAGAGGAGTGATGTCAGCAGGATGGCAGAATATAAAACTCTGGACCATCCTTACCTCTATGGACATGCAGATTCCACATCAGTACACAGATACTGAATTTTTTGTGAAAAATCCAGAAACAATTTAAGAGGCTCGTGTATGATGGGTAAGCTTGAGAACTGCACCATGGATAAGCTTCATTTAAGTCAGTTGGAATATTTGAGTCAACCTTTTGCCATGTTTTTCCCCTAGCTCAATACCTCATAATTGAGAGAAGACACCCAGCTCCTGGGTTTTCCAAGAATAGATAAGGAAAGGTCAGGACTATACATTTATCATAGACTATACATTTATCATTCTGATTTCTCTGGAGGAGGTCAAGAAACTACTTTCTGTTTTGTCTGACTCTGAACACTGACAGCAAAAGGTTCCATGTAGGGAGTCATTGAGAATAAGGTGGCAGTGTGATCTGCCATGCCTGCAATTTCCATAGGCACTCTCTCACACCTTAGCACACAGAAAATGGACATAATCACCCAGGCATCAACTTATCCCTAGGGAGAAAAAGACTTGGACTGCCCATCTAACATTCCAACTGTGTGGTGTGCTACACAAGAGACTGGCTTCTGTCTCACTTGTCAGAGCACTGACAGGACCTGGCATACTCAAGATGTCTGGGAGCTACAGAGAACCAAAAAATATCTCATGGCATGCTGCTCTACCAGTCCATCCATATGAGCAGACACCAGAGAGATCAAGACCTGAAAAAGAAACAATTAAGTTCCTCTCACTTGGAATTAACACACACAATTCTAAAAATGATACATAGAGAAGTTTTGGGAGGCCCCACAATCTCTTCCTGAGCTGATATGGTGTCACAAATATGCTCATTGACTCAGAAAAACAATGCATACACAAAGTGAGAACTTCAAAAAATATATTTAAAATATGAAAAACAACCAACCATAAATCTTGGAGCTGAAGAATCAAATAAATAATTGAAAATTTTACTAGATGAGTTTGACAGTGGATTTACACAAGCAGAAGAAATAATACACAACCTCAGGACAGTTCATTTGCAATTATGCAGTCATGAAACAAAAATTTAAACAAAAGAATGAAAGTGTGAAGATGACTTAGGGACTTTTATGATACCATCAAGTGGACCAATATACACATTGTGAAAGTATTCTTTTTGTACACAGTCCATAAGGAGAATATAAAGAGAAATGACCAAGAAAGTTTACAGAAAGAAGTAATCACTTAAAAGTTCTCAGGTCTTGGAAAGAAAACGAACATCCAGATCTAGGTAACCCAATGGACTGAAATTAAAATAAACACAAAGAAATTCATACCAAGACACATTATAGTCAAATTTTCTAAAGTCAAGACAAGAAATTTTGAAAGTAGTGACAGAGAAGTGACTTGTCACATACAGCAGAAATTCTATAAGACTATTAGCAGATTTCTCAGAAGAAACCTTGCAGGATAGAAGGGAGTCGAATGATATATTCAGACTACTGACAGAAAAATTATGACCAACCACAAATACTATGAGTGATAAAACTGTCTTTTAAAAATGAAAGATTAATAAAGACATTTTCAGGCAAACATACGAAGGGAGTTAATCACCACTAGACATGCCTTAGAAAAATATTTGAAAAGAAAATCTTCAAGTTGAAATGCTAAAGGGAAACACAAATACGTAGAAAAACAAAACACATTGGTTAAGGTAAACATATTGACAAATGCAGAATACTGTAATACTGTAAACATAGTGCATAAATGACCTTTAATTCTAGTGTAGAAGTTAAAACACAAAATTATAAAATAACTAAAACTGTAAAATACACGAATAGTTTTTAAAAGATATAAAATGTAATATGAATAACATAAAGAGTGGGGAGATATGTAAAACATTAGACTTTTTGTATGTGATCAAATTTAATTTATCAACTTAAAGTAGAGTGTTATAAGATATTTTACGTAAACTCATGATAACTATAAAGAAAATACCTATAAAGGACACACGCACACTCACAGAGAAAGAGAGAAATAAATCAGTATGGTGCTACGAAAAAGATTAAAAGCAGCAGCAAAAGAGGAACAAAGGAAAAAAAGACCTACAAAAAAAGGCAGAAAATGACACTAGTAAGTCCAACTCTATCACTAATTACTTTAAATTGAAATAAACTAAATTCCCCAATCAAGAGACACAGAGTAGCTCAATGAATAAATAAAATAAAATAAAAATAAGAAAATAAGTCCTAACTAAATGCTGTCTACAAAAAACTCACTTCAGATTTAAGAACACATAATTAAGCTGAAGTGATAGAGAAAATATCCCATTCAATGAGTAACAAAAACAAAGCAAGGGTGGCTACAATTATATCAGGAGAAAAAAAATAAATTAATTAAAAAAAAGACTTTAAGTGAGAAGTTTTCACAAAGTAAGGAAGTATATTAAATAAATATTAAGGCATCAATTCAGCAGGAAAATAAAACAAACATAAATATATGTGCACCCAACATCCAACCACCTAAATATATAAAGTAAACATTGATAGTGCTGAAGTGAAAAATTGATAGAAATACAATCATACTAGGAGATCACAATACCAAATTTCAGTAATGGACAGAACAGTCAGGGAGAAAATTAATAACAGAGGACTTGAAAAACATTATAGATAAAGTGATCCTAATAGACACAGACAGAACATCTAAACAGCAACGGCAGAATACAAATTCTTCTGATTAGAACACACAAAAAGAGTCTTAACAAATTTAAGAATCCTACAATCGTATAATACAACTAGAAACCAATAGCAGAAAAAAACTAAAAAAACTTCAAAATATGTAAAAATTAAACACTCTCTTGAATAATCAATGGGCCTAATAAAAAATCAAAAGGAAAATTAGAAAATCTGTTAAAACAAATGAAAATTAGGAAACATCATATCAAAATGTATGAAATGCAGTAAAAGCAGTACTAACAGGGACATTTATAATGATAAACATCTACATTCAAAAAGAAAAAAGATCTGAAATAAATGGTCTACCATTAGACCTGAAGAAATTAGAAAAATATAAACTAAACACAAGTTTGTGGAAGAAGGGAAATAACTAAGATTAGGGAAGAAATAAATGAAAGAGAATATAAATATTATAAAAAGTTATTGAACCTGAGTTAATTTTTTTGGAAAGATCAACAAAATTAACAAACCCTTAGTTAGACTAAGAAAAAGACAAAAATCAAATACATAAAATTATAAATGAGATAAGAGACATTACTTCTGATATCACATAAATAAAAAAGATCATAAGATATATTATGAACAATTATACCACAAAAAATGGATAATCTAGAAGGAATGAATAAATTTCTAGAAACATACAATAGCCAAACTGAAGAAATAGAAAATCTGAATAGACCTATAACTAGTAAGGATATTGAGTAAGTCACCAAAAACTTCACAACAAAGAAAAATCCTGGACCAAATGGCATTGGTGAATTTTTGCAAACATTTAAAGGAGAATTAACATCAATTTTCTCAAAATTTTTCAAAAATCTGAAGAGAAGGGAACACTTCCAAACTCATTGTATGAGACCAGCACTACCCTGAAACCAAGGTCAAAGACACTAAAACAAACAACAGGAAAGTATTTCCTATAAGTGTAGAAACAAAAATCCTTAATAAAATACTAACAAACTGAATTCAGTACGTCATTAAAATCATCATACACACTAATGAAGTGATATTTACCCCTGGATTTCAATGATGTGTCTGCATATATAAATCAATGAATGTGATACATCACATTAACAGACTAAAGGATAAAATCACATAACCATCTTAATAGATACCAACAAAGCATTTGATAAAATTCAACATTTGTTTCTGATAAAAACTCTTAAAAAACTAGGAATAGAAGGATATCTCCTCAACATGAAAGGCAATATATTGAAAGCCACAGCTAACACTCAAAGGGGAAAAACTGAAAACATTCTCTCTGAGATCAGGAACAGGATATGTTTATCTACTCTAAGTATTTCTATTGAACATAGTACTAAAATGCTATCCAAAATAAAATATAAAAGGCATTCAAATCAGAAACGAAGAAGAAATATTATCTCTTCACAGATGACATGAACTTTTAGGTATAAAACACTAAAGACTCAAAGGAAAATAAACAATTAGAACTAACAAACAAGTTCACTAAAGTTGTGGAATACAAAATCAACATCCAAAAATCAGTTACCTTTTTTTTCAGATAATTTATTGTTAATGTAACTAACAATAAATGTAACTATAAATCAACTGTTACACTAACAATAAATCAGTTGTTACACTAACAATAAATTATCTGAGAAGAAAATTAAAAAATCAATCTCATTTATAATAGCATCAAAAAGAATAAAATACTTGCATACTGAAAAACATTGGTGAAAAAATTAAAGAAGACATTAGGGGAAAGAGGAAATAGGGAGAAGGTAGTCAAAGTAATTAAGCTTTAGAAAAAGAAATTAAAGAAGACAAAAATAAATGGAAAGATATCCTATGTTCATGCTGTGGAAGACTTACTATTACTAAAAATGCCCATGCTATTCAAAGCAAACTACAGATTCAATGCAATCTCCATCAAAACTCCAGTAATAGAAATAGAGAAAACAAATCTAAAATGTATGTAGACTCAAAAATATTGTGAAAAGCCTAAACAATCTTGAGAAAGACAATAGCTGGAGGCATGACATGTCCTGATTTCAAAATATAGGACCAAGTTACAGTAATTAAAACAGCATGGTACTGGAATAAAAACAGTCATATAGAACAATGAAATAGAATAGAGAACCCTGAAATAAATCCATATATTTGTGGTCAACTGATCTGCAAAGATGCCAAGAATACAAAATAGGGAAATTTATAATTTCCTCAACAAAAGGTCCTGAGAAACTTGGATATCTACATGCAAAAGAATAAAATTAGAGTCCTTTTTTATGCCATGCACAAAAATTAACTCAAAATGGATTAAATACTTAAAAATTAAGACATGAAATTGTGAAACTCGTGGAAGAAAACTGAGGAAAAACTTTCTAACATTAGTCTGGAAAGTCATTTCGTGACAACAAAATCATAGGCAACATATGCAAAATTAGACAAGTGGGACTTCATCAGACTAAACAGCTTCTGCCCAGAAGGAAACAATGAACAAAGTGGAAGGCAATCTATGAAATGGGAGAAATTATTTACAAGCCATATATCTGGTAACAGGTTAATGTCTAAAAAAAAATGTAAGAATCTCTTACGACTCAGTAGAAACAGACACACACACACACATGCAAACATACACACAAGCAAAAACCAGAAAATCAGTAATGTCAGCAGGGGCAGAGTGTGGATGGTGTTTATTCAAAGAGACACAAATGGACAACAGATACATGAGAAGGTGTTCATCGTGACTAATCATCAGGAAAATTCAAATAAAGACTGCAATGAGATCGTACCTCAAACCTATTATGATGATCACTATCCAGAAAACAAAGAATAACAGGTGCTAGTGAGGTTGTGGAGGATTTAAGATCCTTTTAAACTATTGGTAAGAATGTAAAATGGTGTCGTTGCTATGGAAAACAGTATGGCGGTTCCCCTAAAAATTAAAAATAGAACTACCATATTATTCATTTATGGATATTTATTCAAAAGTATTAAATTCAGTATCTCAAAGAGATATTCACACTCCTAAATTCATTGCAGCATTGTTCACAATAGCCAACATGTGGAAACAACCTAAATGTCCACCAATGAAAAAATGGATACAAAGTGATTTATAAATAAAAATGGGTATTATTCACCTTTTTAAAAGAAGCAAATATTATTATATGTACTAACATAGATAAACCTGGAGGACATTACACTAAGTGAAATAAGCTAGTCACACAAGGACAAGTAGTGTATGATTACACTTATATAAGGAATCTAAGCTAGTCAAATTTACAGAAGCAAAAAGTCAAAAGTTGGTTACCAGGATCTAAGGGCAGGAATAAAAGGACAGTTGCTTTTCAATGGCTATACAATTTTTCAGCTAAGGAAGGTGAAAAAGGACTTGAGATCTGCTGTACAATATTGTGCTTAAAGGTAACATTACTGTACTAGATACTTAAAAATTGGTTAAGAAGGTGCATCTCATGTAACCTGTTCTTACCACAATTTTAAAAATGATATGAAAGCTAACTTCCAATACCTATGAATGTTACTTTGTTAGGAAATAGAACCACTGTACATGTAATGAGTTTAGATGAAGTCACACTGAGTAGGTTGAACCCTTAATTTAATCTGACCAGTAGCTTTATAAAAAGAGAAGAGATACAGAGACAAAGAAATGTAAGAAGAAGATGACCATTTGATAAAGGCAGAGATTGGAGTATTGTATCTATAAGCCAAGAAATGCTAGGCACATACAAGAAGCTAGAAGAAGCATATAAAGATTCTCCCCTATAGGTTTCAGAGGGAGTACGACCTCGCTGATGCCTTAGTTTTGGACTTCTAGCCTCTAAAACAGTGGGACAATAAATTTCTATTTATCTAAGACCAAAAACAAACAAACAAACAAACAAAAACACAGAAACTTTAATATATCTTTGTTTCCTCTCCTCTTTTTGTGCTATTATTGTTATACAAATTGCATCTTTATATATTATTAGGCCCATCAACATATTTTCATAAATATTACTGTATGAAATTATATTTTAAGGCAAATAAAAGAACAGATTTACAAACAAAAAATATGTTTATACTATCTGTTATACTTACCCACATACTTTTCCTTACTGGTGCTCTGCCCTTTATTTCCTCATGTGGATTCTAGTTACTGTGAATGCTGTGATCTTGTCAGCAGTTTGCTATTGCTTTTGGCAATGCCTTAGAAATAGAGCCTTTTTCACAGAGGTGATCGCTAAGTCAAATCAAATAGCCACAACACCTTGGGAACAGAGATTTTCCAGGTTGTTGCTAGTTGGACTAAATATTTACTGTGCTCTGGGGATGGAGCTTTTAATGGAGCTCCAAAAGAGATTAATCCTGTCATTTGGCCGCAAGACTGCTGATTTTAATGGCTACTGTGATAAAGAGTTGTAAACAGAAGGTATTGGGAATAGACACAAGTTGAAACGCCACAGACCCTGCTATCTCATTGAGATTTGACAATGTGCTTTGGATAGGAACATTTCAGTTCACTCAGTGGATCGAGTTAACTTCTAGACTTCTGAAATGGTTGATTTTAACTGTTTTGCAGTATTGTTTTTTGTGGAAAGTCATTACCAAGACCCTCAATTGGCCATTCTGGAGTCAACTTTGATGTATACATGTTTAAATTTTTATTTCACAAATTTAAAACATACATAAAAGTGAAGAGATGGCTCACGCCTGTAATCCCAGCACTTTGGGAGGCCGAGGTGGGTGGATCACGAGGTCAGGAGATCGAGACCATACTGGCTAACACAGTGAAACCCCGTCTCTACTAAAAATACAAAAAAAATAGCCGGGCGCGGTGGCGGGCGCCTGTAGTCCCAGCTACTCAGAAGGCTATGCAGGAGAATCACTTGAACTCGGAAGGCGGAGCTTGCAGTGAGCCGAGACTGCGCCACTGCACTCCAGCCTGGGCGACACAGCGAAACTTCGTCTCAGGAAAAAAAAAAAAAAAAAAAAAAAAGTGAAGAGAAATGTATAAAAATGCACTCATCACACAGCTTCATTTTTTTTTTTTTTAAATTATGGTTAATTTTGCTTTAAATATAACCCTATGAATTTCCCTTCACTCCTGGTGTTTTTCTTTTAGAAGCAAATGCCAGACACATATATCATTCACGAGTATTTCGATATATAACATACAAAATGAAGGCTTTAAAAACCACCATTATTTAACCCTACTTTTTTATGGTATTAATAGTTATTATTTTCTAATTGTCTCAAAAATGTTATAGTCTCCTCATATCATATAATATCCTTATATATCAATTGATTAAGAGTTCCCTTAGGACTTTTATTATATAGGCCTGCTTTCTAATACTGTGTTGTCTCTTTCAACTTATTTTATGAAAGATTGTCATATATTTATGTAGATTGTTTTTCACAATCTGTACTTTGTAGCCAGCAACTTCATATTGCCATTACATGTATGTTTATATTTCCCATATTTCTTATTAGCTAAACATTAAATCAAGAAACTCTGCTGGGCACGGTGGCTCACGCCTGTAATCCCAGCACTCAAGGTCAAGAGTTCTAGAGAAGCCTGGTCAATATGTTGAAACCCCGTCTCTACTAAAAATACAAAAATTAGCCAGGCGTGGTGGCAGGTGTCTGTAGTACCAGCTACTCCAGAGGCTGAGGCAGGAGAATCACTTGAACACAGGAGGTGGAGCTTACAGTGAGCCCAGATGGCGCCACTGTACTCCAGCCTTAGCGACACAGCAAGACTCATCTCAAAAAAAAAAAAAAAAAAAAAAAAAAAAGGTTGAGTTTGGTCCCCTTTTCTCTCCCTCTCTGTTTTATTTAATTTAAGAGACCAGAATAACTAAAACACGAAACCGAATTGAATAGGAAAGTGGCAGCCTTTAATTGCAAATATGCACACACTCTTGGGGGAGGTTCTCCGGTCCTCAAGTATGGGGCCAGAGAAGTCACACCAGCCTCTGCCGGTGGGGGACTTTTATGCATTGGTACTGGAAGGGGGAGGGCAGTGGGTGGGATAAGGGTGCGATAGGGGCATCTCCATAGGCGTGGCCGGGTAGTTTCCATCTCTTCGGATTGATGTCACCTGGCGCATGCTCGGTTGTCCTGCACTTTCCCGGGCCGCGGGAAAGTTGGTGATGAAGAACCCGGAAGCAATCGGGACTGTGCCATCTTGTTCACCTTCCTCCATTTTGGTCCCTTCTCCCTCACTCAAACACTCTGATCCGCTAATTGCCCTTCTTCTTTACACCATGTGATGATACAGCAAGAAGGCCCTGGACAAAAACCAACTCCTTGATCTTGGTCTTCCAGCCTGCAGAGCTGTGAGGAAATACATTTCTTTTCTCTATAAATAACCCAGTCTCAAGTATTCGGTTATAGCAGCACACAAAACAGACTAAGAAACTTCCCTTAATCAACTAGTTAAGTAATCTGAGGTATGCTTTGTGAATGATAAATAAATCCTGATGTTTTCTTATTGTTGGCCAGTCTTAAAAACAATGTGTGTTTTCCTAGTATTCACCAAATGTGACTAGTGCAGGTTTTTGTCTGTTTTTTATGTTTGTTTTTGCTTTTGAGTATATTAGGGATTTTTGAATTAAATATATTTGCCATGTTTTAAATAATTATCCTACATACTTAAATTATTTTATCATTGGCTAGTGGGACCCCATCAAACTGGCTCCTAAGCCATTTCAGTATGGTCTTAGGGTCTTTAGTAACTTTCTTTATTTTTGTCACCTGCTTTGATATCTACCATTTCTCCAAGGGTCTCTGTTTTTGGTTCATTTGTTGTTTTTTGCTTTTTAAATGAATATGGTCTTCAAAGACTGCAATATACATATTACTCATTGCCACCAGATAGGACTTAAGAGATCGAAAATAAAAATATTTGAAATGAAATGCGTGTGTGTTGTAAAGAAAAAAAAATGCACAAGTTAAACAAAAAATGAGGCTATATTCGAGCCTACTGAAATATGGAAGTATGAAGCCAGTTCACTAATAACCACAGAGGAAGACTCCCACTACATGAAGGATAGCAAAAATCATCACTATGCCAACCACTAGAAATTAAAGTACTCTCACTTCCATACTTGTACACACTGCATCCTGAATTGCAATTTTACCAACTGCCTGAATTTGGTAAAATCACTCACATGCAACAAGTTATATGAAGCAGATTTATTACTCATATATAGGCAGCAAGGGGAAAAAAAAAATGTATTGTGAGCTAGTCCCCCAAGGCTCAAGAAAGCAAGAGGCAGATGGAGTCTCAACTTCATGCTTTACTTGCACTATAGCTGAGGAATCCCAAAAGGCAACCTATGCCAGGTTTTACACCTTGGGGGCAGCAAGAATCACTGAGCAAATTTTGAAGAACCCACTGCTTCCAGGGGAGAGAGGAAGGAAGCCCAGGCTGTTCTGCGCACTTCCCCTCTAACTCACTCCTTAGAAGGGACAGGAGCATAGTCCAGGCTGTTTCAGGCAGTTCCTCCCTATCTCAGAATACTGCATTCCAAGCACATTCTACATTTATTCTGAGAGCTACAGGCAAGAAGAAAAGTAGGAAAGAAACTGGGTCGACCAGGGCTATCAGGGGGTTCTCCAGCAGGGAAGGAGATTGAATACAACTCTCCTAAACAAAGGGCAAGAGTTTTTAAGTGCTGAGGTGAGCTAGGGGAAAAGTACCAAAGGACATTAAAGGCAAAACTGGTCAATGTCATTAGGAAATCTAAATTTTTAGCAAATTTAGATTAGTACTTATCAAAGTTATGCCCCATGCTCCTACAGACACTGGGAGACAGGGACACTCTCTCTTGATGGTTACATTTCAAATGGATGGCTCCCAGGTCTTTGAGAAAGATTCCTAGGTTATAAAACTTGCAAAAGGCTGGGAGATTTACATGTCAAAGGTACAGAGAGAGAATTTACAACTGAAAGTTTCCCAAAGTAAATATTCTAAGCAAAGGGATGTCAGAGTTTCTAGTCAGGAAGTAACCTAGCTAAGTTCAGTCAAGCTAAGGAAAATATTAAGGCTGTCTTGGTCAATACACACATACACACATACACACACACGGGTGTGCACAAAAATACACCCACACGCAATCACATGTAGGTGACATAATTTAATGACAACATACTAGATAAGTAGATTCTTATCATTTCAGTGCAAATCTAGGTCTATTGGGCTTTTACCTAGTCTCACTGATCTTATAAATATTGTTTTCTTTTCCCTTCAATAAAAATCCTAGCTCTCAATAATACTACCATAATTACTCATTTTATTTTTCCAGAACTGCACATATACTGGCTGAGAATGAAAATTATAGAAGTATCTCCAATTGTATGAATATTTTTAAAGTTGCTTGGAAATTCTTTGTGTTCTTAATTCATTTCACATTAAGATATGCAGTTAGATTACTGTGTTTCAAAGTAACTTGGAAGAGATTTTCTCTGTGGGGTACCAACAAGTGTAAAGTCTGCCAAGTAAGATGAATAATGAATACACTCTAGAGATCTATTGTACAATATTATGCCTACTGTCAACAATAACATGAGGTACACTTAAAAATTTATTACTGGGCAAATCTCATGTTGCATTCTTATGACAATAATTAAAATAAAATAGAATAAAATTGATTTGTCTTAGTTTACTTTTTATTGTAGAAGATAACCATTTTGATGTCAAATATGCCCACTATTCCAAAGTCAAAATGATAAATATATGAGAAACTTTAGTTTCTATGCCTGCCCCTCCCCTTATTATTCTTTCCCTTTATATAGAAATATTTTTCTCTCAATGTTACGGTTTATTGTTTCTTTGTTCTTTTTCATTCTATAAGTAACTATGTATTCGTATGTATGAATACATATATCCATTTGCATAGTACTCGATTGTGTGAATATAATATAGTATAAATCCCCTCTACTACCAACTCTTTGGATATTTTTGAGAGTGTACTTTTCTCACACTGTGCTTGAGTTCTATATATTCTTTCTTTATATATTTTTAATACTAAGAAGCAGGGGTAGTCCCAAATAGTCTTCTTACTTTCATCATTCAGAGGTCCTGTTTTTACTGTTGCCTTTTCTAATGGTTAAAAATGTGAGCCTCTTCCCCTCCCTGACTTTATCTAATCCCTCTTTTCCTTTGTCCCTGTTGTTCCTCTGCTGCTGGATTTGAACTTTATTCCCAGTATTTTGTCTTCACTTCAGTGCTTTCTGAAAAAAGAGAGTTTCAATTGATTCATTTTAATACTTTTTAGAGCCACCAAATATTCTCTACTGTATTCCTGTTGTATCCCAGAAAAGCCCCTTCCCATTTATGTGATATTCTAAAACCGGGTTGCTGAGCTTTCTAGTCAGTAGTTTATGGTATTTTGAGTTTCTCCAGATTTTTAAAAAGTCATTTTTCTTTGGTTTCTTTCCTATGGATTTCTCTTAAAGTTTTAAGAATATCAGAGTTGGCCGGGCGCGGTGGCTCAAGCCTGTAACCCCAGCACTTTGGGAGGCCGAGACGGGCGGATCACGAGGTCAGGAGATGGAGACCATCCTGGCTAACACGGTGAAACCCCGTCTCTGCTAAAAAATACAAAAAAACTCGCTGGGCGAGGTGGCGGGCGCCTGTAGTCCCAGCTACTCGGGAGGCTGAGGCAGGAGAATGGCTTGAACCCGGGAGGCGGAGCTTGCAGTGAGCCGAGATCCGGCCACTGCACTCCAGTCTGGGCGACAGAGCGAGACTCCGTCTCAAAAAAAAAAAAAAAAAAAAAGAATATCGGAGTTAAATGTCTACTATATACATGGAGTTCTTATGTGACTCTGGTAATAGCATCACTGACATGGCATTAGGAGTTTACAAAATATTTCATCTCATTTCATTTTTACAACCCTAATGGTTCAAAGTGTATATTCAAATAGTTTAAGATAACTGCCATTGACGTCAAAGAGAGTTCGTATGTAGTAGAATGAGAACTGAACTTGGTCACAAAAGCATGCTCCACACCACCATGGTTTATAGCTACATCTTGGGTAGGATGGATGGAAACTATTCTGTCAAATTGATACTATTTCCTCATATTTTAGAAACTTAAGGGAACTAGCCCATGAATATCCTAAACCAGTAATGTTCATTATCTCAAATTATAGCTCAAAAAGCTCAAAAGTATATGTGAGTGACAGAGCCAATCCCTATCACCATTGAGAACAGGTGATGGACTAAGTCTCCTGTCTCTCAGTCTACAATCTTATACACTCTAATTAAATTGAAAACATCCCCCGAAGGAAACACTCAGTGAATTCTCTGCTGTTACACTCAGTAAAATATTGTTCTTTTAAGTGAAAGAGCCAGTTACCTTTAGGGAAGACTGCCTTTCTGAATTCCAAAATACCTTTTCCTTCACTCTTTACTACCTAGCATAATATATGGAGAATAAAAATATATGAACCTCATTTCCTCATTCATTAGTTTGTAGTAATACTGAAGTAATTGCATATACCTTAGCATCCACTGGCAAGTTGGATGCTTAGGAGTAAGAAGTTTATCCACATTTTCTCAACTGATATCAAAGAGACATGGAAAAGCATGGATTGTTATGAAATGGTATCATTATTATGGAATTTTATCTCTTAACCTCTGATACTATATCCTTGAATTGTGAACCATAAGGCAGCATTTTCAAATGTAACTGGAATAATTGCACATAAAATTACAATACAGGCTGTAGGAATATAATATCATAATATTTTGGGTGGTGCATGTGTCAACAAACATTTTATACTGAGGCACCATGTACTGAGTCACTAGGCATGACTCCTAAAATATATTCCTATATAGCTAGAAATTACAATTGTGGCTTTATTTTTTGGTCCAATCAGAAGGCATAATTCACACGGTAGGTTAAACAGGGAAAGCTTAAAATAGAAATTATTAAGTATAATAAAAGAATAATTCGAGTATACAATAACATTTTATCTTATACTCTAAGAGAAAAGAGAGTACTCAGGGAAGGATAGGTTCGAAAGGGGTTCCCACTGGCTCCACAGAGACTGCAGTCCCACACAGGCCTCCCTGCTGCAGCTGGAGTGATGGCAGCAGCATTCACAATTGCCAAAGGGTAGAGACAACCTAAACATCTACACAAGTATGAATGAATAAATGAAATGTGGTATATACACACAACAGATTATGATTTAGACTTAAAAGGGAATGAAATTCTGATACATGGTACAACATGGATTAATATTGAAAACATTATGCTAACTGAAATAAGCAGTACACGCAAGAACAAACATTGTATGATTTCACTTATCTGAATTATCTAGACTAGTCAAATCATAGAGACAGAAAGTGGACTGGTGGTTTCCAGGGACTGGAGGTAAGACAGGTCTTGTTTAATGGACACAGATTTTCAGTTTTAGAGGAGAAAAGCATTCTGGAGCTGGATGGTGGTGATTGTTGCAAAGAATGTATATATAATTAATGCTAATGAATTGGTACATAAAATAGTTAAAATGGTAAATTTTATGCTATGTATATTTTATGACAATTTAAAAAAAAAAAAAAGAAAGACAAAAAATACACAACTGTTCCTGGATACATCTGTTGAGCAAATAATGTCATCACTGTGCTTATAGAACTGGGTGGAAGGATGGGAACTGTAAAGAATCTGTTTTTGTCTCTTACCTCTTTCTTTTGTGGATTGTTCTACCTAATTAATATACCTATTTATGTTTCTATATCTAGTTTTGTTTTACTTTATTTTGTTTTTTTAAAAAACACAAATGTTTTAGTGCACAATTGTAATTGTTGGGATGTGGATTACCATTCCTTTAGTTACTCTAGCTAATTAGGAAGTAATCTATGGGATATAATTTCATAAATTTATTTGTAAACTTCCTCTAATTTTAGGTTTCCCATGCTAACAAAAAACCCACTATATTTTTAGTATAATTATGTCTCAAGTATTTCATGAGACAGAATTATACTGAATTTCTAATTCTTTTTTTAAAAGAAATTCAAATTTAACTGAGGGCCCTGTGTGTTATCTGACAACTCTATTTGGAATTCTCTTCATCTTCGATTTCTTCCTGACAACATTTTACCTAAATTTCAAGGCTTAGCACAAATATTTCTTCTGCTCTTTGATCCTCTAGACAACATAGATATGTTTCAAATTCTGAATTTACTTCATAGGCAGTAGGGAGTCAGTCTTGGATTAAAGAGGAAATTCTAATATAGATGTTAAAATAAAGATATTTTGTCTTTGTTCTAATTCAATTGATCTATAATTTACCATAATATTGTATTTGTCATTGCTAGTTATTGTCAAAAGGTATAGGTTCTAATCAATATGAAAATATTTAATATCTGTATTAAGAATACAATAAAGTCTATTTAACATACAAAGAATAAAGAAGAAAATAAAAGGCATTAGAGATGCCTTAATATTTCTATCTGGAAGTTTTTTAGGAATACAGAAAGAACAAGAGTATGAAGAGCAAAAATAACTATCTAGTAACTTTTAAATGAACAGGGTTTATTAGAATTGCATTGTTTCTCGTTATTTCTAATATTGGATTCCCCTCTAGAAAGTTCCCAAGAGGTTTGGCATTTACTAAAAATTAATGAGGAGAAAATCGTCAGAAAATCTATAGTTGAAACATAGAATACTTTTCCAGGTAAATACACTTTATCTCATTGGATAGTCTGAAAATTCCTGGTACTTAAAATTGTTTAAAAGAGGAATGGCAATGTCGCTTTGTACAATTTTATGTTATGTATAAAAGAAAGGAAGTTGCTAAGAATTTGATGATGAGTATCAAGCATATCAAATAGCACTATTAAATTTTTTTTAAAAACCTCTTTATGGACAGAAAAGAATAGGAAATTAAAAAGTAGTGGTGGCTGAACCAGCAGACTTTCTAGACTCCAAAACCTCAAACATGTAATGGTATCCAGGAAAAAAGAACCAAACCACTTCCACTCCATTCTTAATGGAGAAATCAAGGTAGAAAATTTTCATAAAATAGAGAATTAGCACTTTCCCCTCCCTGCACCCGTAAAGACAGTCTTTGAAAATAAATAAATAAATAAATAAGGCTAATAATACTATCTGGGGCTGTAGTACAGTTTGAAATCAGATAATGTGATGACTCCAGATTTTTTTTTTTTGCTTACTTTTATTTTGGCTACGTGGGCTCTTTTTTGGTTCCATATAAATGTTAGGATTTTTTTTTTTCTAGTTCTGTGAAGAATGATGGTGGTATTTTGATGGGAATTGCATTGAATTTGTATATTATTTTGGCAATACAGTCATTTTCACAATGTTGATTCTACCCATCTATGAGCATGGGATGTGTTTTCATTTGTTTGGGTTGTCTACGACTTCTTTCAGCAGCGTTTTGTTGTTTTTCTTTTTTTTTCTTTTTTCTTTTTTTTTTTTTTTTTTTTGAGGTGGAGTCTCGCTCTGTTACCCAGGCTGGAGTGCAGTGGCGCGATCTCGGCACACTGCAAGCTCTGCCTCCTGGGTTCACACCATTCTCCTGCTTCAGCCTCCCGAGTAGCTGGGACTACAGGCGCCTGCCACCTCGCCCGACTAATTTTTTGTATTTTTAGTAGAGACAGGATTTCACCGTGTTAGCCATGGTGGTCTCGATCTCCTGACCTCGTGATCCTCCTGCCTCGGCCTCCCAAAGTACAGGGATTAGAGGCGTGAGCCACTGCGCCCAGCCGTTTTGTTGTTTTTCTTGTAGAGGTCTTTTAAATTCTTGGTAAGGTATATCCCTAAGTTTTTTTGCAGCAATTGTAAAAGGGGTTGAATTCTTGGTTTGATTCTCAACTTAGTTGCTGATGGTGTATAAGAGAGCTACTGATTTGTGTAGATTAATTTCGTATCTGGAAATTTTGCTGAATTCTTCTATCAGGTCTAGGGGTTTTGGAGGAGTCATTAGTACCTGCCCATTTCTTAAGATGGCAAAAAAAGCAGAGAGACAATCAGGCTGTGAAATCACACTATCTTATCTCCAGAAATAGCATGGATGGATTAGACAGATAGATAAATAGATAGATAGAGACATAGACAGAGATAGAGACAGAGACAGAGATAGAGATAATCTTTGTAATAAAATTACCTAGTCACAACTCTAATAGCTGTAAAGGGGGGTACGTCTCAGCCAGATTAAGATAAAACTACCACCAAAGAACAGATAGTTTTGGAAAACAGAGCACTGAAGCACGTGTGCGCACGCACGCACACAGAGTTATTTATTAATACAAAGAAAAGTAATATTTTTAAAAGCTACTTTACCTAGAGTGAAATATACTGAATTATATTTTAACTATTATTTCCCATTGAGCAATACTGACTCTTCCAAATGCTTCAGCTAAGCCAATCCCAGTCTGAAAACAGCAACTACTTCCTAGTCTTAGGGAATGACAGAAGAAATGTTCCTGACAGACTATTAAGAATCTGAAGTAGGCCTGGCACAGTGGCTCACGCCTGTAATCCCAGCACTTTGGGAGGCCAAGATGGGTGGAATGTCTGAGGTCAGGAGTTCAAGACCAGCCTGGCCAACATGGTGAAACCTTGTCTCTACTAAAAATAAAAAAATTAGCTAGGTGTGATGGTGCATGACTGTAATCCCAGCTACTCAAGAGGTTGAGGCAGGAGAATCGCTTGAATTTGGAAGACAGAGGTTGCAGTGAGCTGAGATTGTGCCACTGTACTCCAGCCTGGGAGACAGAGTGAGACCCTGTCTCAAAAAAAAAAAAAAAAAAAAAAAAAAAATCTGAAGCATTATAATATGTATGCCCTTTTCAAACAGGTGCCAAATTTGCAAATCTTTTAATTGTTCAACTCTATTGCTACCACTATAAAGAATGGTTAAGATCAATTTAGATCTTCACTGTCCCATAGAAATAAAATGCATACCTCAAATATAAGCCATATATGTAATTTTAAATTTTCTTGTGGCAACATTTAAAAATTAAACACAAAAGTTAATTATATGTCATATTTAATCTATCTGAAATAGTATCACTTCAACATGTGATCCATATGAAACTTACTAATGAAATATCATTCTTTCTCTTGACTGCACTAAATTTTTGGAATTGTGTATTTTATACTTATAGCCAGTCTCAAATCAGTATAGCCATCTTTTAGGTGCTCACGAGCCACAGGTGGTTAGTGAGTAATGTATGAAAAAGTTGTGATTTAGGTTTTTTTAAATGGTAGTATATTTGTGCTAATGTTCAGAAATACCAAAGAAAATAAAAGACATTTACAAAAAATGATTTCTCATTGCTCTTGAAATAAACCCTGTTTTGGTCATATGCTGATCAAGGTTATTCATGCTCTGTCTCTCTTACATTTCCCTAGTTACTCTCAGTCTCTTTTTTTTTTTTTTCTATGTTTTGGCCACTGATCCTTTCACAAGTCCTGGAATGCACCAAACTTCTCCCCACCTGGTAGATATACATGGCACATGGAGCTTACTTTTCCTGAAACAATTTGTATCCGTATTTTTTCCTTGCTTCCTACTCACCTCTCAATTTTCAATTCAAAAAGTTTTAGTTTAATAAAACTATGAGAGTCTGGGTGCGGTGGCTCACGCTTGTAATCCCAGCACTTCAGGAGGCCGAGGCGGGCACATTATCTGAGATTGGGAGTTTGAGACCAGTCTGACAAACAAGAAGAAACCCTGTCTCTACTAAAAATACAAAATTAGCTGGGTGTGGTGGCGCATGCCTGTAATCTCAGCTACTTGGGAGGCTGAGGCAGGAGGATTACTTGAACCCGGGAGGCGGAGGCTGCGGTGAGCTGAGATTGTTCCATTGCACTCCAGCCTGGGCAACAAGAGTGAAACTCCATCTCAAACAATCAAACAAAACTATGAATCCAGGGAGACATTAAGGCTTATATTTCACATTTTAAAGCAAACTTTAAGTTTCCTTTATAATATCCAGAACACTAGTGGTGTTTTAAAAATTAAGATTATTTCCCACAACTTCTAAAAATTTACAGAGATTATACAGCATAAGAAAAATCTCGGAGATGGGGCAGAGCAAGATGGCCTAATAGACATAGCTCCAGTCTCCAGCTCTCAGCGCCAGCGACACAGAAGACAGGCGATTTCTGCATTTTCAACTGAGGTACTGGGTTCATCTCACTAGGGATTGCCGGACAATGGGTGCTGGTCAGCTGCTGCAGCCCGACCAGGGAGAGCTGAAGCAGGGGGAGGCATCACCTCACCTGGGAAGTGCAAGGCGGAAGGGAATCCCTTTTCCTAGCCAGGGTAACTGAGACACAAAACACCTGGAAAAACGGGTAACTCCCACCCTAATACTGCGCTTTACCAAGGGTCTCAGTAAACGGGCACACCAGGAGATTATATCCCACTCCTGGCCGGGAGGGTCCCATGCCCATGGAGCCTACCTCATTGCTAGCACAGCAATCTGCGATCTCGCGGCAAGGCAGCAGCAAGGCTGGGGGAGGGGCGCCCGCAATTGCTGAGGCTTAAGTAGGTAAATAAAGCCACTGGGAAGACAGCAGCTCAAGGAAGTCTGCCTGTCTCTGTAGACTCCACCTCTGGGGACAGGGCACAGCTAAACAACAACAACAACAACAACAAAAGCAGCAGAAATCTCTGCAGACGCAAATGACTCTGTCTGAGAGCTTTGAAGAGAGCGGACAGACTGCCTGCTCAAGTGGGTCCCTGACCCCTGAGCAGCCTAACTGGGAGACATCCACACTAGGGGCAAACCGACACCCCACACCTCATACAGTGGAGTACACCCCTGAGAGGAAGCTTCCAAAGCAAGAATCAGACAGGTACACTTGCTGTTCAGCAATATTCTATCTTCTGCAGCCTCTGCTGCTGACACCCAGGCAAACAGGGTCTGGAGTGGAACTCAAGCAATCTCCAACAGACCTACAGCTGAGGGTCCTGACTGTTAGAAGGGAAACTAACAAACAGGAAGGACACCCACACAAAACCCCAACAGACGTCACCATCATCAAAGACCAGAGGCAGATAAAACCACAAAGATGTGGAAAAAGCAGGGCAGAAAAGCTGAAAATTCAAAAAATAAGAGCGCATCTCCCCCTGCAAAGGAACACAGCTCATCACCAGCAATGGATCAAAGCCGGACAGAGAATGACTTTGATGAGATGAGAGAAGAAGGCTTCAGTCCATCAAACTTCTCAGAGCTAAAGGAGGAATAACATACCCAGTGCAAAGAAACTAAAAATCTTGAAAAAAGAGTGGAAGAATTGATAACTAGAATAATTAATGCAGAGAAGTCCATAACCGAACTGACAGAGATGAAAACCATGACACGAGAAATACGTGACAAATGCACAAGCTTCAGTAACCGACTCGATAAACTGGAAGAAAGAGTATCAGGGACTCAGAATCAAATGAATGAAATGAAGCGAGAAGAGAAATCTAAAGAAAAAAGAAGAAAAAGCAATGAACAAAGCCTGCAAGAAGTATGGGATTATGTAAAAAGACCAAGTCTACGTCTGATTGGGGTGCCAGAAAGTGAGGGGGGAAATGGAACCAAGTTGGAAAACACTCTTCAGGATATCATCCAGGAGAACTTCCCCAACTAGGGCAGGCCAACATTCAAATTCAGGAAATACAGAGAACGCCACAAAGATACTCCTTGAGGAGAGCAACTCCAAGACACATAATTGCCAGATTCACCAAAGTTGAAATGAAGGAAAAAATCTTAAGGGCAGCCAGAGAGAAAGGTTGGGTTACCCACAAAGGGAAGCCCATCAGACTCACAGCAGATCTCTCGGCAGAAACTCTACAAGCCAGAAGAGAGCGGGGGTCAATATTCAACGTTCTTAAAGAAAAGAATTTTAAACCCAGAATTTCATATCCAGCCAAATTAAGTTTCATAAGTGAAGGAGAAATAAAATCCTTTACAGATAAGCAAATGCTTAGAGATTTTGTCACCACCAGGTCTGCCCTACAAGAGATCCTGAAGGAAGCACTAAACATGGAAAGGAACAACAGGTACCAGCCATTGCAAAAACATATCAAAATGTTAAGTCCATCGATGTTAGGAAGAAACTGCATCAACTAGCGAGCAAAATAACCAGCTAATATCATAATGACAGGATCAAGTTCACACATAACAATATTAACCTTAAGTGTAAATGGACTAAATGGTCCAATTAGATGACACAGACTGGCGAATTGGATAAAGAGTCAAGACCCATCATTCTGCTGTATTCAGGAGACCCATCTCACATGCAGAGACATACATAGGCTCAAAATAAAGGGATAGAGGAAGATCTACCAAGCAAATGGAAAACAAAAAAAAAGCAGGAGTTGCAAACCTGATGAAACAGACTTTAAACCATCAAAGATCAAAAGAGACAAAGAAGGCCATTACATAATCATAAAGAGATCAATTCTTCAGGAAGAGCTAACTATCCTAAATATATATGCACCCCATACAGGAGCACCCAGATTCATAAAGCAAGTCCTTAGAGACTTACAAAGAGACTTAGACCTCATACAATAATAATGGGAGACTTCAACACCCCACTGTCAACATTAGACAGATCAACGAGACAGAAAGTTAACAAGCATATCAAGGAATGGAACTCAACTCTGCACCAAGCAGACCTAATAGACATCTACAGAACTCTCCACCCCAAATCAACACAATATACATTCTTCTCAGCACCACATCACACTTATTCCAAAATTGACCACACACTTGGAAGTAAAGCACTCCTCAGCAAATGTAAAAGAACAGAAATTATAAAAAAACTGTCTCTCAGACCACAGTGCAATCAAACCAGAACTCAGGACTAAGAAACTCAATCAAAACCACTCAATTACATGGAAACCAAATAACCTGCTCCTGAATGACTCCTGGGTACATAACGAAATGAAGGCAGAAATAAAGATGTTCTTTGAAACCAATGAGAACAAAGATACAACATACCAGAATCTCTGGGACACATTTAAAGCAGTGTGTAGAGGGAAATTTATAGCACTAAATGCTCACAAGAGAAAGCTGGAAAGATCTAAAATTGACACTCTAACATCACAATTAAAAGAACTAGAGAAGCAAGAGCAAACACATTCAAAAGCTAGCAGAAGGCAAGAAATAACTAAGATCAGAGCAGAACTGAAGGAGATAGAGACACAAAAAACCCTCCAAAAAAATCAATGAATCCAGGAGTTGGTTTTTTGAAAAGATCAACAAAATTGATAGACCGCTAGCAAGACTAATAAAGAAGAAAAGAGAGAAGAATAAAATAGACACAATAAAAAATGAAAGAGGGGATATCACCACCGACCCCACAGAAATACAAACTGCCATCACAGAATACTATAAACACCTCTCTGCAAATAAACTAGAAAATCTAGAAGAAATGGATAATTTCCTGGACACTTACACTCTCCCAAGACTAAACCAGGAAGAAACTGAATCCATGAATAGACCAATAGGAGGCTCTGAAATTGAGGCAATAATTAATAGCCTACCAAGCAAAAAAAATCCAGGACCAGATGGATTCACAGCTGAATTCTACCAGAGGTACAAGGAGGAGCTGGTACCATTCCTTCTGAAACTATTCCAACCAATAGAGAAAGAGGGAATTCTCCCTAACTCATTTTATGAGGCCAGCATCATCCTGATACCAAAGCCTGGCAGAGACACAACAAAAAAAGAGAATTTTAGACCAATATTCCTGATGAACATTGATGCAAAAATCCTCAATGAAATACTGACAAACTGGATCCAGCAGCACATCAAAAAGCTTATCCACCATGATCAAGTGGACTTCATCCCTGAGATGCAAGGCTGGTTCAACATACGCAAATCAATAAACGTAATCCAGCATATAAACAGAACCAAAGACAAAAACCACATAATTATCTCAATAGATGCAGAAAAGGACTTTGACAAAATTCAACAGCCCTTCATGCTAAAAACGCTCAATAAATTCGGTATTGATGGAACATATCTCAAAATCATAAGAGCTATTTATGACAAACCCACAGCCAATATCATACTGAATGGGCAAAAACTGGAAAAATTCCTTTTGAAAACTGGCACAAGACAGGGATGCCCTCTCTCACCACTCCTATTCAACATAGTGTTGGAAGTTCTGGCTAGGGCAATCAGGCAAGAGAAAGAAATCAAGGGTATTCAGTTAGGAAAAGAAGAAGTCAAATTGTTCCTGTTTGCAGAGAATATGATTTTATATTTAGAAAACCCCATTGTCTCAGCCCCAAATCTCCTTAAGCTGAGAAGAAACTTCAGCAAAGTCTCAGGATATAAAATTAATGTGCAAAAATCACAAGCATTCTTATACACCAGTAACAGACAGACAGAGAGTCAAATCATGAATGAACTTCCATTCACAATTGCTTCAAAGAGAATGAAATACCTAGGAATCCCACTTACAAGGGATGTAAAGGACCTCTTCAAGGAGAACTACAAACCACTGCTCAGTGAAATAAAAGAGGACACAAACAAATGGAAGAACATACCATGCTCATGGATAGGAAGAATCAATATCATCAAAATGTCCATACTGCCCAAGGTAATTTATACATTCAATGCCATCCCCATCAAGCTCACAATGACTTTCTTCATAGAATTGGAAAAAACTGCTTTAAAATTCATAGGGAACCAAAAAAGAGCCCACAATGCCAAGACAATCCTAAGTCAAAAGAACAAAGCTGAAGGCATCACGCTACCCGACTTCAAACTATACTACAAGGCTGCAGTAACCAAAACAGCATGGTACTGGTACCAAAACAGAGATATAGACCAATGGAACAGAACAGAGTCCTCAGAAATAATACCACACATCTGCAGCCATCTGATCTTTGACAAACCTCAGAAAAACAAGAAATGGGGAAAGGATTCCCTATTTAATAAATGGTGCTGGGAAAATTGGCTAGCCATAAGTAGAAAGCTGAAACTGGATCCTTTCCTTACTCCTTATACGAAAATTAATTCAAGATGGATTAGAGACTTAAATGTTAGACCTAATACCATAAAAACCCTCGAAGAAAACCTAGGTAATACCATTCAGGACATAGGCATGGGCAAGGACTTCATGTCTAAAACACCAAAAGCAATGGCAACAAAAGACAAAATTGACAAATGGGATCTAATTAAAGTAAAGAGCTTCTGCACAGCAAAAGAAACTACCATCAGAGTGAACAGGCAACCTACAGAATGGGAGAAAATTTTTGCAATCTACTCATCTGACAAAGGGCTAATATCCGGAACCTACAAATAACTCAAACAAATTTACAAGAAAAAAACAAACAACCCCATCAAAATGTGGGCAAAGCATATGAACACACATTTCTCAAAAGAAGACATTCATACAGCGAACAGACACATGAAAAAATGCTCATCATCACTGGCCATCAGAGAAATGCAAATCAAAACCACAATGAGATACCATCTCACACCAGTTAGAATGGCAATCATTAAAAAGTCAGGAAACAACAGGTGCTGGAGAGGATGTGGAGAAATAGGAACACTTTTACACTGTTGGTGGGACTGTAAACTAGTTCAACCATTATGGAAAACAGTATGACAATTCTTCAAGGATCTAGAACTAGAAGTACTCTATGATCCAGCCATCCCATTACTGGGTATATACCCAAAGGATTATAAATCATGCTGCTATAAAGACACATGCACATATATGTTTATTGCGGCACTATTCACAATAGCAAAGACTTGGAATCAACCGAAATGTCCATCCGTGACAGACTGGATTAAGAAAATACAGCACATATACATCATGGAATACTATAAAGCCATAAAAAAGGATGAGTTTGTGTCCTTTGTAGGGACATGGATGCAGCTGGAAACCATCATTCTCAGTAAACTTTCGCAAGAACAGAAAACCAAACACCGCATGTTCTCACTCATAGGTGGGAACTGAACAATGAGATCACTTGGACTCAGGAAGGGGAACATCATACACTGGGGCCTATCATGGGGAGGGGGGAGGGCGGAGGGATTGCATTGTGAGTTATACCTGATGTAAATGATGAGTTGATGGGTGCTGATGAGTTGATGGGTGCAGCACACCAGCATGGCACAAGTATACATGTGTAACAAACCTGCACATTATGCACATGTGCCATAGAACTTAAAGTATAATAATAATAAAAAAGAATAAACTCTAAATGACTTGTATTGTCTCCAAAATTTTATAATTTATACTCTGTCGCTGTCTTTCACATGTCATTTATCTACCACTTTGCCCATGCTTCTTTCATGCCAGCCTCCCAGATGTTCTTTCTATTCTAGTAATATGATAGGCCCTTTCCAGTAAACATGTGCTGCTCTTCTCTGTGCCAAAATGTTCTTGATCTAGTCTTTTCATATGCAATGAGGTAGCCACTAAGCCACCACTCAACTTTGAAATTAAATTCATTAAAATTAAATAATTAGGTATTCACATTGCTCTCTCTCTCTCTACACACACACACACACACACACACACACACACACATATATATATATAGAGAGAGAGAGACAGACCTTACAACCTTCACAAAAACTAACTCAAAACGAATGGCAAATCTAAATGTAAATACAAACTATAAAATTTCCAGAATATAACATAGGAGAAAATCAAGATAGCCTTGGATTTACTGATGACATTTTAGATACAACAGAAAAGACATGATCCATGAAAGAAAAAAATGATAAGCTGAACCTCACTAAAATTAATTTTTGCTTTCCAAAAGACACTGTCAAGAAAATAAGTGGACAATTGGGATAGAATATTTACAAACAGTAGATCTGATAAAGGACTGTTAGCCAAAATATATAAAGAATGCTTTCAAAACTCAGTAATAGTGGACAGTCTAATTTTTAAAAAATGAGCCAGAGACCTTAGGACATGATGAGATGTCTGTCTCACCGGGAACGATACACAGTTGGCAAATAAGCAATGAAAAGATGTTCCACATTGTATGTTGTTAGGGAAATGCAAACTAAAACAGCGTTAAGGTTTCACTACACACGTATTAGAATAGGCAAAATCTAGAACATAGACAACACCGAGAGCTGATGAGTATGTAGAGCAGCAAGAGCTGTTACTCATTGCTGAAACAGCATAGCCACTTTGGAATACCAGTTGGTAGTTTCTTACAAAAGTAAACCTATTCTTACATGTCCAGCAATCATAATCCTTGGGATTTACCCAAAGGAACTGAAATCTCAAATTCACACAAAAACCTGCACAAGGATATTTGTAGCAGTATTATTCACAACTGCGGAGACTTGGAGGAAAACAGCATCTCCTTCAGTAGTTGAATAAGTAAACTATCGCCCATCTAGACAATGGAATATTATTAAGCACTAAAAAGAAATGAGTGTCAAGCCATAAAAATGTGAGGAGGAGGCTGGGTGCAGTGGCTCAGGCCTGTAAGGCCTGCAGTTTGGGAGGCCGAAGCAGACAGATCACAAGGTCAGGAGATCGAGACCATCCTGGCTAACATGGTGAAAACCCGTCTCCACTAAAAATACAAAAAAATTAGCCAGGCATGGTGGCCGGTGCCTGTAGTCCCAGCTATTCGGGAGGTTGCGGCAGGACAATCGCTTGAACTGGGGAGGTGGAGGTTTCAGTGAGCTGAAATCGCGCCACTTCTCTCCAGCCTGGGCGACAGAGCGAGACTCTGTAAAAAAAAAAAAAAAAGAAAGAAAGAAAAAAAAAAAAAGTGAGGAGGAAACTTAAGTATATAGTACTAACTGAAAGAGGCCAATCTGAAAAATCTGTAGACTGTGTGATTCCAAATATATGATATCGTACAAAAGATAAGACTGTGGAGACTGTAAAGGAATCAGGAGTGGTCTGAGGTCAGAGACAGGGAGGGATGAATAGGTGGAGCACGGAAGATTTTTGGAGCAGTGAAACCACTCTGTGTGGTACTGTAATGGTGGATACATGTTACTATACACTTGTCTAAATTCAATGAGTGTACAGCACCCAGAGTAAACTATGGACTTTGGGTAATAATGATGTGTGAGTGACTGTGATGCATGTAGGTTCATCAGCTGTAACAAATACCTCACTCTGTGGGGGATGTGAATAATCAGGAAGGCTATGCATGTGTAGGAGGCATGGGCTATGGAAAATCTCTGTACCTTCTGCTCAGTTTTGCTATGAACCTAAAACAGCTCTAAAATCTGAAATCTATTAAACCATTAAATAAATAGATGTAAAAGCTCAAATATTTAGTCACATTGCCTTGTTGTAAATGCCCAATTGCCATTTGTAGCTAATAACTAACAACTAACATCCAACAGAATAGTGTGAAAAACATCTCTATCATAGACAGTTTCATTGAACGGCTCTGCTCTAGAGCAGAAATCAGCAAAGATGTTTTTCATAAAGGGCGGATAGTAAACATTCTTCAGTTTGCAAGCCATAGGAACTCTCTCACAATTATTCAACTCTTCAGTTTTAGCATTAAAGTAGCAATAGTCAATGTACAAAAATAGGCAAAGCTGTGTTTCAATAAAATTATGTTTACAAAACAGGTGGCAGGTTGGATTTGGCCCACAGGTTATAGTTTGTCATTCTCAGATCTACACATTTCTGTGACTAGTTTCTTAACATTAAATCCTTTTCCTTCAAAATTTACCTTGCTATTGAAGCCTTTACAAAACACGGTCTAAATTTTCCTTTCAAAGTCTATTTCCCTTAATTACTTTTAACCGCCAAATTCAATTTGATGTTCATCATAGTATTTATTGATACCTTTATTAATACCTCGATTTACTATAATCATTTAAATTCATTTCATATTGTTTTTCTCCTGTGCAATATGAGTCCAGTAGAGACAGGAGACAGTCTTTCATCATTTTGTCCCAAAGACATAGAATACATTATCACATTTCACTAATAAATCTTTGATGAATGATGCTTAATATAATTATATTTAATATATTATTATTTCATCTGATATATTATGTATATTCCCCCATAAGACTGTAAACATAACAAAGATAGAGATTTAAAAATTTGCATTTATCTCTGAGACCCAGATTTTAACAAAGGACTTGGTACAAATACTATCTTTGCTCAATTGTAAGACTCAATCAAATTTAATATTCAACATCAGTTAATTACACATAACAGAAATAGTACACTAATAGAGTATTTCCCTCTTATTTACAAAGGAAATGTTTCAAGGCCCCTAGTGGATGCCTGAAACCCGGGAAAGTACCGAATCCTACATACATTATTTTTCTTTTTGTATACAGTAATGAATGGGTAGTATATATACTGTGAATATGCTGGACGAAGGAATGATTCACATCCTGGGCATAGTACAAATTTCCCCACATGACATGCAAGTTAAAACTTACGAATTTATTTATTTATGAAATTTTTCATTTAATGTTTTTGAACCACAGTTGACCTTGGGTACATAACGCTGCAGAAAGCAAAACTGCAGACTAAGAGGAACTACTGTACATTAAATGTACACATATCTATGAGCCCCATTATCTTTTAGAAACACTAAATGTGAATAAAGTGGTTGTTAAAGTAGAATAAGAAATAAAGCATGTCTGTTTTATGTAATAGTAGTTATCAAAGTTTAACCATTTTTCTGCCACTGGGCATCCTTACTGAAGCATGTTGCTTTGTCTCTTTAATAACATTACAGGACACAGATAAATTGTATTTAATTTGAAACAGCTGACCAACATATATATACATAGAAAATTCTGTTTTCATTTAAGGTTTCCCGCTGTTTGTGTCTGTGGGCATTATAGAAAGCACAAAAGGAAATTGCCCCTGTCTTTGTAGGAAATGTATTTATTTAACGTGTTTGTACTCTCCCACTTTTTCATGCTAATTACAATAGCTTTTATGAAATAAATTTCTCTTTTATTTAAACGGGTAAAATATATAGAAGAAGAAAGACCCTAGTCTCTTCTCTTTCTTCCCTGATCAAAAGGTATATCAAGAAAATATGCTGTCAGTTACATAGGTAAGATCTCAGGTTTTTCCTATGTTTTCTAGTAAATGTTAGGGATCCTTTGTCTTTTATAATACCGAGAAAACACTGTATTTGAATGAAAATGAAGTTGAGGAATATTACAATTTTAAATATGTTCTTTCTCTGCTCTTTCAGGAGTAGGCCTTACAGTCTCCCATCTCTAGCAATTACTTTTGTTTTAAGGGATTCTTTTTTTACCTTCAGATCCAGTTCAGTCACATTGTATATTGTGTTTTTGTTTTGTTTTGTTTTGTTTTGTTTGGAGATGGAGTTTCATTCTTACTGCCCATGTTGGAGAGCAAAGGTGTGATCTCTGCTCACTGTAACCTCCTCCTCCCGGGTTCAAGTGATTTTCCTGCCTGGCACCCACCACCACACCCAGCTAATTTTGTATTTTTATTTTTAGTAGACATGGGGTTTCACTATGTTGGCCAAGCTGGTCAGGAACTCCTGACCTCAGGTGATGCTCGGCCTTTCAACGTGCTGGGATTACAGGCGTGAGCCACCATGCCCGGCCCCCTGTTTTCTTCTTTCTCTGTTGTCTTCATGTTATTAACTTACAATCATGAGTTGCCAGTGCAAAACGTACATAGACATTATGTCTTTTCTTTCAGATAAATATTGTACAATAGTACGTTGCACTAAATATTTTTTCTACCCCACATTTTAAAATGAAGGTACAAGTTTCATACAGAAAGTTTCACCTTTTGCACTGCACAGTTATGCAAATTTGCAGAAATGTATACAGCCATCAAATTGTCACCATAATCAAGATAAGGTCTAGTTTCATCACCTCAAATATTTGTTCTTTCCTTTATTACAGAAAATTTTCACTGTACAGAGTTAGGTAAGGAAGACTTTATTCGAGATTGTTGCAATAAGGGTAAAGACTACTGCGTAGGAAGGAAAGATTAAACACAATTTCACTGAAACCAAAAGCAGAAAAGTGTACAAGAGCTGGAGTGAGCTAGTGGAAAAGTACTGAAGGACATTAGGGGGAAAGTTGGTCAATGAGGTTGATCAATGTGATTGGGCCATCTGTGTTTGCTAATTGGTACTCATGAAAGTTAGGCTCCTGCCCTCCCACAGGGACTGGAAGATTGGAACTCTATCTTTCTTGCTGATTACATTTTAAAGAAATAGCTCCCAGGTCCTTGAAAAAAGATATTCTAGGTTGTAAAAATGGCAACAGGCTGCTAGGAGAGGATTTACATCTCAAAAGGACAGAGAAAGAATTTACAACAGCAAGTTTTAAAAGTAAACGCACTAAGAAAAAAGAGGCCTATAGTCAGGAAGAAACCTATCTAAAATTTAGTCAGGCTGAGGAGACCATTAGGGTCTTCTTGGTTACCTTTGTGTAATCAACTGTCTCTTTACTTCAGGCCTCCAGGAATCACTGAACTGTTTTGTGTCTCAATAATTTTGTTTTCCCATGAACGTAATAGCAATGAAATCACATAGTCTATAGCCTTTGAATGTGTGTTTTAAACTCTGCATAAGGCATTTTAGAGTCATGCAGGCTGCCAGGTATATCAGCAGTTTATTCCTTTTCCATTCTTGTGTAAAATTCTGTTGCATAGATTTACTATATTGTGCTTTTACATGTCCCAGTTGAAGGACATTTGGGTTATTTCCAGATGTAGGCAATTATAAATGAAACTGCTTTAAATAATCACTTACATGTTTTTATGAGACCATAGATTTTTATTTCTGTTTGGAAACCATAGATTTTCCTTTCAGCTGGGTAAATATCAAGGAATTAGGTTGCTGGGTCATATAATACCTTTAACTTTATAAGACACAATCAAACTGTTCACCAAAGTGCTTGTATGTTTTGCGTTTCCACCAGCAATCTATTAGTTTTAGTTGCTATGCCTTCTTGAAAGGACTTGTTTTTGTTTGTTTGTTTGTTTGTTTGTGATGGAGTCTGACTCTGTCACCCAAGCTGAAGTGCAGTGGGGTAATCTCTGCTCACTGCAACCTCCGCCTCCTGGGTTCAAGTGATTCTCCTGCCTCAGCCTCCCAAGTAGCTGGGATTACGGGTGCCTGCCACCATGCCCGGCTAATTTTTTTTTTTTTTTTTAATTAAAGACAAGGTTTCACCATGTTGGCCAGGCTCACCTCGAACTCCTGACCTTCAGTGATCCGTCCACCTCAGCCTCCCAAAGTGCTGGGATTACAGTTGTGTGTCACTGCACCCAACCCTGACTTAGTATTTTTAGCGTTTTATTTTATTTTTCATCTTAGTCACTTTAGTAAGTGTGTAGTGATAACTAATCATATAAATGTACAGTTTTCTGTTGGCTAATTGTGTCTCAAATGTTTCTGCCAAATTTTATTAGGTTATTTGTTTTTTATTATTTATTTTTTAGTATTCCTTTTGTAATTTAAAAACAAATCTTTTATTAGATTTATAATTTCAAATATTTTTCCCATATTGTTACCTTTTTTTTTTTTATTCTTTTAAGAGTATCTTTCTGAGTGACATCACAGAAGCTACCGAGTGACTATCAGAAGCTACGGTAGCTCTTTCCACCACTGTCTCCCCCCAAAAAAGAAAATACAAAACAATGAGTAAATAACTGCTTTTCAACCAAAATAACTTAAGGAGAGTACTGAAGAACAATAAAGAAGCAACAGAAATTCTATACAGCACAGAAACCTGGGAGGACCACACAGAGAAAGAAAGAAAACACCTTACCTTTACCACCTCATCTCTCCAGTTAGGATTAGATCGGAACCGGAGAGACTTCTCCCTGAAGGAAAATTTTAAACGAAATGACCTCAGTAGCCCAAACCACCACTAGAGAATCCTGAAATCTTCACTACTGAAGACTCCTGGTGTTGTCACAGGCACTGAACCCAGCTGAGGGAGCTTTCTGTAGTTTACTTCCAGTGAAGGAACCAATGCTGTACCCTATGCCCCCAACGTGACTCGTGATGCTACTGCTCTACACCATCTTGGAATCTGAGCCGCTGCTAGAATGCGTCCTGCCCCACAGATGAGTAGCCATTGCATCCTTCCATCCCTGAGGCTCAGCTTCCACTGCATCCAGTAGCATACTATTTCTGAGCGGATCTGCAGCTATGCCCTACAAACTAGGGTCAAGCTATCACTGAGCCACTTGATCCACCCATCCCATTCGCCCATGCGCCTTCTCCTTAAGGTTCAGCTGAAGAGACACGGAGGCTCAAACTACCAGAACAGTCACACCCACAGCACTACAGCTGAGTCAGCACTCTTCCCTTCAGTGGCTCAGGTCTTCTGTAATAAACACCAGCGAAGTCAAATTCTGTTACTACAGCAAAGACACCCAGTACTACAGGAAAGTCAGGCCTCTGTGAAACCGGAGCATTCAAACTCCCAGTCCCCTAGCAGATGTTGTGCCCTGCCCCCACCGGGAACACTAGGCCACCTGCACATTGAAGCCCTAACTCTCCTTCTCAGTGCCAGAGGTGAGGAAGTGCCCTGTCCTTCAGAGTCTTCAACGGTACCAGCACATCAAAGTACTTGCATATCCCAGCCACTACTGACACAGCACCACATCCCCAGGGATCCAGAGGCTTTGTTGAACCATGTAGCGTCACTTGCTGGAGCCAAACATATGCAGTGCTTTTCATCCCAGGGAACCAGAACCTTGGCTGAGCTGTGCACCCTGTCCTGGAGGCTAACCTGCCACAGCAGCATCTTGCCATTCTTGGGTTCTTGCTACTGTGGCACTTGACCTCACAGAGCCTGGAATATTGCCATATCCCATTATCCAAGGATTCCAGAGTTAATACTGTGTGGTAAATTATACCTTGGACTCCAAACGTCCTGTGTGCTCTATTGGTTCAGGATCCTGATTTGCAACTACCCGTTATTCCCCAGGGCCTAACCATCCAGAGAAGCCTTTCTTTCCACAGAGCTATGACAGTACTGTGCCCTGTCCCCAGAGTGGGAACCACAGCTACATCATTCTAGCTAGTTCCAAGTTGATAGGGTGTGTCTCAGAGAAACAGACCCCAACTTAATGGGAGAACTGCATCTGCTTATACCTTAGAGAGTGAACATGTGCCTCAATTGCCAGGTACTGTAATAGTTTCAGTAGACCCTGAGCCCAGGAACTCAGCTCCACCGCTGCTCCAAGCACCTATCCCTTAGATCCCTGTGCCAATGTAGCTGCCTCTGAGTTATGTCAGACCAAAAACTGAGAGAGATTCCAGCAGTAAAGATTTCCCACTGTCAGAAAACAAGAACAAGAGGATTCCTAAAGCCCATGCCCTAATAACCTATGTAGCCACTGCTTCTGCATACCACAGACTTCTATATCAGTCACAAATGAAGAAGCTGCACAGAAACTATCCAACTGAACCCACACAGAACAAGAGTCACCATACCTTGCCCAAACAGGACCCTCAAGCCCATACACAGGTTAAAGTCTTTTTCCACAAAACCACTTTATCAGTAGTTGCTGCACCATCGGATGTGTACACATTAGTTCAGGGACACAGGAAATATGAAAAAGCAGGAGATATGATACCACCAAAGAAAGAGTAAATCTCCAGTATCTGATCCCAAAGAAATGGAGATTTACAAACTTCCTGAAAATAAATTCACAATAATGATTTCAAGGAAACTCAGTGAGATCTAAGATAATTCAAATAGACAATTCAATAAAATAAAAATGTATATTCTAAATAAAAAATTTAATACAGACATGTATTTTACAATAAATATCTTAAAAGAACTAAGCACAAATATTAGAGCTGAATAAATCAATCAATAAACTATAAAGTACAATTGAGATAATTGAGAGCTTCAATATCAGACTAGGTTAGTCAGAAGAAAGTCTATAAACTTAAAGACAGATCGTTTGAAAAGACTCATTTTGAGGAAAAAAAGAAAAACAGTGAAAATGACTAAAGATAGCTATGAAACATACGGGATACAATTAAGCAAATGAATATTCACATTGTGAGACTTTAAGAAAGAAAAGAGACAGAAAGGAAAAGAGAATTTAATTAATAAAATAGTTGCTGAAAACTTCCCAAATTTGGGGAAAGATACAGGTATTCGTATGCATGAATCTCAAAGGTCTGAAATAAATGGACCCAAACAGATCCATTCAGACACACATTACACTGAGCCACTGCTAGAATGTGTCCTGCTCCACAGATGAGTAATCACTGCATCTTTCCATCCCTGAGGCTCAGCTTCCACCACACCCACTAGCATGCTATTTCCCAGTAGTTGCATAACCCAGCATCACTACTGACACAACACCGCATCCGCAGGGATCTAGAGGCTCTGTTGAACCATGTAGTGACACTTACTGGAGCCAAACAGATGTAGTTTTGCAGATTTCTCTTTCATTTAAAGAGAAAAATTTTAAAGCAGCAAGAGGATAGTGTCAAGTCACATATAAGACAATCCCCATTACTATCAGCATATTTCTCAGGCAAAATTTTGTAGGCAGTGAGAGAATGGAATCATACATTAATATTGAGAAAGTGGGAACAGGGAAAGCTCTCCACCAAGAATATTCTAGCTAGAAAATCTGTTATTCAGAAATGAAAGATAATTTTTTTTTCATAGACAAGCAAAAGCTGAGGAAATTTATTATCACTACTTTTAACCTATAAAAATATTAAGGAAGTCCTTTAAGCAAAAATAAAAGGATGATAACTACTATCATGAATATGTATGAAAATATAAAACTCAGTGGTAGAAATAAATTCATAGGAAAATCCAGAATACTCAAATACTGTAAGGGTGGTGTGTCAACCATACATATGTCTAGTAAGAAGATTAACGATCAAAACAGCCAAAAATAACTAAAGCTACAAAAACTTTTAAGAAATGCACAATATGAGATATAAATAGCCAGGAGCAGTGGCTCATGCCTATAATCCCAGCACTTTGGGAGGCTGAGGCGGGTGGATCACCTGAGATCAGAAGTTTGAGGCCAACCTGGCCAACATGGTGAAACCTCATCTCTACTAAAAATACCAAAATGAGCTAGGCATGGTAGTATGTGCCTGTAATTCCAGCTACTTGGGCAGACGCAGGAGAATCACTTGAACCCTGGAGGTGGAGGTTGCAGTGAACCTAGATTGTGCCATTGCACTCCAGCCTAGGTGACTGAATGAGACTCTGAGTCAAAAAAAAAAAAAAAAAAAAAAAAAGACATAAATTGTGACAACAAAAATATAAACTGTGTGGGGAGGGTAAAAATGTTGCACACTTATATTCAATAAAAGTTAAGTTGTTATCTAGCTTAAAACATTAGATTGTAAGTATCTAATATTTTGTAAGTCTTAGGGTAGCTGCAAAACAAAGCAAACATCTACAGAAGATATACACGTGATAAAGAAAATGGAATCAAGGCTTAACATTGTGGAAAGTAAACTAATTGCAAAGATGATAGACAACAAGAAAAGAAGAAGGAAAAAAAAAGGTTCTATAAAATAACCAGAAAACAACCATGTAACAAAATGGGAATACTAAGTTCTTATTTATAAATAATAATTTTGAATGTAAATAGATTAAATTCTCCAATTCAAAGACATAAAATTCATGAATGGATTAAAAACAAGATCTAAGGGCATGCTAACTACAAAAGATTCTCTTAAGCTTTAAAGATATACTTTGGCTGAAAGTTAGAGTAGAAGAAGTTACATCTTGCAAATGGTAACCGAAAGAGAGCATGAGTGACTATACTTACAGCTAATAAAATAAATATCAAGTAAAAACAACAAAAAAACTGTTGCAAGAGACAAAGAAGGTCATTATTTTATGATAGAGGGGTCAATTTATCAAGAGGAAATCCTCTTGATGTCATGATGATCTTTTATTTTTTCTCTGGTTGATATACTCAACTTTATCTTATAGCTTATTTATTGAATTTTTTATTCACTTCTCTATTTTTAATGTCAAAGATTTTTTTCTTATGCTAGGAAAATTCCATTTCTACAGTGAACTGATCTTTCTTTATAGGTGCATTATCTAAATTCTTCTCTAAAAATATTCAATACAGCATTTTGGATTTTTTTTCTGCTTTCTGTATTGTCTTTATTTTCTCTGAGATTTTTTCCTGTCCTTACTTCCCTTGCCTACCCCCACCTCCTGTTCTTTCATGTTTTCTGTTCATTCAGAGTGAGCTAATAATCTGATTGGATAAAATTTCACGGTGCCTTGAATGGGCAGAATAATATTGCAAAACAATGACAAAGTTGAGAGGCTGGTGCTTTCCAGTTTCAGAACTTATTACAAAGTAATTCTTACAAAATCTTATTACACTAATTGAAACTTTGTTGCTGGTGTAAATATAGACATATAAGTCATGGGAATTCAATGTAGAGTGCAGCAATAAAACAACATATCTATCACCAACAGATTTCCATAAGGGTACCAAAGCAATGAATTGACAAACAGCAGTCTCTTCAAATAGTTCTGGGATAATTGGACATCCACACACAAAATAATAAAGCTGAGCCTCTACCTCATACTACATATGAAAATGCAAAGTGGATGGGAACACTTAAATATAAGAGCTAAAATTATAAAAATATTTGAAGAAGACAAAGGAGCAAATCTCATGACCTTGGATCTGACAATAGGTTTTTAGATTTGACATCAAAAGAAAAAGCAACAAAAGATAAAATCTATTAATTGGATTTTGAGAAAATTATAAAACATGTTTATAGTTTTAAAAATAAAAATTTTTCATATATTCTTACTTTTTAATCTCTGTATTTGAATTATCCATTTGGTCATATATGTTGCTCATCATTTTTAGTATTTAACGTACTAACCATTAAACATAGTTACACTATTCTGATAGTTCCAACATCTGAGTAATTCTGTGTGTAGTTGTTTTATTTTCTTTGGCTCTTGACAAGTCATTTCATCTTTTTGTTGTTTTCTATGTCTTAAATAATTTCTTGTTTGGTTTTGTTAAAAGATATCTGTTTGCATAGGATATAGAAACTAATATAAAGGATTTCATGCCTAGAAATGGGCACATCTATCTTTCTATTAGGTCTTTGGTGTAGAGTACTTAGTCTAGGAAATAACTGAGCTAACTTCTTATGGGTATGGTTATCCTCAGTATATTACATGCTCTATTATTAGATTCCTCTATTATTATCTTGTGCTTATGGCAATAGTTGGTTTCCTAAGGATTTTTCTCAATGTCTGTCTACTCTCAGCAGCATTAGGTCTCTCCCTCTCCTCCTCCTCTTCCTCCTCCTCCTTCTCCTCCTCCTCCTCCTCTTCTCCTTCTCCTTTTCTCCTCTTCCTCTTCCACCCTTTCCTCTTCTTCTCTTTCTCTTTCTCTTCTCTTTCTTCTCTTTCTCCTTCTTCTTCCTCCCTTTTTCTCCTGGCCTCAGAGACAATCTCTATCCATCTTCTTGCCCTTCTTACAACATTTGATTGCTGTGCTTTTAGTTGATACTTTTAGCCTGTTTCAGAGGTTAAAAAGAAGCTCTCTGTTGTTCAGGTTAAGGTTCTTAGGCAGGCACTGTGTTACAGGGTTTTGAAACTGAGCATTTCTCAATGATTTTGCCCAGATATTTGCAGTAGGTCTAAGAATAGTATTAATTTTCTCACTCAACCAGGGATAGACAATCTTTTCTTTTCTTCTCACCCATAGTTGCAATGTGTTCCTAGTTTCCTAAAAGTGTAATGGTATTTATTTTACTTTTCCCAGATGTTAGCTTTTACGGAGATTAGCTTTTATGGAAGCAATAATATTAAGTTGAATAATTTTAAGATCTTGTCTTTCTCACTAGATAACTTAATCATCTAAAACATTCTTAAGAATCCATTATGATCTCAATAATATGAGTCCTGAAAAAAAAAATTCTTTATCTGTTAAAATTTTTATCCCACACTTCAAAACTAAATCTGTCTTGGCCTCGTGGATCATTCAGATATCCCGTGTGAAGGACAATCTCATTTTCATAATCACCATGGCATTATTTAGAAAAGCACTAGAGATACAGTAGAATAGTAACACTAGATGCAGTAGAATAGTTGGTGGTGATGACATTCCATTGGTAGTGCTTTCCTGTATTTCTGGAGTATATTAGGCAGTGATTTAAAAACTAAACATATTTACAAAATTTAAACACTGGTGACAAGCACATCTGAGAACTGAAGGCAAAATATATTTGTTAAAAGCAGTTCATTATTTGACATCATGGAAACTCACTGAATAGTCCCCAGTTCCCTTCTCCAGTGAAGTAGGAGTCATAATTTGGAAATGAACAAATAATAAAGAAAACAGGTACTGATCAGTCAAGTCTAATAGTACAGAAAAATTTACCTTTTCTGGGAATAATTATCCAGGGATGCATCCCAGTGATATATTTCAGGAAAAACATATTGTTCCTTTTTGGAGAAGATATAAGTGTACTTGTTAGAGATACTTAAATGATCTGCAACTTTGGGAATTCTGCAATGACAAGGGTTGCTACATCAAACAAATACAAAAGCAATATTTTTTAGGTTTTACATCAAGACACTTCATCTGTTGATTAAAAATGGCAAATCTTTCTAAAGTAGTAAATTATCCAAACTACATTTAATAATATAACAATTTAGTAAATTATCAGTCACTTCTAATGACAAAAATCTTAAGTTTATTTCTTGTCAGTTTCATCAGCTGCTTTGAATTATTTTCTTCTTCCTTTTAAAACAAAATTGTCACGTACTTAAGATATTAAAAAGAGTATCAAAATTAGTTCAGCCATTATAGAAAGTAGTTTGGTGATTTCTCAAATAATTTAAAACAGAGCTAGCATTCAACCCAGCAATTCCATTATCAGGTATGTACCCAAAGAAAAATAAATTGTTCTGTCATAAAGACATACACACCAGTATGTTCATCACAAAACTGTTCACAATAGCAAATACAGGGAATTTACCTATATGCTCATCAATGGTAGACTGGATTTTTTAAAAAATGACACATACACTGTGGAATCCTACAAAGTCATAAAAATGAATCAGATCATACCCTTTACAGAAACCTGGATGGAGCCAAAGACCATTATCCTAGGTGAACTAAGACAGGAACAGAAAACCAAATTCCACATGCTTTTATTAATAAGTGGGAACTAAACATTGAGTACACAAATCCATCAGATCTTGTGAGAATTCACTCACTATCACAAGAACAGCATAAGGGAAACCACTCCCATGACTCAATTGCCTCCACCTGATCTCTCCCTTGACACATGGGGATTATAGGGATTACAATTTGAGGTGAGATTAGGGTGGGGACACAGAGCCAGACCATATCAGTAGGCATAGATACTGAGGCCTGCTTGAGAGTGCAGGGTGGGAGGAGGGTGAGGATCAAAAAATACCTATTGGGTACTATGCTTGTTAGCTGGATGATGAAATAATCTGTATACCAAACTCCGATGACATGCAACTTACCTCTAAAACAAGCCCGCACATGTACCCATGAACCTTAAAGTCTAAAAAATGAATATCAGCAAATGAGATAATAAAAATGTTAGTTCAAAATATCAATTCTCATTAGTTTTTTCATACTAGTCATTTAATTATGATTTTTGATATAGAACTAAATGTTTTTACCACTACTCTTTGGTTTTCACCATTGATAATATAAAGAAAGAGGAAAGTTTGCTTACTACTTACTGCCTTAGAGCAAAGTTCTGCTTTAGGCATTTATTTATCTTCATATAAACTGATCATGGCACTAATAAATCTTCACATAAAAGAGTTTGAAACATCAGTTCTAGGAAACTGTGATGGCTTATTCTGAGTAATATAACAAAAAAAGATCTCTTTCAAAAGGCCGTACACATATGTATAAAGACACTTTCAGATAATGCCTAAGTTAACCAATATGAATTAATTAGTTAATTCATAGCTCACCATCACATTTACAGTAGCAAAGCTAATCATTTAAATCTTCTTTCATTAGGCACATTTGTGGCTATTAGTAAGAGATGATGCACTGAAATTTTATAGACATATGACATGTTTGTGAATTATTCCATACTAGAAATCTAGGCATATGAATACTTTCACATGTTCATATTTAGATACTCACACACACACACACACACGCAATCAATACTTAAAACTATAAATGGTCATTTTCACTCTAAATAAAATACAAATATTTAAACGATCAACTTTTCATAACTGCAAAGCTTTGCCTGTGTATGATCATTCATAGAAAAAAAAAGATGAGTATTAAATTATAAACATACAGTCTAGCAACAGCTCCATTAAAAAAAGAATACTTATGAGCAAGGCCCAGCCTTATCTGACTCCTAAGGCTGAGCCATAAACTACTACATTACAGTGCTCTATTTATATTAATTCTAACAGAAGAAACAGTGGGACATTTTGACCCTTAAAAAAAAATAATGAGAGCCATTCTCTCCAGATTGTTTCTTTATCTAATGTGAGAGAGGAGAAAAAAATGACTACCAATCTAGTTAGTTTAGCCACTGGAAAATTAGATTCATATCTCCTCTTTATAATCCCCATAGGATTTGTTATAAACTTAGTTTAGAAGCCCAAAAGTGTAAATGAATTTGAGTGAGCATTGTGACGTCTTCATTTATCAAATTAACGGACCACCAACTTAGCAATCAGGAGATAGCCTGAAGAAAATAGGGCCCCCCAAAAGCGAGTTTTCCTTTGTGATGAAGAGTAGAAATTCTGAGTCCAGAAGACATACCTGCTTTTGGAAAAGTGCCAGAGTAATGGTGCCTGAGAAATCAGTAGTAAGGCGACTTTTCAATGCAGAAGGAAAGTACCGTGGAGGAAATATAATTAATGATGAGTACATTTTGTCTTAGACCATGTCTAATACCTAATTTGCTAGGAACTGTTTCTTTTTCTTCTCCCCAGAGGTCTTCAGTAACTTCTACCAGTTCCTTAATCTACACTAATCTAAATCCCTTTAGACCCAATTACATAGTTGTATCACAGAAAGAGCTAAAAATTTGTACTAAATCGGACGCTCAGGAAATGTATATGTACATGTAATGGCAACATTTTCCTAGATAAGTCATTCCCTTCATGGTCTGTGATGCTATTTTGAGCAGATTCAGAACTATTTCCCTCAGGAAAGTCCTAATTCTGTGTTCAGGATTCTTGCTACCCACCTTATTCAGTGGAGAAGCCTAGCCTCCAATTATGAAAAGAATATAAATCATACCTTATAAGTGATTTGTAAATTTAATTTTTATTCAAAACTCAGTCTAGTGTGAGACACTGGTATCTGAAGCAAATCAAAAGTAATCAATTTTAAAGCAATGAAAGTTAGTGATAATTTTTAAACAGGTAAATTAAAAGTTAAACTTATAGCAGAAGTTTCAGACAGAATTCAAGGCTCTTTCTACACCATTTATCTCAATCACAACCCCAGATACTTCAAACACTATTGAGATCTGTGTATTGTAGGTCTTTTGTCAAATAGTGACATTATGCCTGTCAACAACTGCCTTGAATCTTCAGTTATTTATTATCAGCTGACCTTAGTTAAAATATGTTATTTCAAAGGACTATTCTAAGGTGTAAGTTAGTCATTCTTGATATACTTAGGCAAAATTATGTTACACACAACGAGCTGTCTTCAAAGCATTTCCCAACTACCTGAGTGTGTCTAGAACAGACCTTTCCAGCCGTATCCGTGGCATACTGGGTGAGCTCCATGGATTAGAGATAGAACAGCTAAAAATCGTGCAGTCCAATCTGAGAACTATTCTGAAGTGAAAATAATGCTAAAATTATTACAATTTAACAATTTTGAAATGTGAGTCAATACAATATTTTATTTTATTCTCTATATGTTTATTTTCAAAATAAATTATTTCCTATATAATAAAAATACTACATTGCTATGTACATTAAAGCAATAAAACATCATCATGTTTGATATGGTTTCCTCTGTGTCCCCACCAAAATCTCACCTTGAATTGTAATAATCCCTATATGTCAAGAGTGGGACCAGCTAGAGGTAATTAGACTATGGGGGCGATTGCCCCCAGGCTGATCTCCTGATAATGACTGAGTCTCACGAGATCTGATGGTTTTGTAAACGTCCGGCATTTCACCTGCTTGCACTCATTTTCTCTCCTGCCGCCCTGTGAAGATGTGCCTTCCACCATGATTATAAGTTTCCTGAGGCCTCTCCAGCCATGCTTGAGTCAATTAAACCTCTTTTCTTTACCCAATCTTAGGTATTTCTGGGTATATTGAAAATATCTTTCAACTTAATTGATTTCTAAATCATTTATATTTATTTGTTGACAGTATTTATCGAATCACTTTATTTTACACATATTATCAGTATCTTATTTTTTAGTTACCTGTAATATTTATGAGTTGCATTTTATGGCTTATATACTTGAAAAATGATTATTTTAATAGAATCTTCTCAGTAAATACTTAGTATTTACTCAGAAAATACTCAGTAAATACTGATACTGGTACTGATATGGTTTGGCTCAGTGTCCCTACCCAAATCTCATCATGAATGTTGAAGGAGGGACCCAGTGGGAGGTTACTGGATCATGGCAGTGGTTTCCCTCATGCTGTTCTCTTGATAGTGAGTGAGTTCTCAAAAGATCTGATGGTTTAAAAGTGTTTAGCAGTTTCCCCCTTTCTCTATCTCTGCCTCTCCTGCTGCTATGTAAGACCTGTCTTGCTTCCCATTTGCCTTCCACCATAATTGTCAGTTTCTTGAGGTCTCCCTAGCCGTGTGGAACTGTGAGTCAATTAAACTTCTTTTGTTTATAAATTACCTAGTCTTGGGTAATTCTTTTCAGCAGTGCAAAAATGGGCTAATACAGGTACTGATATACCTTGTAAGCTCAGATCATTCTGCTAAATAAAAACCATCTTTAATTGTAATTTTTTATGTCTAAAAGTTTCAGCCTAAATATTTTCTTAGCTATTATATTTTCACCTTCAATCAGTGTTCCCTAGTGCAAGAAATCATTTATTAAAACCCATATTAATTCATTGTTTCTATATTGATTCTATTCAATGTTTCACAAAATTTAGATACTACCAAGATATAGGCACTCTCAAAACTATTATTTTTTTTCATAGTGTACCATATTAGAGTGAACCTCCTTAGGCTGCCTTTTCAGAATTATGCATTTAGTCATAAAATTAATATTGCCTATTCAACTGTAGTAAAGATCGATCTAGAAGGATCTTATATATCAATGCCTGTACCCTTCATCACATCTGCAAAGTCCTTTTTGCTATACAAAGTTACATAGTCACTGGTTCCAGGGGTTTGAGGGTTGACATAATTGGGGGCCATCATTCTACCACATACACACAATTATAGCTATTCATTGCTTAACTGCAGGATTATGTTCTGAGAAATGCTTTGTTAGGTGATTTCACCCTTGTGGGAACATCATAGAGTGTACTTACATAAACCTAGGTAGTATAGCTTGTTGTTTTTGGACTACAAACCTGTACAGAATGTTACTGTTTTAAATACTGTAGGCAATTGTAACACAATGGTTTTTGTGTATCTAAATATAGAAAAGATATAGTAAAAATACTGTGTATAACCTTTGCGTATGCAGCCCATCATTGACTGAAGTGTCATTATGCAGCAGATGATTATGTTTTTATAAAAATATTTATTTTTACCTATAAAATATATTTTGAATGAAATATGGTACATCTAATTTTTAAAGATTTTTATTGTGAGATAAAAGCAAGAAATGTATATTAGCTGGACATCACAGCTCTGATACAATTAGTGTCATATTATCAAGAAAAATTTTAAGGACATGAGTCTTAGTGATAAATGTTTAAGTGGGTAAATTATTTTTTTGTTGTTGTTTATTGGCACTTCAATATATTGACTCTTCAATAATGTAAAGCTCCTCCTTCAACCCAAACTCTCTGAATTTTCTTTCAAGTTTCAGTGGGTCTAAATTCTTTTTATTTTTATTTTTTAATATTTATACAGTAGTTTTAATGAGATTCGGTGGAAGCAAAACTCTCAGTGCTAACAATGTGTGAGGAGGGTTAAATGAGGGAACATACTCAAACATTTCACAGTATTAAAGAAAGAAAAGTTATGCATATTACTTGATTGTGTACCTATTCAAGTAACATGGGTGGTAGGGGAAGAAAAAAAATATTTAAAAATAAGAAAGGTGAGACTCTTACAGAATGTAATTTTTAACAAGTGCATTGTGTTTACAAGTTACTCTCTAGATCTGTTCAAATGAAAATTTTCTGTATCCCTGGTCTAATAGGGTAGCCATCAGCAACAGGTGGCAATGTAACACTTGAAATATGGTTAGTATGACTGAGGAAGTGAATTTTAATGGAATTTTTAAAGTTTAAATATACATAGCCATGCACATCATGGCCATTGATGGACATTGAGGCAGTGCAGCTTTACTTAAAGAATCAGAAAAAGTTATATGTAATCCTTGTAATGCATTTTTTAAAATATTTAATGTGTATTTTATAGAGCTTTAGGCTAAGTATGTATATCTTTTTAATGTAGGCTATGATATAGAATTTTGTCCTTCAGAAAAATTAAAATCACATTCAAAATCACAACAGAAATATATAATAGCAACCAACTTCATCAAGAGTATCATATTTTCCAATTTTTTCTTTCTTACAATTTTAATTTCTTTTTAAGTTAATGTAAACCTTTTCTTAAGAAAATGGAAAATGAACCTCAGCAGCAATATAACTGGCTCAAATGCTTCAGCACTGAAAACAAAGCAAAGCAAAGCAAACAAAACAAGCAAAAAGCCTCTTATAAATAAATTTTATAACCACTAAATGTTTATCCATAAAGCTGATTCATGTACTTTATCTGCCTTGCATTTGAAATTTTTTAAATTATTTATTTATTTTTATGGTGGAGTCTCGCTTTGTCTCCTGGCTGGAGTGCAGTGGTGCGATCTCGGCTGACTGCAACCTCCATCTCCCGAGTTCAAGTGATTTTCCTGCATCAGCCTCCTGAATAGCTGGGACTATAGGCGCGCCTCACCACACCCAGCTGATTTTTTTTGTATTTTTAGTAGAGAGAGTGTTTCACTATGTTGGCTAGAATGGTCTCAATCTCCTGACCTCGTCATCTGCCCACCTTGGCCTCCCAAAGTGCTAGGATTATAGGGGTGAGCCACCATGCGCAGTCTGCTTTTGAAATTTATTGTGGATTTTGTGACATTTGTTCATAAAAATGCAAAAATTTCCCTTTTCTTTCCTTGAAGGCACTGGCAAATCAGCAGCCGCTGGTAACTTTTGTTGCTATCATTGCCATCAAAACAACAATGTATCTTGAATTATTTTAATATAATGACCGTACTTTTGTATATTTTATTTCAGATCATCCATTCAATATTCAGCTTTAATAGTCCAACAATTTTATTTTACCAGAATTCAGTTTTTTAACACTCCATTTCCATCTCAATGTAAAATAAACCAACCAACAAACAAATAAGTAAACTACAAATAAATAAAACTCCCAAAATCCAGTATTAAAATATTGTTGTTTATGCCTTGGATGTCTATTCTCCTGGGGCATAAGAAATTATTTAATTGATAATCAAGTTAGTATTGTGCCTCTGTCAGAAATATCTTGAAGAGCTACAAACTAATGTACACCCTGTCAAATAAGTCCCCCAAAATATAATACATTAAACCAATGTTTTGATTAATAACCAACTTAGTGGTCAATTATAATTATGTGTAGAGGAACAATTAGGTATTTATTGTATGGATGTTTCACATTTCAGTCATGGCTAAAAATGTAGGCATTAGCATCATATAATGACAATTACATGCACACATCAAGCTTCAGTAATATGCCTCAGTCTTCCAAATTTTAATTTAGGCAAAATTATGCATATATAAATTTTAATTGGTATAATATTCTTGATATTGAAATTGCAGTCCAATGAACTTATTTTAATTGTTCCCAAATTAAGAGTGGATATAAACATGTAGGTAATTATGCAAACATATACTTGAATCAAATTCTTATATAAGTTTTAGCTTAAAATTTAGCAATAAGCATAAATCACTATCAAGTTAGCATCATTACATAATATTGAGAGAAATTTTAGTAATACCTTGAAGATAATCACAAATATTTAGAATTTTAGAATAGGTTTAGTTATATAAAACATGTCCTTTCATCTATAAATGAGTATTCAGTTTGTGGCCTAAAGCTAGTGTCAGACTTTTGGAGTTTATATATATTTTTAATAACTGTGAGATTTTTAAATTAATATATTTACACTCTCTTTCATAGTTCCTCTAGTGATCAATAAAAGATCTGTTGAGTTGATTATTTACAAAGTTGAGGCTCTTGCTATTCAACATTCCCGATTTCAAAGATTTCACAAATAGCTTTTACCACTACTAACCAAAGTGTATTATCTAACACAGATGCTAACAATTTTAATCCTCATCCAATAATTTCTTTTCTATTGCATACTCAGTAAGCAACATGAATTCTAGTTCATCAGAAAGTGGTTCTTCAGTTCAATGAATGCTGTTTAATTACCATAATTTTATAGCATTTTTCCTCCGAATATATGTCAATTTGTTAAACTATAAACAATCAACTGACTTTGTTAAGCAGTCCAAAAAGGAAGAATACTCTAGTCAATGTGAACAGATGAGTACATAAATACATAAATTTTTAATATTGTTTATCTTTTAATGTGAAATTTGGAAAAATGACATGAACAGAGAGAGAAAGTCAGAGATACAAAAGAATATTACAAAATTGTCCTCTTGTACTAATGGTACCTGAAGAAAATAAAATTACTGTCTATAAAACTCTTTGCCCTGAAGGTGGCAGAATAATTGTGCTGGGTATATACATCTTTTTAGATTGGATAAATAGTATAATTGGATCACGTGAGAAGAGAAAAGGAGGTTCACAAATCACATAAGTTAACCCAGAATAAGTTATTTTTAGTGATCTTTCATCTAGTATGCATCATGGCCAGGTTCTCATTTCTACTTGTGTGTTTTCTTTAGGGCAGTTTGATAAGCGTTTACCCAAAGAAATTATCTGAGAAGAACCTCTTTTATGAAGCAATTCTCCTTTGGTTTTTGACCTTTTTCTTCATCCAATTAAAGAGTAGGACAGCTAGAAATGTTTCTGCTCATAAGAAATATGACAATGATACAAGGACTTTAATAACCAATAGCTAATATCTAACAAAATTTGATTATTTAACATGAATATTGGCAAGTTAATATTAATTTTATACAGTGTTGTGTTTTTCCTAGTGATTTTCCTATCACTAGGAAAAATCCACTCATCCATATCTATCTAAAATCCACTCATCCATGTCTATCTAAACTCATTTTTGAACTCTTTCCTTGTTATATATACTATATTTAATGAGTAAAAGATGCATTGTGTGGTTTGATATATGTTTTAACATGTTCATTTTACTTAGACAAATCTTGCCCAATCTTATGTTCTGCTATGTGCAGTGCTTATTGATCTTTCTTTCTTCCACATCATGATGGTACAAGGAAATAATTGATGTGCAAGTGTGTGTGTGTGTGTGTATATTTCCTACACTGTCTGGTATAGTGCTAAAACAGTAATTATTAACTGTTCCAAAAATAAGAATGTACACGTGTATACAAACGTATACATCCATAATAAATTATGTCACATTAATAGAACTGATCAGCAGAAGTCACATTGCTTCTACCCATAATAACAATAACGATAGCCATTATATAACAGCAATATAATAGTAGCAATAGTTTGATCATGTGAGAGAGTTAACTTCTGAGTGAATAATCAACTTTTTCCTGGAAATATTTAAATGATAGCACATAAAATGCAAAATCATTGCTATGTCAGAAGTTTTGTCAGCAACCACATGGTCTAAGAGATACAAACTTTGAATAAGTAAGTAAATGTCCAGAAAAATTATATTATATTTGCTGTTAAAAAATAAATAAAACCAAACATAACTCCACGTGATTCTTTGAGTCTTTCTTATTTTGAAAATACCAGGGTTTGAAATGAAAATTAAATGTCTGTTATATTACATTGTCATTGTGTGTGTGCGTGCATGCAAGTACATAAAGAGAGTGAGAGACAGAGACAAAGTGGCAGAAACACACACACACACACACACACACAGAGAGAGAGAGAGAGAGAGAGAGAGAGAGCCTACACCATGATTTAATATAATGTCATAATCTGAGTTTCAAGATCTGCTTAGTAGAGGTCCAGAAAAATCTTAAGTCAAAGGAATAAAGGAGAATAGGATAAACATTGGAACAGCAGGGAGCAACTGTTTTCACCTGGGAAACCAGACAACCAAAATGCACATCCAACTGTGATGACTTTAGCAATAATGGTCTTTCTAACCTAAGAAAACAGAAAAGGATGTAGAGATGGAGATTTTGGAAAGTAGCAAGACTCAACTACGTGCGACCTTTATTAGGAAATTGCTTTCAATACAAAGGAAAGAGTCTGCATTGAATCCTTCCACCCAGAACCCGCTGGCAGGCACTAGGCAAATGATAAGACCCCTTCTCCAAAGTTGACATATTAGAGCTGGAAATGGGTAAAGCCAAAAGCAAGTCTCAGTCCAGGAATTGTGGTTCAAGTCATCTCTACATTTTAGAGTTATAACTACTGTTACAGTCGTGTGTGTGCGTGTGCGTGTGTGTGCACATGCATATATGTGTTTGTAAAGATTAGATGATTTACATGTGTTAAATACAAGTAGTTTTTTTAACAAACATTTCCAACAAATGTTTCTATGAGATATGTAAGAAGGACTGAAACATTTAAATGAGAATTTTTTTTGAGTAGCTGCCAGTAAGAAAGGAGTAGGTGTGAAACTGACCTATACAACGTAAGTATCAGCAATTTCCAACTTCAAGGTAATGCTGTTTCTTTTTTGATATGTACCCATTTTCAGGATATTCTTTGCAGTTTTTTTTTTTTTCCACTAGGGATTTTGGGATATCAACCCTGATTGGAAAAAAAAAAAATATATTGTAGCAATTTCTCTGGGCTCAACTAAATATGACAAGTGTTAAGTTACCAGTATTTCTGATTAAAATACTGGTTTATTAAATTGCATTTTTCAAAATGAAAAAGAAAAGAAAAATTAAATGTACAAAAAATACACTGAGTACATTGAAATCAATATTGGAACATTTTTATAGTTAAATGCTTTAAACTTACAATTGATATCCAGGACTAAAAAATGCTGAGAATAAGGATAAACTAAGCACAGCCAATCTGTTAGTGTAATATTCATCTTGTGATAAACACTTTTTTTACCTATTGTTTTTCAAAACAGTATTGTGAGGTGGGTATCATTTTATCCTTGTTTTTTTTTTTACAAAGGAGAAATTTGGCTCAAGGAAATAAAGCTACTAAGCAAGAAACTCTAATGAGTAACATATAGTATTTAAAAATTTTTATACAAATTTTCTTTGTATAAACAATAAGGATTTTCTGTTTAACAAATGTTTATAAATTATTTTATATACTTGGAACCTTGTAGATAGTTGGGTTATATGGATAAAACAGGTTTGATGCCATCTCCAATAGAGCCTATAAGTCTAACAGCTTAATTTTAGTGAAATTCAGTTTCAATATGTGAAGACCATAGTAGAGAGAACATGCACCTAACTTTATCTTGCAGGTAATGAAAGATATTCTGGAAGATGAGGATTCTAAGTTTAGTTTTAGAGTAATGAGTAAAAAGAAGCCATTAAAACCTGAAATCTCCAGTCAGACTGCCTGGGTTTATGTTACAGTTCCCAGATTACTAGCAGGGTTTGTTTAAACTAATTAGAAACTACGTGCCTCAGTTCCCTTATGTGTAAAATGGGGATAATGGTACATCTTTCATAGGCCTGCTATTAGATTTAAATGTATTTTCATATGCATACTGCTGAGAACAGGGTTAGGTATAGAGTAAGAACTACCAAATTTGGGTATTATTATTTAAGGCATGATATGCAGCAAATTCATAGCACACACTAAAACATTTGAGTGAAATCCAGGAGGAAAAACAACAACATGTTATGTTTATAGAGCCACAGAAATTCAGTGAATGTACATGGAAGATGTGGAGTGGATAACGGCGCTAAAGGTAGGTAGTAAAGGCTGAAGTCATAGTGTTACAGGACCCTTGGGGTGTTGCTTTTCTGGCCAGAAACTTCTGTTGCTGGTGGCACCTTTGCTTGACTTTTGCTTGGGCCCGCTGGGCTCAGTCTGCCTAGTCGGCCTGGCTCACCCTACAAGCCTGGATCCCATACCTCCAAGGGCAAGTCAAACATGGAGCAGCATGGGGTGTGTGAGGATCTTGGGGTTCAGCCACTGCACACAGTCAGACATGCCTGCTGCTGTTGTGGGTGGGCAGCTCCAGGTGCTGGCATGGGTGCCAGCTCTCTACAAGGCTACAGCTGGACCAGACACACCATAAGCAGCTTCCCCAGCTGGCACCAGTGAATATGGTGGCACCTGGAAGTTTGGTGATGGCAGGAACCGCATGGCCCCTAAAAGGGAGTCACACCCCTGGCTCGGGGAGCTCCCAGGTCTGGGCTCCCTGAAGGGTTGAAGCTCTTCTCTCCATTTGCCTGCAACATGGTGAGCAAGGTGCACGTCTCAGGTCTGTTTGTGCTACAGCTCTTTCAGCCTCGCCATTCAATGGGTCCTGAGTTCTTGTAACCTGGTCTTGTAACCAGGAAGAATGAGGTAAGCAGACAAGTAGAGGATTAGCAAGATGAAGAAGAGCTATGTTGAGCAATAGAACAGCTCAGAGGAGACCCACCGTAGGCAGCTCCTCTCTGTAGCCAGGGTGTCCGGATGAATATCCAGCTCTCAGCAGAGAGGGTAGTTCCTCTCTGTAGCTGGTAGTCTGTTGTCTTCATGTTGTCTCCCATTCCTCTCCTTATCTTCTCTCTGTCCACCACCCGCCCCCTCGCCACCCTAGCCACTACGCTCACTCAGTCTGACTGAGTCTGGGGGTTTTTTATGGGCTTCAGAGGGGAGGAAGTGCCTGCTCATTAGTCCATGAGTGGTCATGGGTGGGCCCAATATAAAGGACCACACGTTCTCACACCAGTCTGCCCACTGGAAATGGCAGCCCTGGTTTCAGGCCCTCCACAGCTTAAAGGTGGGGCTTCACCAAGGACCCGCCCCTTTCCACTCAGAAGCTTGTCTGCCTCCCACTGCTGTTCATGGCGTCCAGGCGGTTTGTGCTAAGGAGTGCCCGCAGACCAATGCCAACTTGCCCTCAGGCCCTCCCCAACCTCAGCCTCTCTTCCATGCTTGTCAGCACCCAACGTCTAGAGGGGGCCGAGGCGGCAGGGTGCTGGTATGTCAGGTCTGCTTTGAATGTGCACACACGGGGCTGGGTTGCAACAGTGCTTGGGTTTCACCTCAACCTTGCTCCCATCTTGGGAGTGGGCATCAACAATGGGGAGAAACTGAGCAGCAGGGGCAAGCACTTCCAGGCCTGCAGGGGCGGGGGCCTTCCTGGGTCCCTGAGAGTGCAGAGATGCTTGGATCCACAGCTGTGGCAGGATGGCTGCAGGAGTGCCTAGGAGGGCGGGGCTCCTGCCTGCTCCTGGCTCCCAAGAGCACAGGGGTGCACCGGTCTCGCTCTGGCTTGGGTGGTTGCAGTTGCGCCTGAGAGCTCCCTCCCTGCCATCTTGAAAGGGGCGGGGCTCACGCTTGTCCCTAGGTCCCACCAGCTCGGTGAAACAGTGCTCTGCCCCAGGCTCAGCTCCACCTGGGGCCTCTCTCTGCCTTCCCCTCTCTTCCTGAATTCTCTGCTTCCCCGCCAGGGAGCGACTCAGCCTGGTCCCACGGGGCAGGCTCTGATGATTGTTCGCCTATTCTCCACACCCTCCCAGCAGTGGCCACAGGGCCAGGGTCCTGAGCAGCGGAGGCTCTGAGCCTGCGAGTGGATCCCGCTTGACTGTGAGAAGGTGAGGGCAGCACAGTAGGCTGCCTCCAGGTTACAGGGCACAGAGGTCCTACCACCACCACTGCCGCTCCTGCAGCCTTCCTGCAGCCCCTCCTGCAGTCACCTCCTGCAGTCACCTCCTGCACCTCCCCTCTACAGCTAGCATGTTGGTAGCGGCGGCTCCGGATGACCGGCTGCTGCCATCAATAGAATGACGTAAATGTTGCCCTAGAAAACTTCAACTCTGTAATACAAAACCATGGAAAGATTTCAAGTTCTGACATTGGAGGATTTTCTGTTTTTAATACATTGCCCTGAGGAAAGACAATTGTTTTGTGTTTAGCACACTAGGGAGAGTAGTATTTAAGGCACTTCTATAGTAGTCTAAATTGGACGGATGAGAACTTAGTATTTGTGCAGTAGTATTAGATATGGATTTTAAAAGGAGATGAGGAGAAAGTTTTAGAAATATAAACAGAATTGTTCGAATGTTTCAGTGAGGTGTAAAAGAAAGAGAGGGATTGAGAATTCCTTTATGCTTTTAGTTAACATTGATATGTCAATTATGTAAAAAAATAAAATAAAGAATACGACAAGAGCCAAATTTAGTTGAACGTGTGCTTGGCTTGAGATTCCTGCATAGTGTGAATGAGTATGTATGGTACAAATTTGGATAACAGATACTCCCTGAAGCTGTATTGGTTTTAGCCATTTATTAGGTTCTAGATTTTTGTTTCATGTGTTTTTTAACTTATAAAATATGTGCAACATATATTCTGTAACAAAGAAAATATCTCAGGTTGAGCATATGCCACTGGGATTTTTTCAATTTTTGGTAATGGGAATGGTGCCAACCTCTAATTTATATTATGGACACTCTTTGGATTTTTAATGAAAATAAACCAAGAACATGAAGCAGTACTTCAAAATAAATATTTTTGTCAGATGTTTCAGTGAACTATTAGGAAATGTGTTTTGATCCTATTCAACTCAGTGCAGATGAAACACAGAAATAAAGAAATTATCTTAGTTTGTTTCTAGAAGAATTCCTTTTCCAACTAAAAATTCCTCTACCTTACCATTCCAATTTAGCAAAATAAACACTCAACTACTCTAGTTCTGAGCATTTTTTAAATCTCTTTTTATTATTTCCACTACTAATCAAAATGGAAACTTTAGGTGTATGTTTTAGTTACTAATTATCTGAAGCAATTTTACATTATGTGGTCATTTTATGATTAAAATTGTATTCAGAGAATACATATAAAGTGAATACAAAAAGCTTCTATTCAAAAGCTCTTTGCATTTTTATTTCCTTTATGTTATTTTTTTCCACCATTGCAGTCAAATTTCACTTACTGAATTTGGCAAGAGCTAAATGCTCTCTACTGTGTTCTTTTGACCTTTTATTTATTAAAATCTCTGGGTACAGATTAATTTACTTTGCAAATATTTATTGTTGTTTCACTTGACTTAAAATGGGAGCTGCAGGGACTTTGATAAATGAATCAGGAGGTAGTCTGGCTTCCCCAAACTTCTTGGAATTACTTTTATCCGTTACTGAAATGATATCTTGCAATTTTCTGCTAGTACGTCCCTAGGGAAACCACAACTGATATTCCTATGAATTCCATTTCTACAAAAACAGTTCTATTTTCCTTTGCTCTCTGTTAGTGAAAATACAGCATTGCCAAAAAGTTATAAAGCTCTGAAGCATTGACTTCTTGTAGCTCATGCTTTAAGGTTTTATATATAAGTGATCAAAATCAATGAGGATGGGCTGGAATGTGAAGAGGCAGGAAAATGGGTCTGCTTGTTAACCAAAGGAACATTGTCACAGGATAAGTCTTTGCATGTGCTGCGCTTTTACCACTTATTAGGGACTCCATTTATTACAGCATTTCCATAACTGTTTATGATTCTAACAGTTAAATGGATCGATATTTCTGTCAGGATACTGGTCTCAGATATAAAGCTCTTAGGTTTATCGGTGTAAAATGAAAATATTTAGTTAAGGTTCAAATCATATTTAAAAAAGTACATATAGATGACATGTTTCTGTTTGGCTAGGTGAGACAATAATAGGCGAAGCCTTTGGGATAATACAGAGCCAAGTTAAAAACGAAAATTTTAGTCGACTAGGAAAAGTTACAGATTTATCTAACAAATCCATCAAACCTACTAGTTGGCTTCAATATCAAGGGTGGTTTTGTCCAACAACTGCTTGCTCTCTTCCATCAAGAATTGCACCAGTCACATTATTTTACCCTTTCATTCAACAGATATTTATTGAGAGCCTATAAACCATTAGGTTCTCTCCTAAACCTTGGATATTCAGCAGTGAATATGAACATGGAAAGTCCCTGCTCTCTGTTAGTCAGAGACTGGGGAGAGTATGGGGAGGGTACAATAGAGAGAAGTTGGTCAATAGATACAAAATTACAATTAGAGGGGAAAAATAAGTTATTATGTTCTATTGCACAGTAAGGTGAGAATGGTTAACAGCTAGGTATTGTGTATTACAAAATAGCTAGAAAATAGGCTGTTTAACATCTTTACCACAAAGAAATGATCAATGCATGAGGGGATGATCGAGCTAAATACACTGATTTGATCATTATGCAACATATCTATGTATCAAAACATCAAATATACCTTATACATGTGTACAATTACAATGCATCAAAGAAAAATAAATTTAAAAAAGAAGCAAGTCTCTGCTTTCATGGGAATTACAGTCAGCTTAACAAAAGACTATGGAGAATGAAAGAATGAATTAAATGAATGAGTGATCGAAAACAAACAAAGAAAGAACTAAGTGGGAAAAGAGTGACAATAATGTAGTTTCAAATACGCTAGTTAGGGAGTGTTCCTTTGACTTGGTGATGTTTTTAACGGAGACATAATGAAGAAGAGAGCACGTCCTAAGATATTTAGAAGAAGAATATTTCAGGCAGAAGCAACAATTTCAAAAGCTCTGAGGTCAAATTCCAGGGATAGCAGAAAGAACAAGTGGCTAGCTGTAGTAAAGTCAGGAGGAAAGATGACGTCAGAGAACAGCAAGATCATGCAATGCTTGGTGGCCAATGCATGGGAATGCGTTGGCTCTTACTGAAGAATGGGGAAATCTCCTGGAGGGTGTTAAGCAGAGTGATAGAGGGAAAACGTTTTTAAAAAATTACCCTGGCTTCTGTTATAAGAATCAACACCAAAATTTAACTTTATGTAGTATTTTGCCAGATACCACAAAATATGAACAACCAACCAGGTATGCTCATCCTCATGCATTTTTGTTGTTGTTGTATACTTTATTTCTATTTGAATTTTAAGAATTGGGTTTTAGTTTAAGATCCTAAATTAAATTACATGAGAAACATTAATCATATATTCATGAACTCAATGCTTGCATAGTCACATAACAAATCACTTCTCAGGTGAGAACATACCTACCTGTTTGGGTCTTGTTTATGCGAGACCCTGGGAAAATCCCCAATGCAAGGATGTCAAAAGCCCTTGACATCACATTTATTACACTTCCCTTTAATTCCCTGATTGTATTAAAAGCAGCTGCTGTTGTCACGTAGAGCTTTTTAGTTTTAATAGGTTCAGGTGTTACATGTGTAGGTTTCATACCTGGATATATTGCATAATGATCAGGTTTGGGATTCTAGTGTGCCCATCATCTAAATAGTAATAATTGTGCTGGATAGGTAATTTTTCAACTTTCAACCCACTCCTACCTTCGCCTCCTTTGGAGTCATCAGTGTCTCTTATTTCCCTTTGTATGTCTATGTGTGCCCATTGTTCAGCTCCCAGTTATAAATGAAAAGCTGTGGTATTTGATTATATTTTTTCTGAGTTATTTCATTTAGGAAATGGCCTCCAGCTCCATCCATGCTGCTACAAGACACTGTTTTATTTTATTTTTCTAGGTAGTGTTCCATGATGTATATATGCCCAATTATCTTTATCCAATCATCCAATAACTGACACAGGTTAGTTCCACAACGCTGCTATTGCAAATAGTGTCGCAATAAACATACAAGCGCAGGTATTTTTTGAATATAGCAAATCTTTCCCTTTGGGTAGATAACTAGTAGTAGGATTGCTGGGTCAAATGTTAGTACTATTTTTAGTTCTTTGAGAAATCTCTATACTGTTTTCCATAGAAGTTGTACTAATTTACATTTCTGCTAACAGTATAGAAGTGTTATCTCTTTCCCATACCCTCACCAACGTCCGTCGTGTGTGTGTGTGTGTGTGTATGTGCATGTTTTGATTTTCTAAAAATAGTCATTCTGACTGGTGTGAGATTTTATCTCACTGTGGCTTTAACTTGCATTTCTTTGATTATTAGTGATGTTGATTGTAGTTTCGTATGTTTGTTGGCCCACTTGTATATATTCTTTTGAAAAATGTCTGATCATATCCTATGTCCACTTTTTAATAGAGTTATTTGTTTTTTTCTCATTGATTTGTTTGAGTTTCCTATAGATTCTGGATATTAATCCCTTGCCAGATGCATATTATTCAAATATTTCTTCCAATTCTGTAGTTGTATGTTTCTTCAAATATTCCTTTTGTTGTGTAGAAGTGTTTTAGTTTAACTCTCATTTTTCTACTTTTGTTTTTGTTGCATTTGTTTTGAGGTCTCAGTCACACATTTTTTTTTTTTTTTTTTTCCCTAGGTCAATGTCCAAAAGGATTTTTTCTAGATTGTCTTCTAAGATTTCTATAGATTGAGGTCTTACATTTAAGTCTTTATTGAAACTTGAGTTAATTTTTGTATATTGTAAGAGAGAGGTGACCAGTTTCTATATTCTACATACGACTATCCAATTATTCCAGCATAATTTATTGAATAAGATATCTTTTCCCCATTGTATATTTTTATCAGTGTTGTCAAAGATCATTTGGTTGTTCAATATGTAGCTTTATTTCTGGGTTCTATATTTTGCTCCATTTACCTATGTGTCTATTTTTGTACCAGTATCATACTGTTTTGGTTAATATAGTTATGTAGCATAATATGAGGTCAGGTAATGTGATTATCAACTTTGTTCTTTTTGTTTGGGATTACTTTGACTTTGGGGCTCTTTTCAGTACCATATACATTCTGGGATTTTTTTTTTTTTTCTGATTATGTGAAAAATGACATTTGGTGTTTGATATGAATTGCATTGAATCTGTAGATTGCTTTGGGCAGTGTTGTCATTTTAATGACATTGATTCTTCCAATTCATGAGCATGGGAAGTCATTCCATTGGTGTCATCTATGATTTCTTTCATCAGTATTTTGTAGTTCACCTTGTAGAGATCTTTCGGCTCCTTGGTTATATGTATTCCTAGGTATTTTATATTTGTGGCTATTATAACTGAGATTGACTTCTTGATTTGGTTCTAAGCTTGAACATTTTTGGTATATAGAAATGCTACTGATTTTTGCATATTGGTTTTGTATCCTGAAACTTTACTGAAGTCATTTATCAAACCTAGTGGTCTTTTGGGAGAATCTTTTGGGTTTTCTAGATATAGAATCTTATTATCAGCAAACAGAGGTAATTTGACTTATCCTTTTCTAATTTCGATGCCTTTTATTTCTTTCTTTGGCTGATTGCTCTGTGATATCCAGTACTATGCTGAGTAGGCATTATGAAAGTGGACATCATTGTCTTGTTCCATTTCTTAGGAGGAATTATTTTAACTTTTCTCCATTCATTGTGATGTTGGCTGTTATTTTGTCTGATAAATGGCTGTTATTATTTTAAAGTATGTTTCTTGAGTACCTTATATATTGAAGTTTTCATCATGAAGGGTTGTTGGATTTTATCAAATGTTTTTTTCTGCATCTATTGATATAACCGTATGATTTTTGTTTCCATTTCTACTTATGTGGTGCATCAAGTTTGTTGATTTGCGTATGTGGAACCATCCTTTCATCCCTGAAATGAAACCCACTTGACTTGATATATTACCTTTTAAATGTGCTGTTTGATGCCGTTTGTTGGCATTTTGTTTAATATTATTGCATCTATCTTCATCAGCGATATTGACTTGTAGTTTTCTTGTTTTGCTGTGTCTTTGCCTGATTTGGCTAGCAGGGTGATACTGGTTTCATAAAATGAGTTATGGAGAAACCTTTCCAACTCAATATTTTAGAATAGTTTTAGTAACATTAGTACCAGTTTTTTACTGTGCATCTGACAAAATTCAGCGTGAATATGTCTGGTCCTGGATTCTTTGTCAGGAGACTTTTTTTTTTTTTTTTTTTTTGAGATAGAGTCTTCCTCAGTCACCCAGGCTGGAGTGCAGTGGTGCAATCTTGGCTCACTGCAGCCTCTGCCTTGTCAGGAGACTTTTAAATCACTGCTTCAATTTTATTACACATTATTGATCTGTTCAGGGTTTCTATTTCTTCTAGGTTCAACCTTGAGAGGTTGTATATTTCCACGAATTTATTTATTGATGTTAGGTTTTCAGTTTGTGTGCATAGAAATACTCATACTAGTCTGTGATGGTCTTTCTTATTTCTGTAGTATCAGTTGTAATATCACATTGATTCAAGGTTTTTGAATTTTCTTTTGTTTGTGTGAGAACGTTTTCTCCCTTGAGAGTGTGACATGTGTATGTTGGGTGTGGTCCTTTAGTTTTGTGTCTTTGTGCTTTTGGGGAGCCAAGTCTCTATACATGTTCGTTGGTTATAGATAGCCTTAGTGTAGTGTTTTTTTCAAATGCTGGTTGTTTATATAAGTTGTAATAGCAGTGAGCTGTGCTTGCTAGTAGACTCACCGTCTTCTCCACAGAGAAAGAGGCTGAGGCCTTGGAGACTTATCTTATACCTTGGCCTGTGCACTTCTGTCTGCAGGAATTATATTGGGTTGTGTAGTTCACCCTATAGGTCGTGATTATGGTCAAGAGCCAGTCAAGCACTGTACAATGGTGTTAGTGGAAGTTGTGATGGGCCATGTGGGTTTATCTCCCACCCAGTGTGTGGCACTTGCTGGTGAGATGTTTCTGTAGTGGTGGCAGTGGACTTTTCATTTAGCCTTTATTATGCAGGGGAAGTACTGGAATATCCTGGGCAACAGGTGGGCCATGAGACTCCCAGTCATCCCTGTCCTGTGCTCTGTCACCACAGCTGGTGGATGGGGCAGAGCTGGGTGAAGTTGGATTGGGCAAATCCACGACCAGCCTCTCTGAGGTGGGTGCCCAAGCGCTGACCTTGGCTAGGGTCTAAGACCAGCAATTAGGCCGCTGGGGCAAACCTTCAGGAAAGGGTGGAGGCATCTTTCCTGCACCACATAGCCCACTTAGAGGGAAGGCCTGGGGTTTTCAACCAAGAAGATGGCAGTAGGACCTGCCCAGCTCCCTCACCCCTAACCTAGCAGGTATCCCTACAGCTTCTGGCCACCAGTAGCAAGCCAGATGGTTAGGCTAATTTCAAGCTGTTTGTGGTCTGATGACTGAATATTTCCAGGTATTATGGGACATGTGATTCCCTGAAGGGGAATCCATGGTTATCAGGACAAACCATTCCCTGTCTGCTCTCTCAAAGGGAGGGGAGCCCAACTCCTACACCACTACATGGAACAAGCACATGAAATCTACATTCTTTAGCCAACTAAGTGTAGCCACATAAAGTGATGAGCAGTGGAATGTGACAGGTATTGATGAGTAGAAATTTCGAGTTTTATTTAGAAAAGAGTAGCCTCACCATCCTTTCCCTTTGTTCTCCATCTTGTTTATGAATGCATGTATGGCAGTGAATTTGGACCACATGAATGAGGACTATACTATCGAAAGGCCATAGAAAAAGCAGAGAAACAAAATACAAGGGTCTGTGTCTATGACCCCATGATGCTAGCCCATTATTCTTAGATGGATTACTCTCACATTCCTTCATTAGAGAGACAAACTTGCATCTTATTTAAGCCACCTTTACACTGGGGCTTGGTCATAACAGCCTATTTATATCTTTATGATTATAACCAGTAGAGTTTCTAATAAACACATTTATCTTTTCAATAAAAATGACTATCATAGACAAGAAGACCTTAAATACAGGAAACTTAAAACACTATTGTAACTTTAAAATGCAGGTTAAGAAAACTTTACTGCTTCCATAGTGTGATAAAATCACCTTTCCATGGCAAACAGCCTTGTCAGTTTTCTAAAGTTTAACATTTTTTACTTAAAAAATTTAGATGAATACATGAGCATCTTAGTCTACACAGTCAAAACTCTGCACACGAATGGATCCTAACCAGTCATATGTTTTACCTCACTGATCTGTATTTAGAACTTAGAGTTGGGTCAGATATTTGACTTTAGTTTGACTCAAAACTATTTTTTAAAAGTTTAATCAGAGGTCTTTGATTGAAGAAGAGTTCTTTGTTGCTGTTTTATTTTCTCCCTGTTTAATCTTTTAAGCATGGTCCTACATTTTAACAGGGTTGAAAGAACTTAAAAAATAATCATTTAAAAATGTTTTAAAACTTGCCAAAAGTAATGCTATTATTCCAGTTTACTGGGCATGATTCGACTCCCCTGGAGTTGTAGTCAGTGAAAAAAGTCTATGTAATGTGCTACATCCGTCTCAATTCCACCTTCATTTATTTGACTTGTCACTAATTTATAACCTCTGGTTTTCTTTCTTTTTACAACCAACATTTCCAAATGCATATGCACTAACAGACACGCACACATACATACACAGTTATTTTAGTTTAATCTGTTTTGTATATAGGTGTATATGTGTATGTGTTCGTATCCATAAGAATCCAGAGACTGAATAATGTATTTTGATCTCATATATTTTTTCCATACAGTTTCTGTAGTACCTGATATATTTTAATAAACATTTGTTAAATTTAATTACAATTGTATTATGAAGACTTTGGTTCAAAAATGTCATGCCACAGTATTTTGACTGAATTTGGAGAAATACTCAAGCAGATGAAATGATTAGTTTTATGGATCAAAGTGCACTCTTTTAGAGACAAAATAAATAAGGGTCAAGTTATTCATACATGAACATATGCCATCATCTGAAACCTTTTGCCTGAATTAATTATCTAAATAAATATGGGCTACTCAGGTGGAGACAAATTCTAGTGCTCAAAATGTGCCCTGGGCATATATAAGTTATTTTGTATAATAACCCTAGTGTAGTTAACTTGAGTTTCACTTGTGATTTACAACCATAAAAATGTTTATATATTACATATTCTGACACAGGATAGTGATAATTGTCATAGGGTAAGTTTTTGATAAAAGATTACAATTATTTCTTAGCACATAATTAAATAAGTATAATATACGGACATCATCATAGAATTTGTGATTTATAAGGAAACAATATGATTCATTCTTTTAATCACATTAACAAAGAAACTGAAGCTTAATAAAGTTTACTAATGTCTAAGAGCAAATACACACTTGATGTGACAGCCAACAGTTTCAAAGAATAGCTATCATTTATTGAGCATGTACTATATTCCAAGCACCATGTCAGATACCTCTAGGGAGATAGTTTTTTTGTGGTGATTAACAGCAAGGGATCTGGAGCCAGATTGCTTAAACATTAATCTTAATTGTGTAATACTGAGCAAGTTACCCACTTTTTGCCTCACTTGACTCCTCTGTAAAATAAGATTTATGTTAGTATTTTACTTACCAAGTCATTGTGGGTATCAAATAAGTGAACATGTGATAAACAGTGTTTTATATAGTGTAGGTCACTCATAAGTATTAGATTATTATTAGCTATTTTTATTCAACAGATCACATTCAATATTCAGAACAATAATTAAATATATTACCTCCATATTTTATATTAAATTCCTGAGGCTCTTAGAGGGTAAATTGCTTAAAAGCATAAAACATATATGTGGTTTAGCTGGAATTCAAATCGTATTTTAACTCAAAATATTTTTTTCACTCTATCAACCTGTCGATTTTTGTACTCCTACTCCCAACTATTTTCCTGGAAAGTGTCCTTCAACCTGGGTTATGCAGCTGATAGCTTTTATTTTTGTGGCAAACAGCTAAATACAGTAATCAGACATAATGAAATATGATGCTGAACACCTGGATTTTTCAAATTGCTGAAAATAGTCTTACCCCATCATTTTTTTGAATGGAGCAAAATATCACAAGGAAGGTTTTTATTGACTTTTTTATTTGCTTTCAATTACTATGAAGTTTTTTTCTCTGATAAGCTATATGTTCTTATTGCCAATAGAGAAAAATTTTGATCTTAGAATTAATATAATGTTAACTAGAATATTTTCTGTTAAAATAATTTGAGCCATATTTTCTGATTTCTCAACATTGGTGCCGTAATTTTTCTTATAGCATCAACAATTTGATAATTTGAAAAATGTTTATTGCCTAAAATGCGTTATAAAATAATGTCTTTTTACTTTGATCATCAATGTAGAAACATACATGAAAACAAAATGAAAAGTAATATAAATATGTATTAACAAAGAAATAAAATTCTTAAAGTAAATATCCTTATAGATCAGTGTGATAAATATTGGTAATTTTTAATGATTATTACATAAAGTCTCTCATGAATTATTTAGTACAAAGAGCACATAAACCATTGGCATAATTCTATTAATTTTGAGATATTTCATTAAGTTCTCCATAATTTTATTTGAATCTAACTATATCTAAACACCTGCGTTGTTTAGAGAGACAGCTTCAGAAATGAAGCCATAGAGTTTAACAGGGAAATCAGCAGTACAATTCCCATATCACTTGTAGAGTCAGCAGGAAATATCAACCTTCTTTGAAATTTCATCACTGATAAAATGAGTAGGCAACAGAATGAATACTTCTTAAGTCCTTTCTTTGATAATTCAGGAAGAAAAAAATGGCTATACTGGAGTGATAGTTATGTTCCAGAATGAAAGATAAATATCTTCCTTTACTCAAATTTGTCTTTAGTTTGATTTTCAATTTAAACAGTCAAAGTTGGCTGTGCCAAAGTTGGGATTTATATCAATTGATTGTTCACAGTCAGTTACAGATCAAACTCTTGGTTCTATTCTTTTCCTTCTTCTCCTATTGCACTTGATTAGACTTAAAAAAAAAAGGATCAAAACATTAAAAAATATTTAAATACATATGATCAATCTGAAGCATGTATTTCTCATTTTTACAATTCCTTATGTAATTAACAATGAGAGCAGATAGTAAATCATCATTTTTGAGTCTTTAATTTTTTTGAGTAGCATTGGAGACATGATAAGCTGGAAGTAATGATTATTTAAAATAAAGCATGTTGAGCAAATTATTGGCATATATTTGAAAATTTTATATAGATTATTGAGTACATTAGCCATTTCAGTTTACTATGAAGTTTTATGAGATTATCACCACCATAAGATTGTTTGCTTTTTAAAGAACATTAATATGCAAAGTGTTTCATACTAAAGCACTCAAAAATTAGTAAATTAATAACATCTAAAAGAAATTTGTGAAACTATGCGTTACTATAAAAGGAATCCTCAGGGCAACATAGACTGAGAGATTATCTATTATATTATCAAGTACAAATTACTCTGGATTTTAAGGTCATTTATTTGGTTCTTGTCCAACTTTTTGTTTCTGTTTCCTTTGTAAACCTGCTTTGGTTGTTCATTTAGCTCAGTCTCTTTGCTATCTCTTTACAGTGGTAAACTGAATAATGACTCCCAAATCCCGGGCATTTGTTTTCTAATCCCTGGAACTTGTACATGTTACCTCATATGGAAAAAGAAGATCTTTGCAGAAATGATTAAAATGTCTTGAAATAGAGAAATTATCTTGGAATTATCTGGGTGAGGGCCTCAGTGCAATCACAAGTGTCCATCTGAGAGAAGGGCACAGAGAGATTTAATGCACATGGAAGAGAGAGGTCAATGTAACAGTGGAGGCAGGGATTGGAGTGGTTCAGCCACAAGCTGAGGAATGTCTGTACCATTGGAAGCTAGTAGTGCAAGAAACAGACTGTTCTAAGACCATACAGAGGAAGTGCAGTCCTGATGACACTTTTTGGCCCGGTGATACTTATTTTAGACTTCCGGCCATAAGAACTATGAGAGAATAAAATTAAGTTGTTTTGAGTCACTAGGTTTGTGATGATTTCTTACAAGAGTCACAGGAAATGAACACACATGCTCCCTATTGTGCCCATTTTCCCTCACTTAGGAATGTGTCGCATTTCTCCTTGACCTGGTCAAATTGCACCTGTTCTACAAGAATCATTCATCCTCATTTTAACATTTGCCACAAGCTCTCTCCTGCTGTACCAGTCCTCACTGATTTCCACTTTCCCAAGAGTTCTATGGCACTTATTTTGCCACACAAACTGGCCATTAGCTTACTGATTTGTAATTGATATTCAAGTAATTTTTAACCATTTTTTAAAAATTCTATTAAACTAGCCGGGTGCGGTGGCTCAAGCCTGTAATCCCAGCATTTTGGGAGGCCGAGACGGGCGGATCACGAGGTCAGGAGTTCGAGACCATCCTGGCTAACACGGTGAAACCCCGTCTCTACTAAAAATGTTGCAAAATCCAGCTGTATGCAGGTGGCTACTGTAGTCCCAGTTAATGTGGAACCAGCTACTCGGGAGGCTGAGGCAGGAGAATAAGGTGTAACCCGAGTGCATGGCAAGTAGTGAGCTGAGATCCAAGACAAAATTCAGCCTGGGTGACAGAGCCAGGCTCCATCTCAAAAAAAAAAAAAAAAAAAAATTCTATTAAACTTGCCTTAATTTATGATATATTTATTATTTCTATAGATTGTGGTTTCTATAATGTTGATCACATAAAAGACATTTAATATATTATAGCTCAGTTGAAAGGCTTTCTAACGTTGCATTATTCTTTTTCTATTATCTTCTCTCCATTTATATATTTTTCTTAATATCATTGCACATTTTCCTCTTTATCTTATTCTCAATCTTCTATTTTAAATGGAAATCATGGTTTTCTCTTTTGATGGAGAATTGTTTTGTTGGTTTTGAATGCCATGTTTGAATCCAAATTCTCAACATTGTCAAATTCTTCAGCAATGAAAAGTTTTGCATGTTCAAGAGAATACAAATTTGGATTGGTATCCACTATGTTTTGATTGCCAATATATAGTTGGCATTTAAGAGATTATTTGAAGCTGTGGCCACAGAACAATATTAATTGTAAGCACATTATAGACTTTATTCCATTGGGTTCTTTCATGCACAAAAACATGGCTAAAGATGAAAGTATCAGCTTGAGATAAGCTCCATGCACATGTCACCCGTTAAACATGAAGAAATCAGTAATCCTGACCACTTTAAATCCTTGGTTTCTAAAATTAATAGACCAAAGGAAAATCAATGTGGGCCTTTGTGAAGTGCAATTCCAGACATAGGAAGCCAATCCTGCTTTAAGGGAAAAAAATTGCAATTAATCAGTTCTTTGTGATAAAAGAACAGAGCTTTTAAAATAAATTTTATTGTCCCAATAGGCCAATTAGTCAAAGAGAATTTTAAAAAAAAAAATGATTTCACTGATTGACATCACTTTGACAATATATAAAAAGTTGGTCTTTAGGTATTATATAGCAAACTTACCTGGCAAATGTTCTCTAAATCTGATTATGAGTTTAGTGTCATATAGATATAACCATAGAGCACACACAGAGATGTGCACACATACATATATGTCTACCTGCATTCAACACAAACATATAACATGCATCTTGTAAAGAAATTATGAAATAAACAACTGTATGAAACTTAAATGCTTGGTAGGAAGGGAAAGAGGATTTACCTTGCTCTTCCTTCATTATCTCTCATTGTTCAATTGTAATTATAAAGCATTTAGTAGCATGTGTATGATGGAAAGGAGAGGAAGGCTCAAAACAAATGTTATAGAGGTGCCAGCAAAAGCTATGAGACAGAGTCTTGTTGTAGAGTGGGCACTTTATGAAGAATGCAAATAAAAATCTTGGGAGGAAGTCTCACTTCTTCAGATGTTTCACTTAAACTAGAGAAAATGATATGCATAGCAGCAGCGTGGTAAACAGAAAAAAAGCCAAAAATTTAGAGTGAAATATTTTCAGACATAACCATCATGAATGATGCACATGACACAAATTTAATGTTTCTCTCCACAAAAGTTATTTTGATGCCACCCTACCCAAATCCTTCCACCCTATTTTTGTCAGTTTCTTTAGAATTTCTCATCTGTTCTTTTCCATTTCTGAGTCATTTGCAATTTTCTGCTACAACAGCTTTATCCACAATGTTAAAAAGTAAAATACTTTTGCTGAAAATTTTATATGTAAGTGTATACTAGAACTATTGATTTAAAATTCATTACACATCAACCAGAAAGATAATTTAGCACAGTATGATGTTCTGACTTCAGAAATAATTTTCCTGCGATTAGTCTTTTTCTAGTTGTTTTTATTGTTGCTGCAAATGCATATAAACTTCTTGTTTACTTGGTTCAGAAGTTTGGAAGTTCTGGTTGCCAAGAGCTGACCTATTTCTTTCATTTTTGTGAATGAGCACCTCAGCCTAAGTGTGCTGTTCATATCATTATTTGTGCTTCAAGGAACTTGGGAACTCAGCCCCAAGACCCTGCGCTCTTTCTTTCAGGAATATGTTGCTTTGGCTAAGCAATATATGTGTTATCTCTACTATTTCAGACTCCTTGCCTCTGCACATCAAAGCATAGAATTCATCTTAAAAGAGAAGTTAACAAGGAAGAGGAAAATGTAGTTTAAATAGTAGAGAAAACAGAATTTTCATTTTTAAACAAAATGCATGAGGTTGGCCTTTCTAATCGTAGAAATTGAAAATCTTAATATCACATTAGATATCCCCAAGTCCAATATCTCCAATAAAACTCAGCATGTGTGGATTTCCTAAATTGGAAGGTAACTTCGCAGTCTTTGGTGAGGTGTAGGAATTTGTGATAATGACTCATATCCTTTCAGAAGTAAGTCACCATTTCATTTTTATAGATTTTTCAGATGGAAAACTGAAGCAATGAAAAGAGAAGGTTTTGAGCTGAATTTTCTTTGTTTTGATGAAGTCAGAGTGCAATGGAAAATCTGCCTTTTTCTAGGGCTAATTGATTACTTTTCTAGCTTTGTCTATGAAGATAGAATGAGAATTGAAGCCTACAGGATGTATTCAAGTACTTTGCCATGTTTACTGAGACAGCAGTAATACTCCCAAGCTTACTTCATCTTCCTGTGTGAAGCACTGTGTTTTACTCCAGAGCACAGTTTTAGGCTACATGTTCCTTGTTTAACCACCATGAACAAAATATCAAAATGAATTACTCTTTTGTTTTAACTCTCTCTACAACTCCTCTAACTCCACAGCCATATAGTGTGTGTGTGTGTGTGTGTGTGTGTGTGTGTGTGTGTGTGTGTGACAGAGAGAGAGACAGAGAGAGAGAGGGAAAGAAAGAAAGAGGCAGAGACAAACAGAGAAAGAGAGAAGTGGTAATCGTCAGTTTCTCATCATGTTACTCTAGGGAAGGAAGACCTAGAAAACAATTTGTTTGTGTAGTATTTCATCCTGTTTCTCCTCATTAGTTACCTTTCTCCAAGTTTCAATTTTAGGCTGCTCGCTCTCTGGATAGTCTTCTCACACTGGTCAAACTTCCCCCCAGGTCACCTATACAACCTTCAGACCACATTCTAGGTTCCAGTAAGTATTTCTATCCCTTTATTTACACAGTTATTTATTAATGGCCAGATATTTCTATTTTACAAGTTAATCTATCATCTAGTTTTGTTTTTAGTAATGCCAAATAATTTTTTTCCCTCATGACTTCTACAATAGCCAGGGATCACTAGATTATATATTCCCAATGAAAGGGTTGTTATTTTGTTGTTATTCATTTATTTATTTTTTTTGGCTTTTCCAATAATGGTTGAATAAAGGAAATGGAAGCAGAGTAGAGGCTAAATAGAACTAAGGTTTCTTTTGAAGTAACTTTGGGAAAAATAAAATTAGTCAAGTTTTAATGAGCCTTTAGGGTTGCATTCTTTCTGGTAAGGTAGGGCACCTGAGACGTGTGAGAGAGAAGGTAATAAACGTAATGTTATAAAATGTTTGTATTGTGAGGTGATCTGGAAAAACAGCCATAGTAAATGGTTAGTTTTCTTATATACTTAAACCTTACTAAGTATTTTTTTATGAAAGTATTTAAAGCTTTTCTTATTAAAGTCATATAAAATATTTAAGTATCTCTAGAGTTGGAGCAAATTAAAGGCTGAGACAGATACATTTATGACAATGTTATTCAACCTAGATAAATTCACCCAGTGGAAGAAATAAGCATGAAGTAAATAAGAAGTCCTCCCTAGGATAATGCAGTACAAAGCTAATAATGGGTATTCTAATTTTATACTACAGTTATGTGGTACAGTTCAATATTTATATATGTGTAGTTTTTCCTTTTCTATTGCTGAGTAGTTTTCTGTGTTTTGAGTACATCACAGTTTGTTTATCTGTTCATGTCTTGATAGAAACTTAGATTGTTCCACATTTTTGCCATTAGAAATAAAAGTGTTATAGACATGTTTTCCACAACTCTTTTCATTAAGAAATGTGTTCACTTGTCATGGGTAAGTAACTGGGCATGAATTGCTGTGTCATGAAGTAAGTGTACGTAGATTTTTATTATAAAAAAACTGCAAGTTATTTTTCAAAATGTTTTTCCCTTTTTCATCTCCCACCAGCTACATGTGAATGTTCCAGTTTCTCTACATCCTTACCAATAATGGCTATTATTTACGCTATGTAAATGTGTGTGAATGGTAGTTTTTAGTGGTGTTAGTTTCTAAATAATTATATTGAGCAACATTTCAGACACATACTGGCCATGCTTACGCACTCTTTTGTAAACAGCCTGCTCAACTGTTTACCCATGTATTTATTAATTGGATTGTGTAGCATCTAGTTTCCAAAAATGGTTCCCAGTGAAATACCCTTCCCAGTATTTATGTTTTGGGTAGCCTTCACTCACACAAAATCCCATATGGCCCAGTGACTCATTTTAACCAATTGAATGTGGTAGAAGTAATGTACCAGTTGCCAGTCTAAATGTAAACAAGGACTGAAATCTTCTGCTATGGTGCTCTAGCATGCCAACTGCCTTGTACAAAAGCCAATTATCCTGGTGGAAAAAAGAGGCCAGGAGGACCAGATGCCACCTGGGGAGAAAAACCAAGTGGCAGAGAACTAAGGATCACACTTTAGTGTGAGCTATTTTCAGCATTCTAGACCAACTAATTTCTATGGCGACTGCAGCCCTTATTGCTTTCACACTGGCAAGAGAACTTCCCATATGAAGTCCACTCACAATTTTGAGAAGTAATAAAATAGTCTTATTAAGCTATCATATTTCAGTATAGTTTTTAACATAGCAAGTTAAGTTGCTTGTATTTTCATTCTAGGGGTATAGAAATCCTTTATGTATGTTCGATATAAATCCTTGGTCAAATACATTTGTTACAAATATTTTCTCCTTGTAGTGGCTTGCTTTTTTTATTATTCATTTTTACTAGGGCAGTTCAATGAGGACATTTTCAATATCGATGAAGCAGAGTTAATCATTTTAAATAAATGGTAGCACACTATCTATCTGAAAAAACCTTACTTATCTACTTACGAAAATAAAATAAAAATAATCCACATTCTTTTTTTTTTTTTTTTTGGAGACGGAGGCTTACTCTGTCACTCAGGCAGGAGGACAGGAGGAGTGCAGTGGTGCGATTTCGACTCACTGCAACCTCTGCCTCCAGGGTTCAAGCAATTCTCCTGCCTCAGCTTTCTGACTAGCTGGGACTACAGGCACATGCTGCCACACCCGGGTAATTGTTTTTCTGTATTTTAGTAGAGACGAGATTTCACCGTGTTGCCCAGGCTGGTCTCAAACTCCTGAGCTCAGGCAATCCACCTGCCTTGGCCCCCCAAAGTGCTAGGATTACAGGAGTGAGCCACTGCCAAATGGTTAATGTTTAAGATAAAACACTTTTATCTTTAGATGTCTGAGCTAGCTATTAATGTTTAAATTTCATGTATGGAATGTAGTAGAAATTGAGTGTTTTGTTTCTTAAAGATATCTAGTCTTTTAGCAAAATTTATTTAAATTTTATAATTTTTTTTCAATAAATTAGCTTTAGAACTTTGTTACAAAGTTACTTAAGTATTTCTTTCAAAATAGCATTTATATTACTGTTTTCTGCTGGCTCAACTTTTCTGAGTTTTTTTTTTAAATTTCTTGTGATATCTTTATCTTGTCTTGATTTCTAAAGTGTACAATATTTCCATTGATAAAAAAACTTTGAGTGATAGTTTTTTTTATTTTAGCACTATAAAGACATTTCATTATCTTTTCCTTAGAATTGTGCAATGTCCCACTTGTGGGTTTCAAAACAATTAATCATGTTTGTTGCAACAGGAGCTTTTAAGATTTAATAATTTATATTTTGTAATAGTTTATGTCTGCCAAATTACCATCTTTATGTTCTGGGATTCTGAATAACACATATATTGACAATTTAATATTTTTCCATACGTCATTGAAAACAAGTCTTATTTTCAGCATCTTTTTCCATTAGGATATGTTTTTCAGTGGAATAATTTTTATTGGCCAACCTGCAAGTGCATTGATGCTTCCTTCCATACTGCCTATTTTCCTGCTGAGCCAGCCAATGTTTTTCCCCAGATGTTGTATTTTCAGTACTAAAACATTCATTTGATTTTTAAAGATATTTAAGTTTCTCTGCTGAGATTTCCTATCTAATCACTAATTCTGGCATCTTTTCTATAAATGATAAGATAAAATGACTTTTTCCCGTAGACATTGGTTTGCTAGTTGCAAATATTTAGGTAAATGTCAGTCAGTTTCTGATAGTTTTGATTTTTTTTTAATTTGCCTCTCAACTTATTTACTTATTTGAATATTTCATTTCAAAAGGTATTTTAGACATTTGAAAATTCAATTTTTAATATTTTTGTAGTATTCAGTATAAACTCTTTCATATATCCACCAGCTAATTAAAGAAGTAATTACTCATATTTCATCAAGGTTTGAGTTGATTTTAAATTTGTATGTATAAGACTGAATTTCCGTCTGGTTAGCCTAACCCTAATCTTATGGAACAACCCTGAGTGGCTAATTTGTTTTACTTTATCAGTGTTTGTGCCATGAGGGGAATTGGCCTAAGTGTTTTCTTTAGATTCGGCAATTAGATGCCCACAAGTACAATGAGCTATAAGAAGTGAAAAGGTGTGTACTGCACATCTGGCCATTTCTCCTTCTATGCAAAGTGCACAACCAATTGCACTGCTTGAAGTTCTGCCCAGTGGGAAGATTTCCTTTCACCACTGTCCTTCAGGGATGTTCTAGAAAGGGGCTGTAGTGCTGCATCTGTCCACTTGCAGGTGGTGCCTGCATGCCGTGCAAAGCCATCTGTGAACCAGGCCCTAGTGTTTTCTTCCTCTGTCAGCTGATCAAAGGGAACACCCCATGAGGCCACTGGGGCAGGCTAGGGGAAAGAAGGCAGAGCGGCAGGAGTGGAGAGCATGGGCATTTGAGCCACTTCCTCATGTAACTTGCTGTGCCTTCAGAACCTGCTTGAGCCTGGTCATGTATATACCACTGCCAATTGATGATGGAATGCTGCTGTGCATGACCCACTTTATGGCTAGATGGGTGAGAAAGCATTCAGTTCATGATAGGCAGTTCAGGTCACATGGTGACTTGATGACCCATAGTCGGACGATCAGTTTCCACCAAAACCCAGTAACAGGTCAAGAGCTGTCTCTCAAAAGGAGAGTAGTTATCTGCAAAAGATAGTAGGGCCTTGCTCCAAAATCCTAGAGGCCTCCACTGTGATTTACCTATGGGGGGGCCTGCCAAAGGCTCCAAACAGCATCCTTTTCTGCCACTGACACTTCAAGCACCATTGGGTCTGCTGGGCCATATGGCCAAAATGGCAGAGCAGCTTGCACAACAGCCCAAAACTGTTGCAGGGCCTTTTCCTCTTCTGGATCCCACTCAAAACTGGCAGCTTTTCGGGTCACTCGATAAATAGGCAAGAGTACCATAGGCAAATGAAGAATGCGTTGCTTCCGAAATCCAAATAGACCCACTAGGCATTGTGCCTCTTTCTTGGTCGTATGAGGAGCCAAATGCAGCAACTTACTCTTCACCTTAGAAGGAATATCTCGACAGGCCCCACATCACTGGACCCCTAGAAGTTTTACTGAGGTAAAAGTTCCCTGAATTTTAGTCATATTTGTTTCTCATCCTCTGGCAGGCAAATGAGTCCCCAGTAAGTCCAGTGTGTTTGCTACTTCTTGCTCCCTGGATCTAATCAGCATAATGTCATCAACATAATAAACCAGTGTGATAACTTGCAGAAAGGAAAAGCAATCCAGGTCTCTCCAAGTAAGATTGTGACACAAAGCTGGAGAGATGATATGCCCCTAAGGTAGAACAGTACAGGTATTTTGCTGGCCTTGCCAGCTGGAGGCAAATTGCTTCTGGTGGGCCTTATGGAAAGGAATAGAGAAAAAGGCATTTGCCAAGTCAATGGCTGCATACCAGGTACCAAGAGATGTGTTAATTTGCTCAAGCAATTAAACCATATCTGGTATAGCAGCTGAAATTGGAGTCACCACTTGGTTAAGCTTATGATAATCTGCTGTCATTTTCCAAGATCCATCTGTCTTCTGCACAGGCCAAATTGGAGAGTTGAATGGGCATGTGGTGGGAACCACCACCCCTGCATCTTTCAAGGCCTTGATGGTGGCACGAATCTCCACTATCCCTTCAGGAATGCAATATTGGTTTTGATTTACTATTTTTCTAGGAAGAAGTAGCTCTAATGACTTCTATTTGGCCTTTCTCACCATAATACCCCTTACCCTACCAGCCAGGGAGCCAGTGTGTGGGTTCTGCCAGCTGCTAAGTATGTCTATGTCAATTATGCATTCTGGCACTGGGGAAATGACCACAGGATGAATCCAGGAACCCACTGGAGCTACTGTAAGTCAGACCTGAGATAAAACTCTATTAATTATCTCATCTCCATTAGCCCCTACTTTAACTGCAGTACCACAATGACATTTTGGGTTCTCTGGAATCAACATCAGCTCAGAGCCAGTGTTCAGTAGTCCCTGAAATGTCAGATTATTTCCCTTTCCCCAATGCATAGTTACCCTGGTAAAGGGCTAGAAGTCTCCTTGGGGAAGGATGAGAGAAAGATTCACTTCATAAACTGTCAGTAATATAGTGGGGTCCTTCCTCTAACCAAGCAAATAAACTATTAGAACCTTTTGTTTTTTTAAACTACCAGAGCTGCAACATTAAATGCAGAGTCCCTGTTTAGTGGGTCCAAATCAATAAATTCAGCCTGATCCAACTCTATGTTCCTTCCACCATTATCCAACACCCTTAATGTCCATTGCCATGCCTGTTCTCCAGATTTCTGTTTATATAAATTAGAAACTCAAGCAGTTATTTTTGAGCGTAGCACACCTCCTCATGGGTCACACTCTCGACCTCACCTCTAGGGGTTTGCTGGGACTTTAGTCTAGTTATAGGCCTAGAAGCAAATGGGTGCTTTGTGGGGGCTCCTGAGGAGAATCAACATTATCTGGCCTGGAAACTGCCTCAAGGGAGGTCATCACTTTTGGCTCAGGCAGCACAGGGTTTATCTCCTCAATCAAAGGTGAAAAGCAAGGGCGAAAGCATGGGTAAAAGGTAAAAAGCAAGGCAGCATGGGTTGGAGAGGGGATGTTGCCACTACTGGGGAAAGGGAAGCTTTTTCTTCAGCCAAAAAACGTTCATCAGAATCCCCGGCTTCATCAGTGTCCTCCTCCCCATCCCCATTCCAAGTTTCAGGGTCCCATTCTCTTCCAATCATTGCCTTCACTTTAGCAGTAGACACCTGGGGAGGCTATGCATGCACCTTTCGTTGCAGTTCAGCCACTCTCATGATAAGAACTCATATCTGTTTTTCCACAATTTCAGCTCTTTCTCTATAGGAGATAAGACTCTCACTCAGGGCAATCTTAGCAGATTTGAGGCTCAGTATCTCCATCTGAAGCTGGGAGATGGAATCCCTGAGTTCATCATTTTCTTTAATCACTTTGCCCACTGAACTTAAGAGCAACCAACCAGTTTTATTATGTTCCTTGGTTCTCCACATATGGTCAAAGTTATTATGTATAGAATCACTAACTCCTTGCCTCTCACAAGCAATGAATCAGGAGTGTTAAAAGCATTTATTTAGCATAACTCTCAAAACTGTTCACACCAAGGATTATCAGTGTTCTCTATACTATTAGAAGTAGAGTCTTGGTCAGGCACGGTGGCTCATGCCTGCAACCTCAGCACTTTTGGAGGCCAAGGCAGGTGAGGTCAGGAGTTCGAGACCAGCCTGGCCAACATGGCAAAACCTCATCTCTACTAAAAGTACAAAAATTAGCCAGGCATGGTGGTAGGTGCCTATAATCCCAGCTACTCAGGAGACTGAGGCAGGAGAAGCTTGAACCTGGGAGGCAGAGGTTGCAGTGAGCTGAGATTGTGTCACTGTACTCCAGTCTGGGCAACAAGAGTGAGACTCCACTTCAAAGAAGGAAAAAAAAAAAAAAAAAAAAAAAAAAAAGAAGTAGAGTCCTCAGCATTTATGTGTCTAATATATGGGTCTAAACTCAAATATATATATTTGAGTTTATTAGGTATTAATTCACAGAATCACAAGGTCCCACAATAGGCCATCTGCAAACTGAGGAGCAAGATGAGCCTGCCCGAGCTCCAAAACAAGAACTTGGAGTCCAATGTTCAAAGGCAGTAAGCATCCAGCATGGAAGAAAGATATAGGCTGGGAGGCTAGGCCAGTCTTTCATTTCATATTTTTCTGCCTGTTTATATTCTAGCAGCACTGGCAGCTGATTAGATTGTGCACACCCAGATTAAGGATGGGTCTGCCTTTCCCAGCTCCCTGACTTAAATGTTAATCTCTTTTGGCAATACCCTCAGAGACACACCCAGGATCAATAATTTGTATTCTTCAATCCAATAAGTTGATACTCAGTATTAATCATCACAGATACTTACATTTATCTACTCCCCAAACCTTAGAGCTTGATCATCAGCTGTGGTAGGCACAGGTCCAGACGTTTTTAATGTTTTTAAATTTGAAAGCTGTGTATCTTGAAAATATATCTGTTCTATATTGCAAAAATTATGTAAATTAGGGGATTTAAAGTATCACTAACATTTTAAAAATCTCTTACTTTTATGGCAAATAATAATCTCCTTCAATTTTCATTTTGCCACTTATTACATAGGTGATTAAAACGGAAGACAAGCATTAGGTGTGTATTGTTCTGTGCTATTACCAAGAGTATGCTATCTCATGGATTCCAATAATTTTCCAAAGTAATAAAATTGTTTGGTTGCCTTGTTATGTATCTCTTAAGTCATATCTGATATAGAAAAAAATATAACTAGATACCCGTCCATCAGAGAATAAATCATTCTTTCAGTGAAACTTTTAAACAACCTACCATGTAATGTTCTCTGTAACAGAAAGTAGTGAACAAAATTTCCACAGTCACTGCTCTTAAAACTCATATTGGGTAATATAGACATACAAAAATATTACAATAATTATTTAAATAATTATTTGTTTATGCTTTTTTTAAATTATACTTTAAGTTCTAGGGTACATGTGCATAACGTGCAGCTTTGTTACATATGTATACTTGTGCCATGTTGGTGTGCTGCACCCATCAACTTGTCAGCACCCATCAACTCGTCATTTACATCAGGTTACTTGTTTATGCTTTAAAGGAGTACATACAGGATTTCGTATAAGCCTAAATCCAGGAAAACTAACAGCCTTTCAATATAACAGGCATGGGGGGGGGGGGGCGCGGGGAAAGGCTCCTTAAGGTAATATTGTTTAAAACTAGACCTGAATGATTAGAAAGAGTTAACTACATAAAGAGAAGAAAGCCGAAAGTTTCAGACACGTGAACACTCAAGGTGAGAGAAAGCAAGATGGGTTTTACTACAGATGGAAGAAAAACATGATGGGTTATAGATATTGTAGGAAGCCCAAAATGCCTTGGGAAAATAATACAAATGAAGGACTAAGACAAAATGAGTTAGGCAATATGGGAGGAGCTCAAGTCATGCAAGAAATCCTAGGGTCTATTTGAATCTAGGAAAATCCTATAGGATTGATACGATTTTCACTTAAATCAACACTGGATATCTATTGAAGAGTGTTATATCTAGGGGTGACATGATGAGGCTTAAATACTATGAGGTGTACATTGGATTGGGGTAGAGGAATAGGTGCTACGTGAAGGCCAATTATAATACTACTACTATTGCTGTTTCTAAAGTGGTGCTGTGGTAATGAACTTATACAGAGATTCCTTAGCTAAGGATATTATAGTTTTCATCATGTCAAATTGAAGCACTATTATGCAAGAGCATGCACACAGTTAAATAAACTTACAAGGTTTCTTGGCTGGTAAGTAGAGCCATGTGACTGGGTTCTAGCCAATGAAATACCTGTGAGAGTGATTGGCACCTATTCCAGCCTTCGCACATAAAACTATCCCGCAAGTGCTCCTCCCTGTTTCTCCGCAGGAAATGTAGCAAACAAACGGTCGACTATGGCAGAGCCCATATCAGGCTGAATCAGTGATATTTTTTCTTTTTTCATTTTTCTTCTTTTCTTTTACCTGTCCAATATTATGAAGAGAGCAAGAAGTTTTCTATTGTGTGACACATTTAGGGCCTACTTATTATATCAGTGCTAATACAAGAATTTGGATTGAATTTTAAAATTCAGTTGATTTTGTACACAACTTTTAAATTGTTGAAGATAGTTGGTTGTATGCCACTTAATTTTTGTTTTCTCTAAGCTAATAATTATCAATTATATAAGCTATTTTTTATTAATTATAGTGGCAAAGCACTTCACTATGCTGTTTACATATATTGTTCACAATATGCTCTTATGACATTTGCCAAAAATCAGCTTTACTGAGACATAATATATTGTACTACTTTCTTAAAACTGCCATAGAAGATTAACACAAACTGCATGGCTTAATAAGATAAATTTAGTCTTTCACATTTCTGGAGGCTAGAAATTTGAAATCAAGATGTCAGCAAGTTTGGTTCTTTCTGGAGGTTTTGACAACAGATTTGCTCATATTGCTTTCCTAGCTCCTGGTATTTGTGAGCAATCTTTGGCACTCCTTGGCTTGCAGTAACATCATTCCAAGTTTTCTCTCTTACAACATGACATTCTCCCTGGCCGTCTCTGTATCCGTGTGTCTTCACACAGCCTTCTTATAAGGACATCAGTCATTGGACACCCTAATCTAGTATAACATCATCTTAGCTTGATCATATCTGCAAAGTCATTATTTCCAAATAATCTCATATTCACAGGTACCAGAAGTTAGAGTTTCTAACATCTCCTTTTGGAAAGCACAATTCAACTGAAAACATACATACAACAAAATCTACAGATTATAAAAATACTATGTTTGAACTCTGGCAAATAAAACCCTTATATAAGTGTCATCCTATTTATGATATGGAATACTTTAATCACCCCCAACACTCCTGACACTTTGCAATCAATGTGCCACCTCCAACCACAGTACCTCGCAATCACTAATCTGTTTTCCCTCACTAGTTTTGCCTTCTAGCATATCACTTAATGGAATCATACATTATAACATATTTTATGTCTGGCTTCTGTCACTTAGACAATATTTTTAAGACTCATCCATGTTTTTGCATGTATCTAAAACAAGTATCTTTTGTTACTAAGTTTCCCTTTATATAAATCTACTGCATTTTTTTTTGTCTTTTCACCCATGGTTGGAAATTTTGTGGCATACATCTGGTCACGGCTTCCATATCACCCTCATGGGACTTAGGGGCGAGAAAAACTGATGAGAATATAAGGTTCATGCTACCTTTGAGTAATACAGTCCTTTCACTCTGGGCCAGAAGTCTCATGTCTTTCACCAGTAAGTGTGCAACCATGACAAGCTAACTTAATAACTTGCAGAAGGGGTAAAACAGTTTATTTTTAATCTCTGTTGTTGATAATCATTCCAGTGACTGATTATAAAAAAGTGGTATTCCATATAATTTTACTTTTGACTTTACTTTTTCATATGCTATTGTTGCATATAGTGTACATGCATTTTAGATATCATTTTTAAACTATAAATCTGTATATCCTACCACATACCTGGAGATCTTGTCTTGATTATCAAACATGTGTATCAAGTGAACTATATCCACAATTGTGTTTATTAAATATTCCACATAGCACAGATCTGATTCTAAATACATCACCACTTCCTCTACCCAATCCATTAAAAAATTTTACATTACCGAACTCACATTTAATTATTAAATCTTATGGCTTTCGTATTATCAGTATCTCTTCCATCTGATGTGACATTTTATCCCCCTTTATTAGTAAAATAACTTTCAAAGGTATTGTTGCAGAAAGAAGGAAGTAAAGAAATAATTTAGATATTTGGAGAATGAATTGGTATGCTTTCATCATTACTGAAGAGTGGGAAACAGAAAAGGTGGAAAGGGAGATTGAGATAGATATACTGGAGATGACCACAAATATGTTTGAAATAATGTGGATAATTAATTAGGAGAGAAAATAATTGAGAGAAGAATAATTTTAATATGTAAGAAAAATCTGTCATTCCAGGTTCTTTTACAAACATTTTGTCATTTACTTATAATTAAATAATAAAGTAACTATCAATGGCACTGTTTTCCAGTAGTGAAAAATAAAATTCAAGTTATGTGTTCAAATTCTCATGAATATGAAGTCATTAAATTGAAGTTAAAACCCATATGTTAGCCGGGTATGAGGGCTTGAGAGGTGACAATGTGGTAGCAGCCCTCACTCTCAGCACCTCCTCCCCTTGGAGTCCACTCTGGCGGTGCCTGAGGAGCCCTTCAGCCCGCCAGGGCACCATGGGAGCCCCTCTCTGGGCTGGGCCTCTGTTTGTGGTGAGGTATGGAGGGAGAGGGGTGGGTGGAAACCTGGGCTGCCCGCAGCGCTGGCTAGCCAGTGCGAGTTCTGGCAGGCGCAGGCACGGGTTTGGTGCCCTGCACAGGGAGCAGCTGGCCGGAGCCACAGGCCCAGGGCACTAAGGGGCTTAGCACCCGGGCCAGCAGCTGCGGAGGTTGTGGGGGGTCCCCCAGCAGTACCGGCCCACAGGCGCTGCATTCAAATTCTAGAGGGATCTTAGCTGCCTCCTGGCAGGGCAGGGCTCAGGGACCTATAGCCCGCCATGTCTGAGCTCCCCCGCTGTGGTGGGCTCCCAGCGCCCGAGCCTCCCTGATGGGTGCCACTCCCTGCTCTGTGGCACCCAGTCCCATCGACCACCCAAGGGCTGAGGAGTGCAGGCACCACTCAGGACTGGTGGGCAACTCCCCCTGCAGCCCCAGTGCAGGGTCCATAGGTGAACCCAGCCAGACTTCTGAGCTGGATGGAGACTTGGAGAACATTTATGTTTAGCCAGAGGATCTAAATACACAAATCAGCACTCTGTGTCTAGCTCAGGGTTTGTAAATACACCAATTGATACTCTGTATCTAGCTAACACTGTATCTAGCTTACCTACTGGAGACTTGGAGAACTTTTATGTCTAGCACTCTGTGTCTAGCTCAAGGATTGTAAATGCACCAATCAGCACTCTGTGTCTAGTTCAGGGTTTGTAAATACACCAATTGGTACTCTGTATCTAGCTAACCTAGTGGGGCTTGGAGAACTTTTATGTCTAGCTAGAGGATTGTAAATGCACCAATCAGCACCCTGTCAAAACGGTCCAATCAACTCTCTATAAAGTAGACCAATCAGCTCTCTGTAAAATGGACCAATCAGCAGGATGTGGGTGGAGCCAGATAAGAGAATAAAAGCAGTCTGCAGGAGCCAGCCACTGGCAACCCACTCAGGTCTTTTTGCACACTGTGGAAGTATTGTTCTTTTGCTCTTCCCAATACATCTTGCTACTGCTCACTGGTTGGGTGCATACTGCTTTTATCAGCTGTAACACTCACCATGAAGGTCTGCAGCTTCACTCCTGACAGCGAGACCACAAACCCACCAGAAGGAAGAAACTCCAGACACATCTGAATGTCTGAAGGAACAAACTGCAGATACACCATCTTTAAAAACTGTAACACTCACCAGGAGGGCCCTCCACTTCATTCTTGAATTCAGCAAGACGGAGAAACCACCAATTCCGGACACAGGCTCACACCTGTGATCCCAGCACTTTGGGAGGCCAAGGCAGGCAGACCACCTGAGGTCAGTAGTTTGAGACCAGCTGGGCCTACATGGTGAAACCCCATCTCTACTAAAAATAGAAAAATTAGCTGGGCATGGTGGTGGGAACCTGTAATCCCAGATACTCAGGAGTCTGACGCAGGAGAATTTCTTGGACCTGGGAGGTGGAGGCTGAAGTGAGCAGAGATCACACCACTGCACTCCAGCCCGGGCGACATAGCAAGACTCCGTCAAAAACAACAACAACAAAACCATGTTTATGATTTAAAAATCTGTATTATTTCATCTCCTTATATCTCTAAAAATGATAATTGATATTTTCAAGACAAAAATATTCATTTACTATGTTTTATCATAAATTCGAAATTTAGAATTTGTTTTTTAAATACCCAGGAATAAAATGAAACCACTTGCAATAGCCCATTAGACGTTTTTACCAACAATTAAAAAAAAAAAAAGTGTTAGTGACTTTCGCTATATCGTATACAAATTCTATGAATGTTTTATATACTTTGTAACTAATACATTCTAAAATGCAACATTTAAAAAATTGATTAAAGTACTTTTTTTTTTTTTTTAATTGAGACAGCCTCACTCTGTCGCCCAAGCTGCAGTGCAGTGGTGTACTCTTAGCTCACTGCAACCTCTGCCACCTGGGTTCAAGTGATTCTCCTGCCTCAGCCTACCGAGCAGCTGGAACTGCAGGTGCATGCCACCACGCCCCGCTAATTGTTTTTTTTTTTTTTTTTTTTTTTTTTTGTATTTTTAGTAGAGATGGGGTTTTGCCATGTTGGACAGGCTGGTCTCAAACTCCTGACCTCAGGTGATCTGCCCACCTCGGATTCCCAATGTGCAGGGATTACAGGTATGAGCCACCATGCCCAGCCAAGGTACTACTTTTTATATAAATCTTACGTGTATATAAAATATTAACTTTGAGACGGATCATATATTTCAGAGTATTGAGAACTACATTCACTTTTCGTTGTTCTTTATTTTTAATAATTCATTGGTCCTTATCACAAACTGCTGATTTGTGAATGGTGTGAGCCAGGAAAAGTGAGGGAGCATATAGAATACTATGAATTAAATATTGCACAATATACTGGACATTTTCTGAGAGTAGATTTTAGGTGATCTTACCACAAAAAAGTAACTTTGTAAAATGATGGATATGTACAATGTATTGCCTGTATTAGTCATTTCAGTACATATATACATAAATATATGAAATCATGTTGTACACTGTAAATTTATAGACTAAAAACATTACCAATAATACATATAATTAAAGAAGAAAACAATTGGGTGAATGAAATATGGCTCTTCATTGCACTTTTGTGTGAAGATAGAAACTAATATATTCAAGTAATGAATATTATCTTACAATCTATCATTTCTAAGCCAAATTATGCCTTTCTTCTTTCTATTCTTGTGTGTTACACAGGATGGAACTATGTCAACAGGAGGTTAGATGTGTGGCATTATGGTTGCTATTACTGAAGATTTATTAACTGCATTTGCAAATTTTCCAAAATGTTCTTAAGATAATTTTTAATTTGGTAGCTTTACTCATTGTCAAGCATTTTAAAGAACTATTCATGTAATAAAGAACATAGAGAGACACACATATCAATCAGTAAGATCGTCTATTAATTATGAAGTGTATATTCAGAGCCTCTGGTGTTTTGGTCACTGCACACTAGGGGTTGGTAAACAGCACTTCAAGCTTTTACTGGAGATGACAGTGATTTGAAATATTAATAATCAGCTATTTAAATAATTCAAAATACACAATATGCTTTAAATGAAGAAGAAGGATTTATGTCAGCCCATGTCAAGGCAGTCTAAGTTGGGATGGTAGAATGGTTGGAAAAGCATGCAATAGGAAGAGTTGTGAAACCCAGACATAAGGATAAGGAATTAAGTAGGTAAAGAAAAAGAAGGTAAGTATTCCAGACTATGACTACGAAGTGTATGCAATTTGAGTGCTGAATGAAATCCCATATGGATGAGAGGAGATTCCAACTGAAAAGGTGGAATTGGGAGACAATACAGAGACCTAAAAGAATTTTAGCATGCCAGACTTTTAGGAAATATTAAAGATTTTGTGTTTAAATGATAGTGGATATCTACTGACGTTTTAAACTGAGGAGTGACACATGAGGCCTACCTTTTAAGAAAGACACTCTAAATTGGAGAGGTATGGTGGCCCAGGCAGGGTGTTTGGGGGA